>NC_056525.1:133320531-133346177 GCF_019175285.1 Sceloporus undulatus | reverse complement strand
CCACAGAGTGGGAATTAGGGAATAGGTACTCACCCACAAATAGGGAAGAGATAGATACACATATATAGAGAGGAAATAGAGATATAGATAGCCATGCCACCATGAGGAATGGGCCAGATGGTCCCGTATTGCAGTTAGGCAGTTTTAGGAGGGGTTGTTGGAAAACTGATAGCAAAGATGCATACAGCCTTAGATCTCTAAGGTAGAGGAACTAGGAACCAAATGGGTAAAACCCTCCTCCTTTCCCCCTTCAGAACAAAGGGAGGAATCCTACATCAAAGGCTGAACCGAAGGGAAACCAATTCAAAGGGAGGGGTTTGGGGAATTGTAAAGTGCTGTCTCTATTTGGAGTTCCTCAGATTCAACAAAGATGTGGCCAGGAATGCTTCTACTTAGTCCTTATAATAAACTTTCTGGTTTACCTGAAGTTTGTCATGGATTTTTGGTCAGAGCAATTCCAAGTCTCTCGCACACAACCTGAAGATAATTTTATACAATATTATTAATAACTTTGTGCATGAAACAAAGTTTGTGTACACTGAAGCATCAGAAAACAAAGGCATCACTATTTCAGCTACCCATGAAAAAGTTTTGGTATTGGGAATATTATGGATTTCAGAATTACAGGTAAGGGAGACTCAACCTGTAGTGAATCAAGTACCCTTAAATAACAAGTAATAGAAATACATGCTGAGAAAAAGGTGAAAGGCCTACCCTATCCAGCAAAACACATAAAGTGCAAGCAACAAATGCTGGCAGAAATGTTAATAACTACTTTCCGCACTATCAATCAGATATTCACAGGGGATTCCTTGAATTCCTTTCCTGCTCCTTAAATTAAAGGAAGGGGCAGGCTCCAAGATTGTAGCACCCTTAGTGCTGCTCACACACATCTCTCTCAGGGGCAGGATTTAATAGCAAGCAAGATGTGGGAAATTTTGCCTCTATACAGTATGCACTTGAATGTGCACAGGAAGCCATCTATTTTTAGAAACCTGAGTGAAATAACATAATAACCTCTGTACTTGAAACAAATGCAGCTTTAAAAGAAAGGAAGAAAACACTTCCTCCAAACTGAGACCATCAGAAAGGACTGAAGAAAGATTGATAGCTGAGCAGCAAAGCCACAGAAGGTCCCAGGTTTAATCTTCAGCACAGAAAAGATCTCACTGAAGATGCCAGAAAACCTCTTACCATCCAGACCCAATAATATTAGCTTGGAAAAAGCAACAGCCCAAAGCTAGACACCTCCATATGTTTCCAAAGCTTCCATCACAAACCTGTCCTCAATCACACACACTGGGAATGGTTCTGCCAGAAAATTGCAAATTATTTGGCATTATGTGACAAGGCAAGGAAAGGACTGGGATGCCTACCACTGTCACCCAAACATGCCCTGAATTACCGGGACCAGCAAGACACCAGGGTACCCTAAGGGAAGGCAGGTACACCTTCCAGCTTGATGACCAAAAGAGATCCACCATAGATCAGTGCCTGGTACTTCACCTCTCTTTATGCGACTTTTGTATACATTAAAGCAGCATTTGAGCCAGCTTGTGGGGAAAATTGGAGGCTGCCTCAATGTCTACTCCATATAATATGTATGTGGTATGAAGGGAAAGAAAGATGTAACCCTCGGCCATCTTACCAATACCATTGAGATTGAGAAAGGCTTGGCTCCACTCTTGTTCAGGTTTTATATCAACTTCATGGTGGACCATCTTTGCAATACAAACTTTCACTCTCCAAAACTGGCTGGAAGATATACTTCTATTCCGCTTTATCCAGATGATACCACGGTACTCTCAAGAGCACATATCTGTTAGGGCATGGAAAGACACGCTGTGTTCACCACAACCACCTACAGAGTTGAACAACGTTGACAGGATACCAGGGAGAAAGAATCTGAAGAGATGTCTGCAAAGGTATTCAGGCCAAGAATGAAAATATTCCTTCATCACTGCAAATGGCCTTAAGCTCCCGGCTTGAGAAATAACGACAAGAGCACTTCAAGCCTTCACTCTACACGAGGGCTTTAATAAATAAGTTACTTTAATTAAAAAAAATTACTTTGCCAACCAAACAACCATAACAACAAAACAGAGAGGCAGTTACTCTAACACCAACTGTCATAACTGACACTCTCTCTCAGAAGGACTGACAGCATCAACATTCCATAATACAAGTGTCAACTGTCAACTGCCACTGGAACTGTAATAGGTTCCGCTACAGCTCTATCTTGTGGTCACATACATGTCATTTCCTAACTGACTGGAAGATATACTTCTGTTCTGCTTTATCCAGATGATACCACAGTACTCTCAAGAGCACATATCAGTCTCAAAAGAGCACAGAAAGCACTACTGCAAGGAGGACCAGTTTGAATTTAATTCATTGCTGGTGGAAGTGCCATGAACTTCTACTTGTTGGCAACGCAACTTGGAATCCCAGTAACACACCCATTTGCTCAATTTAAATCAAGATGAACAACAATTTGCTGTTAGTCTGAAATTCTCACCAGCCCAAGGCAGCCCAGCCAATGCTGAATGATGATGAGAGTTTTACTCCAACAACATCTGGAAGGCTACTGCTGATGTTCTAGATTTGAACATGAAAATCACCTCACCTGAGATGAAAATGTTGTAATTAAAGATTTTGATGACCTTCAGAAAGGGGTTTAGAGCCTATGAATGCTCTCTCACACAGAAATCTCTCAGCCTCAACAATTTCTATACAGCAACTCTGTCTTGTTTTGCCATGCACCACCATCATCTTGTATGAAGAGATGAGTGGGTGTGATACCATGAGTTATACCTTGTCCACACATTCTAGCAGATATCATGCACTTCTGAGGAAGCACTTCTGCAGCAGTGAACTGACATTGACACTGTGGTAGAAGTAGCAGGTGGTTGTCTGACATATGTCAGTAAAGTTGGGGATGGTGGCCGACTAGGATGCAACATTTCTCCCTCCCCCAAAAACCTGTAATATCATTCCTGATGAGGTAGTTGATATATCAGTGCTCACAAATCCACACTTTAGCACTGTCTTCATATATTTTATTTTTTTAAAAATGCCTTCTGTTGTATGGAACAAGATACCACAGTCTAAAGGAGGAGTACCTATGTTCTCTCTTTAGAATTTCAAGACTTCTGGCTACCGATTCTGTCCCACACTGGAAAAGCCATGTAGATGTGTACATCTTCATGGCTGCTCCAAAAATTGGAGATATACCAGTTGCGGCTATTCCTCATCATTTAAACCCATATTTGTTCCTCAGAGATGGGTTCCATTGTCACACTCATTACAGTGTGTGACAGTAACTTGTAAGATTGGTACCTGAACTCTACCAAGTACCTGAATCCAACAAACTCAAAGGTGAGATGATTTGTTGTATAGTATCAAAAGAAAATTTTGTTGCCTTTATGTGGCTGCAGGCTGATGTACGAGGGTCATTCAACAAGTACTTAGCCTCACTGCCCGATGGCGCTGCTGTTACAAAAGAGTTTTACCATTGTGCAGTGCATTCTTTTAGAAGCCTACTGTCAAAGTTTCAGTCAATTCCCTTCATTTGTTTTGTTTTGATAGCCTTTGGAAGCGAGCGTGTCAGTCGGTTTTACAAAAATGGAAAAAGAGCAGTATCGTTTGGTGATTCGATTCTTGTTTCTGGAAGGGAAAATGCGCAGCGAAATCAAAGAGCGCTTAGATGCTGTGTACGGTGACTCTTCTCCTTCAATGGTGACCATCAAGAATTGGTTCAACGAGTTTGTTCGTGGCTGCACATCGGTTTTTGATGAGCCACGCCCAGGTGCCTGTTCTATCGGCTGGCAAGGTGATGGCCACCATTTTCTGGGATTCAAAAGGTGTGATCCTCATCGATTACCTCAAGAAGGGTAAAACAGTCATGGGGCTCTACTATGCCGACTTATTGGGCCGATTCGATGCCGAATTGAAGAAAAAATGACCCCGTTTGGTGAAGAAAAAAGTGCTGTTCCACCACGACAACGCGCCGGCTCACACTTCCGCAGTCGCCCTGGCCAAGTTGGTCGAATTGGGCTATGAATTGCTGCCCCATCCACCGTATTCTCCAGATTTGGCCCCCTGTGACTTCTTTTTGTTTCCAAACCTGAAAAAGTCACTCGCCGGGAAAAGATTTGGGTCGAATGAGGAGGTCATCGCCACCACGGAGGCCTATTTTGCAGACCTCGGGAAAACGTATTTTTTGGACGGGTTGAAAAAGTTGGAGCATCACTGGGCCAAGTGTATCAAGCTAAAAGGAGACTATGTTGAAAAATAAATTGCCACTTTTCCAAAATTTTCGTTTTTCTTTTGTAGGCTAAGTATTTATTGAATGACCCTCGTAGTTAAACCTTCACAAGAAAGAAAGAAAGAAAGAAAGAAAAGGACATGAGCTTGGTATGGTTCCAAACCATCATAGCACATTTCCCTCTCACGGCTACAGACTATGACACATGGCCTGGATTTATGCTCTTTTTTATTTTTGCAAAATACAAAGAATAACATTTCCTTATCTACCTAGCATACAATGATAATCCTCCCAACCTATGTTCTTCTCTCAGAAGTACTAGCCATTTTGTGACTGTTTCAGTGACATAGGCATGTTACAGATGTGCCAAATGTGCCATGCTGGTGGCATACTAGGATACCGCATGGCAACCACATGGGCCCTAGCCCTAGTACGGTGCAGCGCCATAACAATGGCGCCACCCTGTGTATACAAGCACCACCACTGTTATGTGATGGACGCATAGCATCCGCAGATCGCATCGCACTAGTGACATCATGAGTATGCCATTGGCAAACTCAGGTATCACAATGGTGGCGCAAAAAGAACCCGCTTTTCACAGGTTCTTTTTCCTCCACAGGGAAGCCACACAGTTTGGCGGCTGTGGCTTCCCTGCGGGGGGGAGGAGGAAAGGCACCGGCAGACTTCCCTTTTTGAGAGGTCTGTTCCACACCATACTTAGCTTTTCTGCCCCCTTACACCTGTACAGTACTGAAGTGCTCCCTGCCTTTTTGTTGCACTTTTAACAAACATCTAGCCTGATATTTCATCAATTGACAATTATTATTATTATTATTATTATTATTATTATTAAACTTTATTTCTATAGCGCTGTAATTATGACAATGAAAGCATCAATGAAGAAACTATGCCACCATTACTCCACTGATGCTACTTATGCAGTTATTGGATATTAGTAGCATCAGCTGGCAACCATGGTCTTCAGAAGATGGGCATTTAACTAACTTCTAAAAACATTTTGAAAATTATTAGGTAGCTTTCCTTGCTTTCCCAGTCTTGACTCTCTCCTTTTATATTTCCCTCCATGTAGTCAGGGTCTTTTATTTTAAAACAAATTGTGATAGCTCCAAGATTCCCTAATATTAGGGATACTGCCCTGTGGTATCAGTGCATGTTATCTTTACAATTTTCTGTGACCAACGAGGCAATAAAGCCTTTTTTTTGGTTCTCCTTACTCTATAGTCAAGTAATTATAACCACTTCCTTCCTTTCAATATATAGCTTCACAATCCCCTGCCTTACCATTTCCCTAGCACCTTGTTCCATTCCTTATTTGCAAACACTAATTTCCCCAGCCTCCATCTTTCTCCATATCTTTTAGAATTATTAGACCCTCCCCTAGTCTATTGATCCAGTTCCCTGCCTCCATCTTCTCTTGCTGTGTGACAGATATCAGGAACGATAAGGGAATTAACTGCTTGTCCAAGGTTAAAGGTTAACTTGCTTCATAATCTTTACTGGAAAAATTGTTGTTGTTTTTTTAATGTTTATATTCTTATATTTTTTATTGTTAAGCCATGGCTGTGCTTTTGAGCTAATTTCCCCACTGTATCTTCTCCCAAGTCAGTTGTTTCTGGTTCTGCTAAAGATCCTTTTATTTTCAGATCACTCAAGTACAAATGTCCAGATGTATACTTACACCCATGTATGAGAAAACACATAGAGTGTTCTGGTAGCATATGGTTGAGTGTCTCTCAGTTTAGTGAGAAAGAAGGTCACACAAAAATAAATCTGATGTCCTATCACATCAGAAGAGGGCTCATGTGGTCTGCCCATGGAGAAAGTTGATCTAGCTTTGTTAGTTCCTTGGTGTTGGCCCTTGCAGCACATATTCCCTCCTCCTTTTCATCCATCCTCTCTGCCTGATCAGCTGTTATTCTGTTGTGGAAAGGGCACAGTTTCTTAAAGACACTGCCTCTGCATATTTGACTTTTACCAGTTGAATTTGAAGCTTACTTATTAGAAACTCTTATAGAGATGATGCCAATAGTCCCACAAACACAATATAGTTGGCTCTCCTTATCCATGGATTTTTTTTATCCATGGATTCAAGCATCCACAGATTGAAAATATTTAAAAAAATGAATTCCTAATAGCAAACCTTGATTTTCTATTTTATATAAGGGACACCGTTTTGCTATGTCATTATATTTAATGAGACTTGAACATCCACGGATTTTGTTATCCACGGAGGGTCCTGGTACAGTGGTAACAAGGACCCACTGTAATACCACCTCAGGATTTACAGTCCTGCTTCCTCCTTCTCCTTGGCATTCATCATTGCTTACTGTTCTCTGCCTGCACTTTTTGTCCTGTGTGATATACCAGCCTCCCATATTCACTCTATGTATTTAATAATTCAGAGTTCCTCCTTCCTGTGAAAAGGGGGCATATTACATTTTCAAAATATACACCAGATTGGTTTATTTTTTTCTTCCTGAGAAGTGACTGTCTTATGGGACATCAACTAAATACCTGTACTGCGTTGACTGTAGTTTTGGTCTTTTGTCCAAGCATTAACCAAAGAAGACAGTTTTATGTAGCCTAAGGGGATGGAGAACATTTTGATGCTCCAGGCAATTTATGTTGCCCTTGTCTCTCTCAATGCCAAGGGAATTCACATAAGAGGGACAAAAATCAAAATACACAACTCTAAAACTTAGATGAAGTTGCACATATTCGGGATCATGAAGTCAACTATGTTCACAGTTCTATGACCTCTTTCCTTTTGAGACTGGGTACAGACTCAACATCAGATATTCAACTGGCAGTATAGTAACAAGACTAAGACATACTAAATAATTTTTCTTAAACCAAACAGCTGTGGCTGAAAGAAAACAGCAGAAAAACGCAAAAAGTAGATGATATAGGGCTTGTCTACATTGGGCAGAATACTCAATGAAATACTCTATACTCATTAATGATATTTCTCTTACTGTTATGCTAGGATTTCCAGTGTGATAGTTCAGATCATTTTAATGCCATTTTTTGGTGGTCAGTGGGCATGCTATGGGAGTTTCTTATGTGCCCTAGTGATCAGAAGAGAAGGTGAAAGTGTGGAAATTTCAATTGGCAAAGTAAATGATAAACTTTTAAATGTTTTTTTCTCTATGGAATAAAAATCCAACTGGGGCTTGTCTGAGAAGCTGAGAAAGGAAAACTTTGCTCACTGCTCCTCTATCTCCTTTTCCAGTCAAGGACCCCCATTGCAGAGTCTCACTCACACATGCCTGGAAATGTAAGTGAAAAACAGTCTTGTAGGTTAGAAAAGCATTTATTTCATTACCCCTGTTAATCCCTGACAGATTAATTGCTATTTTAGCTGCTGGGTTTCATCTGCCAGCAATTAATAAAGTTTAGCCTGAATCAGGAAGCCCCCACCAAGGAAAAAAAGTCCTTTTATATGTAAATGTTTTCATTTCATTTTATATTTCGGTGGGGCACATCCATGTTCGTGTGTGTGAGAATGAGAAAGAGAGAGAGAATGAGAATGAGAGAGAGAGAGAAAGCATGTGCGTATTTGCCAAACTAGAAAAAGGGGGCAAGGGATCATTTCTCTGTGAGTGGACAGTCCCAAAAACTGCATGTGATAAGATTTTAACGCAAATGAAGGCTGCAATGCTGGAATGATTCTGAAGATGTGATAGCAAAGAGAGCAATTCCAATTGCACAGCATTTTTTCAAAACAATGCTAATTTAGAAGGAGAAGACCCTGGTGTGATATGCCTCTGAGCAAATAGCCATACAATCTCTTTACACACATTGTGCTGAATGTATAAGGAGACAATGGGCATGCTCCCTACATAGGCTGAGACCACATACATTCAACCTCTAATAAAGGCTTAAGTGTACAAAGGATTTCAACCTTTGAGCATACTATGTGGAGTTTTGCAAAGAAATGTCCACTAAGTACAAAACCATGTGCTTCAAAATGGTCCAATGTTATCTGAACTGATGAAAGATAATTCAGTTTCACTTGGATCCCCAAGTTGAAATTTAGAAAGTTAAGAGGTTTGGGCCACTCTATAGCAGAGAATGAAGGACTGAGAATTGAGAATGAGTTGGATTTGTAGGAAGAGCATCCCCAAACTACAAACCTGATCTTTCAAAGAGAGTGCAACCCCATCCAGAATATGCTGTAATCCCATTCCCAGGTTGATTTTCTTGCTGACCAACATCACTTTGTCGTGTCTGGATTGAATCAGAACAGGTTTAAGTGATTTTCTTTACAAAGTATTTAGCAATTCATCAAGCACTTTTCTGAAGGTTCTTCCTTGGCAGTCTAAGGTCTAGGATGTAATTGTCCTTTAACTACACAGAGCAGCTGCACAGGATAAAACTGAGCTGATACAACAGAGGCAGCAAAGTGTAGTTTCTTTGTTGCCTCACTGCTGTGGCACAGGCTCCAAATGGGCCTTGACCTGCAGTCAATCAGATTCATCCCAAGTTTTTCTCCACCATTGCTCTAATTGTCTATCCAAGTGCAACACTGTCCTGAGCTTTTGAAAAAGCCAAGAAGCCCATGAACTGCACCCAGGCAAAGCATGTTTGGGAATAATTGGGTCAGTTGTCTGGGTCACCTCCCTATTCCACAGATCAACCACAGCATCTACAGAATCACCAATTCTAGCTGCTGAAAAATTGCCCAGAGTGTTCAGGAATACTTCTGAATCCATTAGCCTCTGGGGAGGAACAATTTTAATATGTGCCCTGCCCTTGCAGAGGTTAGGAATCTCAGCAAATCTAAAGTTGGGATTTTTGTACAAGAGCAGTCTTTACTTTTTACAAAACGTAATTATCACCCTAAGTCCATTGTGGATAATTATCCTGAAAATCCAGATAGCATAAATGTAATAAATTAAAATTTCAATTTATTATGTAATAAATCTGCAGTTTCTGGAAAGTAGATATAAAAGTCCATGTGGAAGGGGAGCCCTCCATTTTGAAAAGCATTCAAAACAGTGGTTTACTTCCCCATCCTTCTGTTTTTTAAGGGAAGCAAAAAGTCACTGTCCTATAACTTGTTTTGTTGTTTTAATCTTAAAATCAGCATGCATGAAGTGAGAGGTGGTCAAAACCACATGCTCCAGCAGATTTTGGGCTGGCTATGGTGTAAAGTAGCTTCCTCATGCTTAACCATTATCAGTGAACTCAAATACACACACGCTTCTCACTGAGAGTGAATTCATCCTCTAGTACTTGAGTAGTTGTCTACTTGCACAGGATTGCACTATAAACTCTCTGAGATTATCTGAAATGTCTTGATACCCAAGGAAATAGGGAGTAGTTACCGTTATATTTTTCATATAAATGTTACTGTATTGTTATATTGTGCATATTATGGAAAGGTGAATGGCCACTGCTAATCTGCTTCACAGGAAGACTTTTAATTTTTCAGTTCCATCCCAGTCAGTGGACTCATATGATCAAGGAGAGTGTCACAGGTGTCAATGAAATGGCTGCAGTCGTCACTTGCTCAAGTGTCTGGAGGTTCCTTGGAATACTCTTACGGGGTTGAAATGAAATGACCTTTCAGGGGATTCATACAGCTCAGTGCCTCTCATTGCAAAATGATTCTGAATTTCTTCCAATTCTATAATTTTTAAGATTTCATTAAGTAAAGCTAACAGTATAGATGCCTGAGGCAACATCTCTCAAAGATCTGACATCTCAGCTAGGTACATTCTGTTGATGTGTTCTAATGGGAGCTGGAATGACGAGAAGACAAGGTATTGGATGGAGATTCCTTATCTCACACCCAGGAATCTACTAATTTAATCTAGGGTGAGAACAACAGCAGCAAGCATATCTATAGTTTCTGAAATTCTGTACTAGAACCCACTCTGAAAAGGAAACAAAGACCTAATTTATGGATACTTATTTATTTTACTTTTTAATATCCCATCTTCCTCAAGGCAGCCTATGCATAAGTTAAAACAAGGTACAGACAAGTAACAAAAAAATAACAGAAACTTTTTAAAACAATTAAACTACCATATTAAAACAATACAAAATAATTTAAAACCATTATCACACATTATGTGTCATGTACCTGTCAGACCTCTAGACATCTGACAGGAAGGAAGAATCTGCTGAAATATTAATGCTGTGAATTCTCATCTTTTTTTTTTCCAGCCTGTATATGTGTACAAAGACACATTATACCTCAGAAATGCTCTAATACCCAAGTGGAACCAACAGGTAAAACTGGAGACATATCTCAAAGAGTTCAGTGTGGGGGAGGATGCTACTGAAATCTAAAGGATGGCCAAGAGGAAGACAACGATTATAAAGGATCCAGAGAAAGAACCACTACTGGTGATTGAAATAAATGGCATCTTTTGACAACAGAGATAAATGGTGCCATGCAGCCAAATCCCAGTATAGTGTGCCCTTACTATCAGTGGGGGATCTGTTCCAAGCCCTCACAGGGACAGCAAAAACATGTGAGACCTTAAGTTCTAGTCTTTTCAATGGGCACACACACCCCGCTCATGCCATCATATGTGTGCGTGCTTATTGAAAAGGCCAGGGCTTGCCATCCGTAGAAGGTCAAATCATGGATAGCAAGCCCACAGTTGGTGTGGGTGCACTGTACATTTAACTAAAGTTAAATTCAATGGGCGAGAGTAAAACCTATTGTAAATGCTTCCTTTTAAAGCAGTATGGCTTCAGAGTGTTTAATTAGGTCTGGATTGTGTCCTAGCCAGTTACTTATAGGGAGATATTAACATTCTGATAATGAACTCTTAGTTCACATTGGGTAAAATCTATTTACTAATCCAACTAGACCAGACTAGACCGTTGATTCAGTAGGATTTACACCACTGCTGACTTAAGACAGAGCCACTGATTCAGTGGGCCTACTCTAGATGGGACAAACAGTTGGATTTAGACATACTTATTTTCAAAATTTTACAGGATGTCTTTATCTGAACAAAATAACAGAATGCAAAATGTTATTGAGCCATAGAAAACCTTACAATGAGCCCAGCACGCAGTTTGGATAATTGTACTGTATGGTGGACATGCATCATGATATCCTAGGAAAATTACTTTCCCACTTTATCTTTCAAGATTAAAGTACAAATATAGCCCGCCTCAGAAAGGAAAGCAACACAGTGGAGCTGGGAAAGGAGAAGATGCAGTAGTGATGCCAGGTTTAAACAGGGTCAAATTCATGGAGGATATTTTTTTTCTTCATGAATGATCAATTGCTGATTATCATGATGGCTACATGCCCCTGTATGCTTTTAAATAACAGTTCCTGGGAACAGAAATAGAAGAATGCTGCTGCACTTCTTGCCCTAGTTGTGGGCTTCCCGTGGGTACCTGGTCAGCCTCTGTGAGAACAAAATGCTTCATCTGATCCATCACAGTTTTTTATGTTATTTGGTAAAAAAGAGTACACTGATTGCCAGGAATGTTGCTTCCCCCATGGAACAACGGGCAAATCACATACAGACACCCTTACACAACCAGATAATAGGTTCCATGGGGAATATATGAACTCTGGTCGTTTGGTTAACAATAGCAACAACAGGATTTAACATGTGTTAAGGCTTCACCATATTCACTCAAGCTCCAAAATGCTGGGGAACTGCTGCTGATAAGGGCTGACTTAGATTTGTCTATTTACTTGAGTAAATCCATGGAATCTATGCATTTGAAAGTGTCATGCAACTGAAACTTCCATCCATGTTATTGTTATGAAGGAACCTCACAAATGAGGAAGGTAATCAGCAGTGATGTATTCAAGTCTCCAAATCTCAAGTCTTTACCTTCAAGCCACAAGTTGTGTCTCAAGTCTGGGAGTCAACTTTTACAGAAAAAAAGGAGATGATGGTGGTGGTGTATGTGTATGTAGTTTTAATATAAAATCAAGATATGCACAAGGTTAGGTTAAAAAAATTCTCAGACGGGAACAGCGAACGTGTTAGGCAATAGGCCTGAGGTGGAAGAATCCTTCGAAAGCTTTTCAAAAGCTTTAAAAGGCTCCTCCATTGTGCAGTGGGCACAGGCTGACTAGATTTCTAACCCCTCTGCAAGATCGTAATCTAATGAACTTACTGTTTCTGGATGAAGTTAGGTCAGCATGTTGGTCACTAAACATATACAACTCTCAAGTTGAGTTAATGCATCTTTTATTGCCGAGTCAGGCCTGTTACAGACTGCCAAAATAAAGCTGCTTCGGGTCTCTTTGGAGGTATGCTATTTAAATGATGCATGTGTCCTAAAAGTCCGGAGGTCACACCAAAGCCACACTCCATTCCTAAGCACTGGAGTGCAGCTTTGATGAAGCTTCCGGATTCTTAGGATGCATGCATCATTTAAACAGCATACCTCCAAAGAGACCCGAAGCAGCTTTATTGTGGCAGTCTGGAACAGGCCTCAAATTCAAGTCATAATTGAAGTGACTTGAGTCCAACTTGAGCCTGAGTCAATCAACTCAAGTCTGCCTTACTGACAATCAGACTTTATTTAAATTGTGCAATAAGCGAAGGCCAGAAACCTCTTGGCAATCATATTGTTTTGATTTCAACACAGCACCAGTTTTTTCCCCCTATTGCCTCTCGAAGTGAAATAGTTCCATCTACACTTTTAACTCTATTTCCAGGCTGTATTTTACCACAATTGCAAGTAGCCAACTGGCAACCCCCAAAGAATTACAGAGTTGGAAGAACTTTCTATCTGTAGGATCCTATTCATTTTACCCAACAGGAACAACCTCTGAGTCTGAGAGCAAGCCATTCCCAGAGAAAACATGGAGAAAAAATGTCTTTGAAATTGCTTAGGTTTGCAAACTTTCAGGCAACTTTCAGATTCAGAAATTCTCTAGGCTCCTGAATTGTTCGCTCCTTCCCAACACTTTAATGTACAAAGAAGCATATCTTAAGGAAAGGAATATACCTACTGGGATGCTGTTTGCACACAGTATCCCCTATAAAAAGTGTGATTTAAAAATCCAAAAGAAAGGGAAACTTTTCTACACGGGGGCAATTTACTGCACATAAATATTCTAAACTGAGAGTCTGTTTCCAGCAATTGCTGGGTGGCACTACTATTGCTTGTCTCTCAGGTTGGATCCACACTAGCCCCCAAATCCATTTTTGTTGTTGTTGTTAACCACCCATGAGTCGATCTTGACCCATGGTGACCCTGTGGATGAGGCATCTCCTCCACTGTCCTGCTTAGTTCCTGTAAACTCATACCCATGACCTCCTTAACAGAATCTATCCATCTAGCCTGTGAGGCCTTCCTTTCTTTCTACTTTCCTCCACCTTTCCTAGCATTATTGAGTTTTCCAATGAGTCGTGCCTTCTCATGATTAGTCCAACATATGACAGCGGCAATTTTGTCGCATTGGCTTGCAGGTAGATTTCTGGCTTGATCTGCTCTAGGACTCGTTTGTCTTTTTGGCTGTCCACGGGATCTCCAGCACCACCTCAAATGAATTAATTCATCTCAAATTTTCTTCCTTTTTTTCCCTTCTTAACTGTCCAGCTCTCACATCCGTACATGGTAATAGGGAATACAATGGCTTGTACCCATCTCAAATCTGGTGCTGTTGGAACAGACAAAGTTTTAACAGTGGAAGTATTTTTTAAAGGCTTTAGTATGACTTAGAAAAACTCTTCTTTTTTTTTACTCCTTGGTTTATGGGAATTACCTATTTTTTTTCTTGTTCTTTTTTTTAAAAGTTTGTCTTGCAAGAGCAGGGCGGGAGGGGGGGGGGGGGGGGGGGGGTGGTTGAGGGGATGAACAGATGGCTGAGTGTCAACCTCTCTCTGGCAAAGCATGTTGTCAACATTTTATTTTAAGTGTTCTAAGACATGGCATTGTGATATGATTTCTGACCACTCTGGTGTGATTCTTACTCACAAAGAATGTCTCTTTCATTGATGGTGGAAGAGGGAGAGAGGTTCAAGGAATGGCTGCATTGGATCCCTCATGTTTTCCTATTAAATAACATGACCTCTTCAACTACAGGATACTCAGTCACTGAACAGCTAGGCTTCACTTGCTCAGCCATGATGAAATGAGGGAGCATGGAAATTGTTCAGGTGAGGTGCTGCTGAGTGACTAACACTTGTTATTCTTCCTCCTCTCCTAACTGTTTATGATCAGCAGCATTTATGGTCAACAGTGAGGAGGTAGATCACATAACACAATAGTGCTGTGAGGACAAGATCGACTTACCCCATGCACACCACCCTGTGTTCTTTGGAAGAAATACAGACAAGAATGTAACCATTAAATTATTATAAATCATATTATAAATTCTTTAAACCCTTAGTTTCCAGAACAGAGAATTGCATAGAAGTTGTCCTTGTTAATGCTAGGGACACATTTTATTATTGGCAACTTTCAACATGCTTTTTTTTTGTCATATTAAACTTTCCCTCCCTCAGTATGGGTTATTTCCATATTGATGGGAATTGAACACTTTTGGGAATTGTCAGGTTGGGAAATGCTGTCCTAAAAGTATGTGATTCATCATACAAATGGTTCAGTTAACTTTTGTCACTTACATGTATCTCTGCATCTCTCCTCCTTCTTTCTATCCCCTCCCACACTCACCAATATGTACACTATTCATTATCCTGTCAACCATTTTGTTTATTAAACACTGATATAGAGAAATAATGCATGCTAGTAAGAGATTGTGTTGTTTCCACTGAAAATGCAGTAGTAAGTGGCTGGCTACAAAATTCAATCAGTAAATCAAATGTGCCTCTGAGCATATGCAGAGATTCATTTACCTAAATACATGTCCTCCTCAATTTTTACTCAATTTGTCAAAACAAATTGAGTAAAATCACAACAGAATTAGAAAGTTGGAAGGAACATCTTGTCCATCTCATAGACATGCAGGAATATACAACTAAAGCACTCCTGAGAGACGGCCATCCAACCTCTGTTTTAAAATCTTCAAAGAAGATTCTACCCACCAAGGCAGTCTATTCCACAGCTAAACAGTTCATACAGTTAAGAAGTTATTTTTTGACTGATCATTGGAAGGAATTTCTTGTGACTGAGAGCAGTTTAGCAATGGAACCCATTGCTTAGAGAAGTTGTTGGGTTCCCCTTCTTTAAATGTCATCAAAAAGAGGCTGGACAGCTACCTGCTGAAGATGTTATAGCTGGAGATGCAGCATTGAATTGGACCTGATAGGACCCTTTCCGACTCTTTATACAACTGAAAGTATACAACTGAAAGCAGAATAAAATTTATAGGGGATGGAAGTTGAAGACAGTCACAAGGCACCTCCCAACCTCCTAAAAAGACACAGATGCCAATAAGTAGGTTGCAAGGAACTTTTCAAGCTTGAGGGGCATTCTGTAAGGTTTGCTTGAGAACCAAGCAAACAGATCACTCCTCCACTCCATTCCATTATAGACCAGAATTCATTCTTCTTTTTCCTTTCTGTTTTTCTATAATTGCTTCTTTATCCCAGCTCTTCAACTGCACCAGCTTTTTGCTGGGTACTGCTGCATAGTAAGCGAGCCATCTGATACATGTCATCCAATCCTAATCTTCTGCTTATGCATTTTTGTCTTACTAAATCTGCCACAGGAAGAAGCATAGAATCTAATGGATTCTAACATTCTAAAACAACAACAACAAACCACTATGATAAAATGTAGGATTAACTTCAGCATTAATCAGAAAACCATGTGGTTAGAAAAAAAAATCTTACAAGTCAATAATTTAATGAGTTAATTAACTAACCATTTCGAAGCCCTGCTTGGGTATGCCAATTCACCCATCTGAAATAAGAATGTTTCCCCTTGTTTCACAAGTCTAAGAATCCCTTTCTTGCAGGAGTTGGGAACCCTTTATTTTCGGGGGGGGGGGGGGTTCTCCTAGCCTGTGATTTTGGGGTACTTTCTAGAACATAATATATGGATCTATAAGCTTGTTCCAAGGATGAACTCTTTCAGGGGCCATTCAGACTACACTTTACCCTGGATGAGAAATTGATTCTTTCACATGAAGTTCATATTGGCCTCGAATCTCCCACAAGCGAATCAGAGGCATGCACAAGTGTTTCATGTCAAATGCCCTTTAAAATACAGTGTCACTCCCAACAGTACAAGATGATGGTGACAACAGTAGCAGCAGAGATTTTTATGGAAGTTAGCACCTGCCATTTTTCTCCCCACTGTACAATGATAGCACCCCATGACATATCAGGACTTCAGTGGGGCTCCTGGTGGGAGGCAAATGATGGCAGATGGCCACCAAAAATAATTGACCTTGATGTCATCCCCATTCTACTCCCCAAGCCCTTTGGGACAATATTATTGATCCTGCACTATACAGTTTATGTGCTAATTATAATATTTATGTACCTCATGAATAATCAATACCTGAATTGTTTATTTTCTTCTTCTTTTCCCTTTCAGGTTTTGCATAGATTCTATTAGATAGTAAACCCATTTGCAAGAATTGCCTTTCCTTAATTCTTGTGAAATACCTGAGAAGTGTATGCGCTTTATAAATAACAGCATGTGTTTGTTAGTGCCTCCCTGCCAGTTCCTACTGACTGTATTGGAGAATTCATGGAGCCATAACTCAGTGGTCAAGCACATGTTTTGTATCGAGAAAATAAGTTAAATTGCTGGGGCTAGTTAAAGGGAAACTCAGAAATGGTTCAGAGAAAGATGGCTACTTGAATCTTTTGGGAACTGCTGTAATACTAGACAAATGCTGGCCTGCATGGAATTCAATCAGGGTAACTAGCTCTATGACATAGAGCCTATGTGCTTATATGTCCCTCTCCACTGTAAAATATACAATGGTTTCATAGTTTGGTACTTTAAATACTATATAGCTTATTATATAATGAACTGACACACTAAACAGCTCTAAAATGATTTAGGCCCCATACAGACTGCCAAAATAAAGCTGCTTCGGGTCACTTTGGAGTTAGGCTGTTTAAATGATGCATGCATCCTAAGAGTCCAGAAGCTGTGCCAAAGCTGTGCTCCAGTCCTTAGGACTGGATTGTGGCTTTGGCGCGGCTTCTGGAGTCTTAGGACACATGCAACATTTAAACAGCATACCTCCAAATTGACCTGAAGCAGCTTTATTTTGGCCTGTCTGTATGGGGCCTCAGATGGTATATATCTTACACAGACTTAACGTGAATTAGCTTCCTCTCTCCAGTGAACTGTGGAAATTGTGTTTTTTCAGAAAAGGAGAAAATCCAGGGGCTCTTGATGAGAATTGTCAGTATTCTCACCAAATTGCATGCCTAAGATTCTTCAGGGAATGTCCTGATAGTGAAAATGGCTGCCTTGTTGAAATAACTCGACTGGATGCTCCTTTTTTTTTTCTAGGCTCAGTTCCAACTACTAGTTATAACCTTTAAAGCCATTTAGAGTTTAGGGGCAGGCTGTCTGGATGACTGTCTTCTCTGATATGAGACTTCCTAGATACTTTGGTTTTTGGACAAGGCCTTTTTTGAATCCTGCAGACTTCAGAGATGAACTTGATCGGGAAGATGCAAGGGAGAGTTTTCTTATCGGCAGCTGTGCCCAGGCTTTGACACTCCCTTTCAAAGTAAGCCCTTCTGTTCCTCTGTGCTGGCTGCCAGAGATCATTTGTGTGTGCATCTTCTATTTGCTGCTGGTTCATTAAAATGTTTTTAAATAAAAAGGTGGGCAAATTGCAGTCCTGGGGCTATGTAGAGTCTCCCAGGGCTTTTTTTTTTTTCTGGTCCAAGACTCTCTTAGAGTTGCCAGGCTGAATGGAAGATAGGGTTCCTTTATTCTTAATAGTTAAGAGATACTGGAATAGGAAGACACAGTGTAAAGTCCCATCAGACAGAACTATGCAGTGCCTACTGCATCACCTGCATCTTTCACTTATGTCCACTTATGAGTTCATGTATTAGCAGCACTGTGCACATCTGGATACTTTTCTACTGATATCCCCACATACTCTTCATTGGCAAGTAAATTATAGCGTTGGGGAGTGAGGATGCAGATAAGGATGTGATAATCATTTATTGCAGTTTGCAAAACATACACATTTTTGATTACTTGGCCCCTGAAAATTTTTATGTATGAGTTGAGAAATTTGCCACAGGATGGCTCAGGTGTGAGAATTTTCAATTGTTCATTTGCAAATGAAGTAAATGGGTGGGAACTTCATTTGGAATTAAATGTTTTGGATGTTTTATTGTTTTATTGCTGTATTACTTCAGTGCCGTTAACCAGCAGGTTTGCAATAGAGTATGTGCATCTTCACACTGGAAAGATCTAGCAAGCAACAGAGGAAGCTGTTCTTGGCAGTGAGATGTTGAAATTGTGTGTTTTTGTTGTTTTTGCAAATGACTGGATTCAAATTTGTCAAACCTAAAACAGAAAATGTCACATACGAGAAGGGGAAGGTACCTTGGTATAGTTTATGAGAAAGATACAGTGAAGAAGACAAGCTGAGATCACTTTGAACTAGAGCATCTATTGCTGGGAGAGGAATTATCAGAGATGTAGTCCAAACCTTTTCCAAGCCCTCTCTGCCTCTCTCCCTACTCTTTTATTGCAATAAAACAATAAAACAATAATACTTCCAGAACATCAAATTTGAAATGGAATTTCCCATCCCTGATTGGAATGGGCGAGCTCTGCCCCTTGTGAGGGGCTGAAACATTTCAGTTATTTCACACTTCTCATTGGGGGGGGGTGGGGTGGAGAGAACAGTAATTATATACTCCACTCTTTTTCAGGCACAAGCAGAATTATGCAGTCATTTTACATCACTTGGAAATGCCCATTGCCCTTAAAATAAGAAATACATACTTTTGAAAACCAGAAGGATTTCCATTCACTTCTGATATCTAGCCTTCTGTCTGTCTGTCTACCATCTATTTTTGGCAATCTGTATGGTGCCCAGATGATCTGGGGGGGATCCTCTCTAGATCTGTAACAGTTGACTACCGTTGCTTTAAAATCATTTGCTTCTTTTTATTTTCTCTGTATTTGTGCCATGTATATTTAAATTATTATTTGATTATGTTGTTCTAATTGGGTTTTTTTTTGTTGTTGTTGCTGCTGTTGTCTTGGGTACCAATATGAAATATAATACAATATTAATAAAGCAATAGGTATTTCAAATGTAGTCCCTGGATTAATCTGATAGCTATGGAAATCATGGAAGAGAAGGGCAAAGTGGTCTTTCAACAATGGATCTGACTAAAGCAGCTATTATGGGTGACATGAGGAATGGCAAAGATCAGATCAGACCCATGGGATGCCAGCAATGAGAAAGTTGTACTGTATAATCCCATTAAATATGGGATAGAAATGAAATGGAACAAAATAAACACTATTTTCCATCAATATTATGGGATAATGAATGAGTTATAACAAGTGAGAGCCAGCTTGGCATAATAGTTTGAGCATCAGGCTAGGACTCTGGGTGACTGAGGTTCCAATTCTGTTCAGCTATGGAAAGTGATCTTGGGGGAGTCACACACTCTCAGCCCCAGAAAAACCTGTGACAGATCCACCTTAGGGTTGCCATAAGTCAGAAATGACTTGAAGGCACACAACAACAATAACAAGTAGTATAAAAATGTGCTTGCCAGCCATATACATAGAGGTCATGTAACACACTGTCCTACCCCTCTGTAGCATCTGATAGTTTGTATGTTCAGCTCTGATAAATAGATACCACTGGTGCTGCTGTTCCATAAAGAATTTGATCCCCTGCAAAGTGGTGATCAGCAGTAGTGATCAGGTACAGATCTGCCATGTGGCAATAGGAGGTGGTGGGGGTGGCGGGGTGCAATAGGGATTAGAGGCAGTTTGTTCTGGTATTAAAGCATTGTTTAGCCATTATGCATCTGCAGTAACCCTGCTCTGCTTTACTGATCTCACCAGGATTAATACTTTGTTTCAAAGGATTATGGTGATTATGAATGGGGAGGGGGTTGCAAGATGAAGGACAGATGCTATGTCGAAGTAAAGAAGCAACTGCAATTGAAATCAAGCAAACAAAACCAAAAATGAGTATGCAGCATACTCTTTCCCACTGCACGGTATAGGGCATAAAAGTATACCCCACAGTATAAGGTAGTTGGGGTTCAGCACTTGGAAAGGGGGGAAGTGCAGCTCTGCAGTTTGATTTGCCTGATTTTCCTCATAGTTGTTGGTAGTGAGTAGCTACCTTAGATTAGACAGGCAACCGTTTAATCTAAAACTGTAACTCAACAGCAGAACACTACTTTACAGTATGGACCATGCTGGGCTAACACTGCTCCATTCGTCATTCAGGAATCACAGCTTTAAGACCTAGTAACATTCTACCCTTGGAAGTAACCTGTTATAAATAGTGGATTACTGTTCTTTTCCAACAATGAAGATAGAGATAGCTACATTATGACTGTAACTTAACAAGTTATTCTTTCACTCCTTTTCCAGTTAAACTATAACTTTTTGGTTGATTTTATGTTTGGGTGAAGGTATGGGGAAAGAATAGCACATGGTTCAAATGCTGACTAGTGCTGTGCCTTGTGCTTCTTCATTCAGATTTTTAAAGTAAATTAAAATATCTGTTTTATAATTTTTGAGGAAATGGAAAGTTAAGCATTACTTTTTTGAAATTATGAATATAGCAGTAACTATTTGGGTATCTTGGAATGACCAAGGCTGGATCCATAATGCAGAAAAAATTCAGTTTGACACCACTTTAACTGCCAATCTCATTTAACTGCCAAGCTCAATGCTATGGAATTCTGGAAACTGTAGTTTTGTGAGACATTTAGCTTTCTCTGTCAGAGAGCTCTGGTGCTACAACAAACTAAGGCGGGTTACAGACCGCCATTTAGTATGTATTCTATACGTACTAGGGTTAGGAAGGGGCAGTGTAGAATACGTACAAGATGGCGGCACCCTGTTCATACTGGCGCCGCCATCTTTACGTATCGGACACTGTGCGTCCGAACGTGGCCCCTGGCGCCTTGCGACATCATTAGGGCGCCGCAAGAAGAAGCTCCATTTTGGAGCTTCTTTTTTGCTCCATAACGGAGCCGCGTGGTTTGGCTGCGACGGCTCCCTTACGGAGCAAACAGCGGCGGCGGCAGACCGCTTCAAAGTGCCGGTCTATAACCCGCCCCCAATTCCTAGAATTCCATAGCATTGAGCCATGGCAGTTAACATAGTGTCAAACTGGATTATTTCTACAGTGCAGATGCAACCAAATATTCTTTTAAAAAAATAAATTTGCAAGCTCAGATAGCCACTCTACCAACAGAGTCTGATTTACTTAGTCATCTCCTAATGTGAGATATTGCTTCACTTGCCTAAAATGTTCTTTGTGCCCAACATATGACAAAGCTTAATTCTGATGGAGGTCTTTCTGTAAGAGAATAAATGGACTAGGTTGCGTGAAAGCCAGCTTGCTGGTTTTGCAAAATTCTTAACTCTTTGAAAAAGAGGGAGGGGTCAATTTTCTGCCTTGTTTGGTTGGAGAAGAAAGAGTGTCTTTGAAACTGTTCCAGACAGCAGATCTTTGCTATTAACCTTTGAAGGTTTTCAAGGCTAATCTACACTAGTCATTTACACTGCTGTAATCCTGTCTTCACCCCTCACACTGCACACAATCTTTACGTCTTCCCCAAACACTCACAGGGCTTTCTATTGCTTAAAGCTAAGAATTGAGATAATTTGTTTCCCATTTTATCACTAAGCATTTACAGTACAGCAAAAAGTTTGTTAAACATATGAAATATGTTATAATATAATCTCAAAATCTGTATAGATGGCTTGATTTAACGGTAAAATTTGTAAATGAGGAGGTATGGCCGTATTTTACCATGCCATCAAACTAACCTAGTTGGGGACTAAAGTCTAATGAAGTTACGCCAATCAGTTGTATCTGATTAATGGCATTTTGTAGTTTAACTCTTGCTTGGACAGGGGATATGACTGTGGTTTTGAACTAATATATCTTGAATGTGGTGCTCTATTACACAATATGATAGAGTTGTTTGCGAGGTGCTGGCAGCCTACTTATTGTTGTGTGTTTGCCTGATCGTGCAGTCCTATCCTTGCTTTTTATCCTTACTTTTTATAAACTATCATTTGTTTATACTCTCCAATCTGTCTGTATATGAACATATGGTATAAAACTTAGTTATGTTTTAAATTGGAATTTTGTAATTGTGCTGGCCAAATGGCTGTAATAAAGTTATTATTATTATATAGCAAATTAGCCCCCCCCCCCTTCACTTTTGTGTTTTCAGTATTTCTACAAGGGTTTGTTTGGGAATTGTGGCTCCTTGGGTGAGTGTTGCGCATCCCTCTGTTGTCTCACGCCTGCTCACAACAAAAGAGGGGTCAAAGCAATAGGACAAAACATTCCACAGAAGACAGATACAGGTCTGAGCTGCTATTTTTCTCTGCAACACACAGTCACATCCATATACTTTTGTGGTATCTAAATGCCCATTCCATCATGGTATTTGCTTTGCTTAGGCTAAGGTTGTGCAACTGGTTTCAGGGACTGCATTAGCTCATAGGGGAACCTGGAGGATCATAACCTCAACTGTGTTACCCAGAGAAAGCGAGGAAGGGGAGAGAACTGGCTCTCCACCCAATAGGACAGTGTTACTTTAATTGCTGGGAAAATTAGCTTTTGCAAAAGGCTGAGCAATCTTTGGAACTGTTTGCACCTGTATATACCAATAATAACTGAGGAGGACTCCAGGTTAGGGTGACCTAAGGGACCTTTCTTTAGAAAAATGCAGAATGCAATCACATACAATGACAATTGACACAGAAACAGTATTGACACAAAGTTTCCATTAATAGGAAAGTCACTGTCCCTGAACGATTCCAGGATGCTAGAAGGAGATCATGATTCCACAATGTGCTTCACCAATGTTTGTTTGGCGATTGGCCCATGGTAAGTCTCTCAGGCTGGACGTTCTGAGGGTGGCACAGTTTCATACACAGAGTATGGCCTGTGGGCACGTGTATATCAATATTGGAACCAATTTTTATACCTGAAAAATTGTGTAAGGCTGGATGTCCTTTCCCGGGAATCGAAAATGGGATTATGGATTGGTTGATGGGTTTAAGCTTAGTGTGACAAAAACAATGATTGGGTCAGGGCAACCCCAGCGTGACTGGACAGGATGAAATGGCTGGGAATATGGCAGGGGAGGCAGAAAGGTTCGCTTACTGCTTTGGGTGCAAGGAAAGCCTTTGCCTCAAGATGCAAAAGGAAATGCAAAATGACTTGGAGAAAAGATGGAGCACTTAGTACATCCATTTAGCATTGACTGTATTATTACCTGGATCATCCACATGTCCTGAGTTTCACTCTTTTTCTCTTGGGAATCTGGCCTAGTGTTCCTAAATGGCACCTCTCATAAACATGCTGGTTCCAGATATGAAATATGAAAAATGGGGACCCCAAATGCAGCATGAGGTATGTAGGGTGTGCTAACAACTGTCATCCTCCATATCCTCTCCCCAAAAGTGGGGGCTAAAGATGTTTTTGCCTCTAAATGGCTGAGAGTACCTTCCAAGCATGAGAGGGGGGTGCTACTGACCTTTTGAACACATTTTCAGACAATCACTTCCTGTTTTGAAAAAGGGACTATACAGGCTGAAATCTATTTGATTTTATTTTATTTACGGTATTTATACCCCGCCCTTCAACCCTAAAGGCTCTCAGAGTGGCTTACAATTATTACTATTTTTAATTAGATGGTTCCCTGCCCTCAGGCTTATACAGTCTAAAAAGACACAACACAAAAGGTGAAAGGAATGATGGTGGGGAAGGGGATAAGGTCCAACAGTTCTTCTCTCCCTCTGAGGACTGGACCAAGGCAGGTGGACTGGAGGGAGGGCTCTTCTTCTTAGTTCAGGCCAGGTCCAATGGAGCTTGGCCTGCATCTCTCCCTCCATGGCCGGATGGCACCAGATAAACTGGAGGGAGGGCTCTGCTTCTTAGAAGGCACTTGGAAGGCAGTAACAGTAGAACCAGCAGCTGCTTTTTCCCCCGGCGCCAGATAGTCATTGACGTGAGGTGAGCAGGTGGCAAAATGTCTAAAAGCAACCCTAGAGAGCTGGGGAAGCACTGCCAGCAATTTTAGGGTAAAAAAAGGTGGGGACATAGAGATCACAAAAACAGCTTTGAGGGGAAGCTGTAGCCTGTGGGATGTACTTTGCCACCCTTGGCTGAGGAAGTGGTTGAACTTGTCCTTGCCCACTTTCAAAGTGCCCAAAAGTGGCATCAATATCCACTTTTGAGTTGGATATGCCCATTCATAAGTGGTAATATTTACACCAAATGTGGTATAGTGGTTTGAGTGTTGGACTTGGGATTCATCGACACCACAGAAATATTCCAGGTTGATACTACTTTATCTGCCATGACTCAATGCTATGGAATTCTGGGAATTGTAGTTCTGTGAGATATTTAGCCTTCTCTGTTACAGAGTTCTAGTGCCCGAAATTCCATAGCATTGAGCCATGGCAGTTAAAGTGGCATCAACCTGGTTTATTTGTGCAGTATGGATTCAATCTAGAACTCCAGGAAGCCAGGGTTTGAATCTGCTCTTGGCCATGGAAACCCAGGGCTCATTCACACTACCAAAAAAATCGGTTCTGAAACCGATTCAATCACGTGAAGTTCATACTCACCCCGAATCTCACACAAGCCATGGGACAACATCTTGGCTCAGACCACACAGCCACATGCTAATGAATATGGAGGCTTGCCAGATTTAGTGTCTAGGTACATCACAGCTGGACAGCCAGTCTCCCCCACCAACATAATGCATTAGCTGACATGGGGGGGGGGTAGGGGGATATTTCAGTATTCCTGCCAATTGCACTCTTTGTGGCCCATGCCAGTAATACATGTTAGGCTGCCCTTTGGCCACAACAGACCCATTAGCTGCATTTAATTTGTTGGGCAGGGGGTTAGATTTGATGGTCCAAAGGGTTCCTTCCAGTTATGCTTCTGTGATTGAAATGGCTCCATGAGGCTTCTATCAAGCATTAAAAAGTAATCTTTAAGTTTTTGTATAAGACTGTTTTTTCTCCAACACCATACATTTCTCCTCTGGGTAACATGTGGCTCTTGTAGTGGACTATACAATAAGGGATGGCACATGATTTTTTCTCCTCTGTGTCAGACTGCCAGTGTTTTCAGTTCCATAATAATATATAATAATAAATATATATTTATATCCCGCCTCTTCCGCTTTGAGGATCGAGGCAGGTAACAGCAAAGTTACCTGCCTTATATAGTATCTGTTTATACTATATAAAACAATAAAGCCCCACAAGA
>NC_056525.1:133292735-133316165 GCF_019175285.1 Sceloporus undulatus | reverse complement strand
CCTGACTCAACCCTCCCTCCCAACTCGCTCCCAAGTTCAATGGCCTTGTATGGCTCTGTATGGGGTTGAGCTATTAATAAGAATTAGAAAAACTCTGGGTTCAAATAAAGAAGGTCCTTTGTAAAGGCAATCTGGGAACTTAAAGGCAGGAATACCTGGTGTACAGATTAGCAAATTTTGTTTCTAAACCTATTGCTGTAAGGCTGCAGTTTGGACAGGAGACTGACAAAAGACCACCATCTTCTGTTGTAGGAGTGCTGGTGGCACAGTGGTTAAATGACTGTACTGCAGCCACACACTCACAAGGTTGTGAGTTCAAAACCAGCCAGGGGCTCAGGATCAACTCAGCCTGGTAAACTTCTGAGGTCGCTAAAATGAATACTCAGCTTGTTGGAGGCAATTTAGCATACACATTGTAAACCTTTGGGGAGTGCTTAAGTGCACTGAGAAACAGTATAGAAATGTACTTGCTATTGTTATTGCTATAATGTTGGTAGAACCAAAAGGGCTGCTGAAACTAAAACTGGGATCAATCATTTGGCCCAACATTTTGCCAGTATTTTGTGGGGCAGTGAAAAGATAATACTTCTGAAGTTGACAAGATTTTTGAATTTCTCATAAACATTTGGATTGAGGACTGGCTTGTTTTAGAAAGGTTAACTTTTTAAAGAAGTCATGCCCCTGGTGTCTGTTGTGGGTACTGAGGCAACAAGGAGCAGGATGAGAAGAATATGTGTTTTGTACCATAGTCAGATGTTTTCTTGTAGCAGTCAGATGTTTTCTTAAATAACTAAAAATAAAGGTTTCTAATGACTGAAAAAAACACAGGAAAGCAAAATCACTTTTAAAAATTACAACTATTACATTAACTGTTGGGGGGGGGGGCTCTGGAACTATAACTGTAATTACTTTTTAATAGTAACTTTCCATGCTCTGGTTCTGGAAGCACATATATTTGAAGCACTAGTTGAAAGACCATAACTACTGGGAGCTAAGTGGTCAAGTGCATCTTATGGAAGGCTACTCTTGAGAGCTTGATGTTTCATATATCTTTGGAATGGGGCAATAAGAACCCTTCCTCCATCCCTTTGAAAAAAGGAAGATATAATCTAGGTGTTTATGAAAGGGAACAAATTACAGTTTCCAAATAAAATATTGAGGAAGACATATAAGCCCTATGCAGACATTTGCTTGCAATATGTAGGGCTAATGGGAATTCAGCCATACCAGTTAAAGCCTATCCACAGCCTCCAAACATGCCCAGCTGCTGTTGAGATCAGTGCAAACATTTGAATACTCTGCAATCTGGTTGAATACAGTTTAAAAGCTCCTATGATTAGAAATCTGGATAAAGCAGGTTTCTGCTTATGCGACATGCTTCATATGAATGAATGAAATTACTGAGGCCTCTTCAAATATTCACACCAAATGCATGGCAATCTGAACAGCAGTCTGCTCTCTGCTACTGAGCTATGCTTCTTCCAGGTGGGTGTTCATGCTGCAGACAGCACCAGCAGTTTGTGTGGTGTGTCCTTTGGCATCCCTCATGAAAAGTAAGTGGGCTAACCAGTCTATTTATGGTGTGCATTGAGACCTGAAGCCCTGTATGTGTTCCACACCTTGCATTCACTAGAAGCCAAGATTAGACTGGAAATAAAGCATGTACATGGAATTACTGTACATGTAGTGTAAATTGCAGCCGAACAGTATTATCTTACACTCTGGTATTGATTTGTGGCAGACAGAAATGTTGGCTGATTATTGTTTGGTGGCTAGAAGCAAGATGAAAAGTCTGAGTGTGAACCTTGCAATCCTCAGTCATTTAATCTATCCTTCCTATTTCACTGCTCATATAAACATATGAGCAGTGAAATGGGGAGGATAGATTACAATTTCTGAGGTTGCAAGGAGAGGAACATATAAATGCCAGTCAGAAGACCCACCTGTAATTAAGCCATGTGAACGAACAGGAAGAAACAGATCCACTTTTGTAGCAGAACTCTGTATGAGTGGACAGATCTGAGTAATTTCTTCATGTATCAGAAGAATCCTGGGCCTATATTGACCAGGGATTATTCTAATATAAATTGTATTTGGTTCCTCCCCTCCCTTGCTCCAAGACATGTTTTTAATAAATAATTATTAATTATTAAGACATGTTTTTCTGCCCTCTTTTTTCTCTAATGAACTTCAGTAATCAACTGTATTATTTGTCATGGCCATCAAATTCACTGATGAAGAACATGATGAATAAACTGTTGGGTCTTCAGAAGATGTTTGGTGCATTCTTCTGTCCTGAAAAAGGATGTTAATGGGCTATCCTGGATCAGGTAAAATCTTTATGGGGTAGTACAGATCATATACAAGGAAATTCATGTTTGCCTCCCCCAGCCTGCTTCCAGGAGTGCTCTCTCAGCTCTCTTGCCATAGTCTTTCTTTGGTAAATGGCTAAATGTTCAAATGTGAAACAAAATAATGAATCATACCTCAAAATAGGATGGATGAAAATAGAGCTGAGTTTTTATGTCATGCAGCAACAGCACCCACACTAGAGTATGGAATCTGTATTATGAGGAGAACTGCCTCCTATTTGCTCATCTGGAGGCCACTAAGCATATTGGTTGAGGGTCAAGGTCTGAACATCTTCCTATAAAACAAAATATATTGATTAGGGACTGTAATCCCCAGCCAGACATGTGCTAACTTCACCCCATCATCCCATTTTCCATAGGTTTGAAATGTATTGAAGGCATAAGAAAAGCACACCTTTCATTAGACTATCTAGTGGAGCAGACTGTTCCTAACTATGCACTTAGGAGTCCTCATGAATGGCATGCAGGCAGGTGCATCCAGAACAAGGATCCAGAGTAAGCAGAGAATTTAGGTGGGAGTGATGAAAAATTCTGCTATGTGTGCTGTGTGTGCATGTGATCTCAGCACTGGGAGCTTTTCATGCTTGAGACTGGTTACTGAGCTATAGTTGGAGTCCAGTCCTATGGACCCTGCAATTCAGAGTGGGAAAAGGATTTTCATTAGAGTGATGGTGCAGATTAAGAAGGGCTGTGTTTGCTTGCTTGCTTGCTTGCTTTCCTTATTTAATTTTCTGAAGCTGCTTGGTTTTATCATCTATTGAGGTTGGGGTCTATGTGGCTGTTGTCTTGTTGCTTGTTTTTTAATTGCTGCTATATTCTCTAGCATATGGTCATCCTTCTAAAGGGCAGAGCATGCATGCAACTACACTAAGCTTTCCTTTTGAACTGTATAACAAAACTCAGGAAGATGTGGTCATTTCCTCTCCCCTTTCCCACTGTGCTTACCTGTTTAACTAGTTCTTCTCTATTGATGAGGATCATATTCAATAGCAATAGCACTTACATTGCTATACCATGTTATAGTGTTAAGCACTCTCTAAACATTTTACAATGTGTTAGCCAACTGAAGGGTGGAAGTCAACCTGGAGCCCTACAGGATCAAACGCAGAATATTTTGGCTCCAGTATCGGCATTTAACTATTGCACCACCAATGCTCCTTAGTGAATCCACTGAGAAAATGAAGATAGTGAATCCTTTGGGGAAATGAAATTTTCACCAGCCAAATGACGATTTTTTTTTTTATGGCCTTCACATTCCTAACAGAATTTGGCAATAAACAGTTGCCTCTGCAGTTGAAATCTCACATTACTGCTCCTTTTAAAAAGTTTAACAGTCTTCTCTAGGAAGGCATCATCCAAATTTCAATAAGGCTTGGAAGGAGTAATGTAATTTTCCCCGTACCCTTATTACGCTCCTTGCTGCTGTGTGAAAGCGACATGTTTCTAGAGTCTTGTGCCCAAATGAAGTGACTCATCATTTCTGACAAATTCCCAAACAATTAGAACATTTGCTGAAATTACCTTCCTAACACAGTTTGTGTGCTGAGTCACTAGGGTGGGATACAAACTGCCGCTTTGCGGCGGTCTGCCGCCGCCGGCGGTTAGTCTGCAGGGGAGCCGGAGCCTCCACACAGCGCGGCTCCCGTGCAGACAGAAAAAGAAGCTCCAAAATGGAGCTTCTTTTTCAGTCGTGTTTGCGACGTAGCGAGGCGCCAGGGGCGCACTCGCTACGTCACAAGGGACGCGACGCTTACGGACGCTCAGCAATCTTGTATGGACGGAGTCCGTATTAGGCACAGGGGCGTCTATAAGAGACGCCCCTTTTTTAAAATAGGACGTCCTCCGGACGTCCCAAATGCCGGTGCAGAAAGCACCTAGGTGAGGGCTATAATCCTATAAAACACTCATTTGTCTTTCCCCCGTAATGTTTTGTAGTGTCTGTGACCATAAAACCCTGCATTTCCTCCTTGTATTATGAGGATGGCAATTTCACTACTCACAAGTAATGCCCATGGGGAGGTATACTTTGGAGTAAATGGGACAAGTAGCTATAATAGCTGGTACTCAAAAACCTAGGGTCCTGGTAGGACATACACAAATTGTATTCAACGGGGAAATTAATTTAGCTCAATAATTTACCAGCAAGAGGGCCAGGGTGACTCTAGATGGGACACAAGTCTATGTTTACTGGTTATGAAAAACTAGAACTCCAGAGTGCTAAGTACAACTCAGTTTTATTATTTGAACAAGAAGAGGGATGTCAACATTCACATGAAACACACACACACACACACCACAAGAACTAAGATATTAAAAAAAGTGGTAGTGCGCTTATAAATTGTTCGTTTCGTTATTGGCTTCAAGATTAAAAATAATTTTAAAGGACTGGATTCACCCTGATCAGATCAGCTTTCTCCATAACAGACAAATTAAAGATAACATTAGGAGTATTCTTAATTTGGTTGAAATTCACGATAAAAAAATTGACAAGAAATTGGCCATGTATTTTATTGACGCGGAGAAAGCCTTTGATAACATAAATTAGAAATTCATGTTTGGGGATACTGAGAAATATAAAAGCTGGACCTGTATTTTTAAAAATGATTGAAACAATATATGATAAACAAGAGACCAAATTCTTGATAAATGACGAAAAAAACAAATCGTGTGATATAGATAAAGGGGTTAGACAAGGTTGTCCTTTGTCTCCCCTTCTTTTTATATTGGTATTGGAACCCTTACTAATAAATATTCGGAGGAATCACTTGATTGAAGTATTTAAATACAAAGGCGAAAAGTACAAACTTAGAGCTTTCGCAGATGATTTGGTGTTAACAATTTCTAACCCAATCGATAGTTGTGAACAAATATTGAAAAGCTTAAAGAAATTTGGAAGGGTGTCAGGTTACCGTTTAAATATTGATAAGACAAAATTATTAGCTATGAATTTAATAAAAGAAGAAAAATTATTTATAGAACAAAAGACGGAATTTAAATTTGAGAAAAAGATTAAATATCTGGGGTGTAATTTAATAGCTAAAAATTCGGACCTGTTTAGAAACAATTATGAGAAGACTTGAGCATTGATTAAAAAAGAACATGAAAGATGGGATAAGCTAAATATATCTTGGATGGGCAGAATAGCAACGATCAAGATGATAGTGTTGCCTAAAATGTTGTATTTATTTCAGTCACTCCCAATAATAATAAATGACAAGCCATTTTCGAAGTGGGAAAAAGATTTAAATAATTTCATTTGGAAGAATAAAAAACCATGGCAAGAATAATGCAAGACGCAATAGAAAAAGGAAGTCTGGCTTTACCGAACCTGAAATGGTACTATTATGCAGCTGTCTTAGATTGGTTAGTAGATTGGATTAGATTAGATTAAAAAAAGAACATTAAATTTAGAGAAAATTGATTTAAATTATGGCTTACATGGATATTTAATTTATGAGAAAATTAAATTAGATAGAAACTTTAATAATAATATTATAAGGAAATCTTTGATTAGGATTTGGAAAAGATACAAGAAAAAATGGTGTCCGTTAATACCATTATGGACCTCCCCTAACGAAGCTCTGTTTAATCGAGTAGTAATAAAAGAAAACACCTGGGTAACATATGAGCATTTAAGAAAAGTGACAGATGGAGTTAGAATGATGAAAACGCAAGAGGAATTGGACACGGAAGGTTATAAATCTGATTGGTTTTCATATAGACAGTTTAAAGAAAGGTTTTTGGTTGATAAAAAAATGGAAGGGATAGGAGTAGGAGAACCACAATTAGAAAAAATTATTATAAACTCGAAAAAGCAAATTGCAAGATTTTATAATTTAATCAGAGAGTTTGAATTGGAAGCAGAAATTATCAAATAATACATGATTAAATGGCCCAAAGATCTGAAAGGAACAATTCAGCCAGAACAGTGGGAAAGAGTGTGTAAAGGGAGATGGAAAATAACGCCTAGTATTGAAATTAAAGAAAACATTTATAAATCAATGTTTAGATGGTACCTGACACCCTTCAATTTATCCAAAATGTTTAATCAAAGTAGCATTTGGTGGAAGTGTAAAAAGGAGATGGGAACTTATTTTCACTCTTGGTGGATTTGCCCTAAAATAAATAAATTTTGGAAAGATGTCCACAACGAAATAATGAAAATCATATTAATTAAAGAAAGACCGAACCCATTAATGTATCTTCTGAACATTACCAATGTGACTAAGGAAGAAACAAGTAAAGAAAAACTATTTTATATTATAGTTGCTGCAAGATCATCAATAGCAAAAATGTGGAAGACAGAAGAAATACCCTCAACTGAAGATTGGAAATTGAAAATGATGAATTTCTATGAGATGGACAAATTAACAACACTGATGGGGAATGATACATTAGATGAATTTTATAGGGATTGGGATCCATGGATAAAATATGTTTATAAATAAGTCTAGAATGCATGTCTGACTATACCTGTCTTCTCCTTTCCACCGTATAACAAACTCCAGTGGTACATGATCACTCCCACTTAATGATCCTGCCACTTGCACCCCATTAACCAAGTCTTCCTTGTTGGTTAGGATCAGATGTAAAATAACTGACCCTCTTGTTGTCTCTTCCACCTACTGGACAATGAAATTGTCTTTGAGGCAAGTGAGGAATTTGCTAAAACTTGAGGATTTGGCTGAGTTTGAATTCCCGCAAATATCAGGATAGTTGAAGTTGCCCATCACTACTACATCTCTCCTTTCTGAGTGTGTGGTCATCTGTCCTAGAAAAGCATCATCCAATTCCTCCATCTGACTTGGGGATCTGTAGTAGACTCATACCATAACATCACTGTTATTTCACTCCCCTTTAATTTTTATCCAGATGCTCTCCACCTGGCTTCCAATATTGATGTCCTGGATCTCTTCACTGGTGTAAATATCTGACATATAGTGCTATTCCTCCTCCTTATGCTTCCTACCTGGAGTCTCATAATCACTTGCTGTACATTGAAGACTGTGGTGTGACAGAATCATTCCATCTCATATAGATCATAAGAGTGGGCTTATTGTGTCTTGCCAGAGTTTGCACTGGATCTTCACACCAGGAAAACAGCATACCTTTTGAAATATCATCTCAGGCACACATACCACTGCTTCTATATCCCTCCGCCTGGAATGACTTATTTTCACTTGTCACTTCCACCTCTGGGAAGTAGTAGGTGTACTTGCATCCAGAGAATCAACCATACCTATGGTCATAGTCTCTGAGCTTGGGGCTGCTTTCATAGGGCATAATTAATGAAATTGTGTAGGTCCAAAGAAACAGCTTGGTTCTTGGTAGTGCTGCTCCTGTGTAACCATTCTCTTCTCTTTAGCATGCGTTTGTTGCAAGAGAGTCTGCTATCCAGAACTTTTTTATCTTCACCGAGGAGCTGAAATGTGGATAGGCAGGCCTCAAGTTGCCTGTATCTTCTCTTCCAGCAAGGCAACCAACTCATACTTGCCATAGGTGTACCCTTCTGCCTCCTCAAGCAAGAAAACAAACATGACGCAGATGCTTCAGGTCACAGTAGCAGCTCCCTCACTATCCATGTGTGCATTTACGCTGTAGAAATAATGGAGCTTAACACTACTTTAAGTGCTACAGCTCCATCCTATGGAATCCTGGGATTTGTAGTTTTACAAGGTTTACATTCTCTGCCAAAGAGTGCTAGTGTCTCACAAAACTACAAATTTCTAGGATGGATCCATGGCAGTTGGTGTCAAATTGTATTATTTATAGAGTGTAGATACACCCCATGTCTGTTCATCCAGCAGTTACACAGCACACCAATCCATCCCTGCTAAATGTTTGTGGAAAATGCCTTTTTACTCTCACTCTTCCACTTACTATCTGCTTAAAAGCTCATAGGGATGTCGAGGGCTGCTATATAAAGATGATGAAGAAAGAAAGCATTTTTACCTAGGATAACATCAAGGCCTGTTTTTATAGGATTTTTTTTTTTGAGGCAGTCAACTTTATGAGGGACTTCATGCCAGAATACTGCCATAAAGAATATTTCAAACGTTTTCATTTTCTTGTACTAGAGCTTGTTTTTAACTTGGTCAAAGCTTTCTTTTTGGAATCATTGGCAGTCTTTATTAAGGTTTCTAAAATGAAAAGAGTCTGTGTTGCATCTTTGCAGCACCATCTTGCTTGTGACAGGTTTTTCAAGGTGATTGTTGATTTGGTTTTTTGTTTGTTTTGTGGCCAGTGATCAATATTACCTTGAAGTATTTTTCATCTCTAGATAGATCTGGGGGAAAAGCATATACAGCATCAAGAAATTTGCTCAAGGCTATAATCCATGCTATTTAACTATGTTCAGGGCAGGAGTTGCACAAGACACAAACACAGCATGGTTCTTTATACTGTTTCTGTACGTTAGACCCTGGATTGACCACCCACAATGTTTATGTCTTTCCCCTGTATTTTTGATGTCCATATCTTACTTCTGAAGATTGCTGATGACAGTTTCACAAATGTTTTCTCCGCTGTGGGTGTCAGTTGGCACAAAGCACAAAAATTGCTCCTTCATTTTTCCATTCAAAGGCCTGTTACAGACTGCCAAAATAAAGCTGCTTCAGGTCTCTTTGGAGGTATGCTATTTAAATGATGCATGCATCCTAAGAATCCAGAAGCTGCACCAAAGCTGCACTCCGGTGCTTAGGAATGGAGTGTGGCTTTGGCGCGATCTCCGGACTCTTAGGACCCATGCATCATTTAAATAGCATACCTCCAAAGAGACCCGAAGCAGCTTTATTTTGGCAGTCTGTAACAGGCCAAACAGTACCAAAATATATGGCTGGTCTGGTGCAGAAGCAACAGTATGAAACTCCTTTATTCACCATTAGCTCAATCAGTTCATCACATGAAGTCCACAGAGTGCAGTTTGCCCACCCCAGCTCTATTATGTTTCCCCTAAGAATTAATATTAAGGGCGAATCCTGAACACACTCCTGTATTATGCTCTTCCTGCTCTGTTGTTTAATCGGCAGTGTGGGTAGGGAGGAGAACTGGTCTTCTGAGGACAGCATGCCATTGCTTCCAAATGGTTGAGGCAAACCACTCTAAACACCATTTATGGAGACTGGATTCACCAACTTTTGTTTGTGGTGGTGGGACAACTTTCACAGATTGCACTTCTAGAGCACATAGCTAAAGACTGCCACTTTCTGCTCTTCATTGAGATGATATCTTCATTGTCTTAAGAGAACTGCTCTCAGCCAGGCTTTCTAGATATTTTGGGCAATAATTCCCATAAATCCCAAGCATCAGGCAATCTGGGGATGGGGGGAGTTTGAGTTGCACTGCCCACTTCAAAACTGCCTTTGGCACAGGCACCAAATTCCAGCCATCCTAATGGAAAACAAGGTACATGCGCACCACATATCATGTTCTCCAGCAGAATTGTTGCAGTATTGCCTCTGCTGCTAGACATAGTGGTGGCCAGATTCCAGTGAGGACTGCAAAAATGACCTGAATGGAATGTTGTAGGCAACACTTGCCTACCTCTCCCTTAAGGAAGACTGCTATACTTACACACATTACAACACTTGGGAGGTGTCTTTTTTATGTCAATAGATCTAGTGCCCTTTTCCCTTGTACTGATTCAAATAATAGACAGTGGTCATTTTTGAAGACGCATAAAATAACCTAAACAGAGAGATGATGCATATTAATCGATCTACTATTATAATTTTTATTAGCATGATTTCTTTCAATAAATGGTAGCTGGATTTTTGGTTTGGTTTATTGAATGTTACTGTATTTTTAAATTATAAATCTAAATCAGAGAGTGGGAGAGGCAGAATAGAAATGTTGTAATCAATATGTTTTGTCAGTTGTGCAGGAAAACAACCTAACTTGTCACAAAATTACAGAATCGTAGAATTGAAAGAGACCACAAGGGCCATCAAGTCCAGCCCCCTTCCATGCAGGAATACACAATCAATGACCTCTGACAGATAGCCATCTAGCCTCTGTCTAAAGATCTCCAAAGAAGGAGACTCCATTGCTCTCCGAGGCAGCATGCTCCACTGTCAAAAAACTCTCACCATCAAGGAATTCTTCCTAATGTTAGGTGCAATCTCTTTTCCTGTAGTTTGAATCCATCACTCATGTCATTACTCTCTGAAGCAGCAGAAAACAAGGCCATCACTACTGCACCTTCTACTTTCCCAGCTCCACTTTGGTGCTTTCCTTTCTTAGGTGGGCTATATTTATCTTTGAACTTCAAAGATAAAGCGGGAAAGTGATTTTCCTGGGATATCAAGATGCATGTCCACCATACAGTACAATTATCCAAACTATATTTAATTATAGTTATTATAATATCCTAGACTCATTTTATTTTATTTTATTTTATTATATCCCACCCTTCTCCCAGGACTGGGACTCAGGGTGGTTTACATCAAAAACAATATAATTCAAAAGATACAAAAATAATACATTAAAATAATATTAAACTACTACAATAAAATAAAAAGATAAAAATGTCTAAAATACATTAAAACAATATAGCATCCCAGAGTGTTCTTTAAAAGTTTTCTGTTTTGAATGCCTGTTTGAAAAGGAAGGTTTTCACCTGTCAGCTGAAGGCTATCAAAGAAGGGGCCATTCTGATCTCCCTGGGAAGAAGGTTCCAGAGTCTAGGGGCAGCTACAGAAAAGGTCCTCTTTCATGTCTCCACCAACCATGCTTGTGATGGTGGTGGGATAGAGAAAAGGGCCTCCTCTGAGGATCTCAGAGCCCTGGCCAGCTCATAGAGGGAGATACGGTCTACCAAATATCCTGAATTTGAGCCATATAAAGCTTTGAATAGCACTTTGGAATTGTGCCTGGAAACAAATTGGCAGCCAGTGAAACTGTTTCAGCAGGGATGTTGTATGATCTCTGTAACCTGCCCCTGTTAGCAGCCTGGCTGCAGCTCTTTGGATCAGCTGAAGTTTCAAACACTCTTCAAAGGCCGCCCCAAGTAGGTACATTTTTGGCGGGTTACACACCGCCATTAAAGTACGCGTGGAGCGGTACTAGGGTTAGGAGGTGCAGTGCTTTCGCACCTCCTACCCTATACGCGCTCTGCGCGTAAAAAATGACGGTGGCCGTTCCAGATGGCCGCCGCCATGAGGAGTCACGGCTGTGCCGCCTCTATACGGGGCGGCACGGACTGACTCTTCGCTCCACTCCAGGGCGCCTAGTGCGCCTTAGTGCGGGACCAGGAAGGAGCTCCATTTCGGAGCTCCTTCTGGTTTGCAGTGCTGCTTTGCGTCGCTGGGCGCCAGCCTTCAGATGGCTAGCACAGCGAAGCAAGGGAGAAGGGGCCAAGTGGCCCCTTTCTCCTTCTCCCCGCCGCTGCTCCCCGCAGCCTAAAAAGCGGCGGATCGAGGCCTCAGCAGTTGCCGTTCTGGCAGCTGAGGCCCCGATACACCGGGGAAAGGGGCAGGTTACAGACCGCCCCATAGTACTCCAAATGGGGATGTACCCCAGGCATGTACTTGAGGCCAGATCTGGTTTCTCACGGATGGGAACAGTTGGTGCACAAGTTTTAAATGTTACAAAAGCAATCCTGGTCACTGCAGAGACCTGGGACTCCAGGTTTCAAAGCTGAATGCAGGAGCTACTCTGAAACTATGAACCTGATTCTTCAGGAGGAGTGTGACCACTCCTTCGATGGAGCCACTGTAAAACAGTACCCTCCAAGCCACATCCCATAGAGGCGTCCAGAAGGATCAATGTATCGAGATATTATCAAGAGATATAAGGATTCATGTGTGTTTAATAATATTTTGCATTCCTTCATTTTGTTCAAATAAGACATGGTGTAAATTTTGATATGTCTATCCAACTGTTTATCCCATCCATTAGACTCACTGAATCAGTTACTCATGTTAGGTCAGCAGTGAATCCCAATAAATCAATGGGTCTACTCTAGTTGGGACTAACAAATAAATTTTGTCCAATGTGAACTAAATGTTAATTATCAGAATGTTAATATATACCTGTAATTAACTGACTAGGACACTATCCAGACCTAATTAAACACTATGAAGCCCTACTGCTGTAAAAGGAAGCATTTACAATAGGTTTTACTCTCTCCCATTGAATTTAACATAAGTCACATGTACTGAGATTTGGCTTGATGACACCATTTGTTATATTTGCTCTCAAAAAATGTCATTTACTTCAATTACAGGTAGTGGCTCTTTCTATGAATTCTTTACAGTCCATGTCTTCCTCTTGGCCATCCTTTAGATTTCAGTGGCACCCCTCTTCAATGGTTTGATGTTGTATTTGGTTGTGAGAGTTATTAGGAACTGTTCAAAAAACTACCAGAAGGAGTTCTCAGACATTTCTCATGGGACTGGAGAATTGAAGGGGACATGTATAGTGGTAGGTGCTGGCATATACAAAGAAGCACAAGTGAGTCCAAATCTCATGGATTCCCTGTTTTTGTTCTTGTTTTTGTTTCAAATGGCATTGAAAGGGTGAGCAGACCAACAGTAAGATGAGAGCCAAAGTGGTGTAGTGGTTGAAGTGTTGGACTATGACTGGAGACCAGGGTTTGAATCCCCACTTGGCCATGGAAACCCACTGGATGACATTGGGCAAGTCATGATCTCTCGGCCTCAGAAGCTTATCACACACACACCCCCCTTTTACAGGAATTGGAAGGGGACACTCAGGGCCATGCACGACCTGGAAAAAACAGATTTTATCGCACAACAAATCATCCTCAAAAGGGCCCCGTTCCATTCCCTGACGCCAAACCATTCCCATTCAGTGCCAAGGGAATGCCATTTTCCTCGGTCGGAAGACTTCCAACCAGAACATTTAATGCTCCTCAGCACTAAATGGGAACGGCTTGGCGCCAGGGGATGGAACGAAGCCCTTTTGAGGACGATTTGCTGTGCAATAAATTCCTTTTTTTCCAGGTTGCGCGTGGCCCCAAGCGGTCCCCTCCAGTTCCCATAATGGGGGGAAAAGGTGTGCGATAAGCTTGCCAGAGGAAGCCTTTGAACCAATCTTGGCAAGAAAACCCCATGATAGGGTTGCCATGAGTAGGAAATGACTTGAAGGCAAAACAACTGTTCAGACTATATAATATTTCTCTCATTTCAAAAAGAAGAAGAAGAAGTGTGTGGGAGGCACAGCAGGAGGTGGGTTTTTGTGGTAAGAAGAGTTTTAAGAAAGAACAACAGCAGTCATGCTACCAGAAGGTCCCTTTTAAGCAGGGCTGTGCACAGAGGAAGACAAGGAGCAGAGTCATAGAATCATAGAATTAGAAGAGACCCCAAGGGCCATTCAGTCCAATCCCATTCTGCCATGCAGGTACTAAAAATCAACGCACCCCCGACAGATGGCCCTCCAGCCTTTGAAAAACTCCAAACAAGGAGACTCCTCCACACTTTGAGACAGCCTATTCCATTATAGCTGGATAGCTCTTACTGTCAGATAGTTCTTCTGAATGCTCAGGTAGAATCTATTTTCCTCTAATTTGAATCTATTGCTCCATATCCTAGCAGAAAACAAGCCTGCTCCACTCTCAATATGATATTCCTGCCTGTATGCATAAAAAGAGCAAAGTGAATCTCTACACAGTATGAAACTACAGATAGACCAAAATCTTTTTGGTGAATTCCACTAGAAATTGTAACAAAATTTGCTAGCTCTAAGAAGCCTTCAGTGACTGCCTTTCTTTATGGCTTCTGCACCTGCAGCCGTTTTACCCATCCGTACTGGCATAGTTACACTGGTGTAGTGCACCAACACAATTTCCACCAAAATGTCCTGCTAATTGTTACAGAAAAGATCCAGTTGTTCTTCAATAATCAATTACAGGAAATTGTTCAAAACTGGCACACATAATTAAAGGGACACGGAAGTACTCCTTTAATTTAGGCAAGTCACACACAACAATTATAAGTCTCAAAATCCTATTATTCATAATAGGGATGTAATTCTTCATTAAATTTCATTCCCACAGGGGAGAATGAATAATTCATTCAATTTTCTGGCCATAAAGATGCTCTCACAGCAGGAAGTAAGTCTCCCCAAAAGCTTGCTGTTTTCCTTTGGCCCCCTGACACAGCCATGGAGTGGACAGAGGAGGGTGGGCAGGCACTTGAAGACAGCCTGCCTATGTTCTGAGGGTCAGGTGGATGACAATACAGGCTTTCTCTATGATCCTGTGGCATTCCTCTACAAAGCCGTCATATCCCCAGCTATCGGAACATAGCTGGATGAGCCTCATTTACCCTCATCTTCCATAATCCTGTGGGGGTCTTTGCTTTGCCTAGATTACCATATGGCACACTTAAAATGCTGCTATTCCATTTTAACTTCTCTGACTGCCTCCTGTTGCATTCTGGGATTTGCAGTTAAAGGAGGGCCATTAAAATTATCAGCCTGAAAGCTCTTAGGCCTCACTGAATTGCAAACCCCAAAATGCAACGGGCAGCAGCTAGACCAGTAAAAGTAGAATAGCAGCACTATAAGAGCGTAGTGCAGTAATGTAGATCATAGGGTTAGAACAGACCACAAGGGCCATCCAGTCCAGTCCCCTGCCATGCAGAAATACAGAATCAAAGCACCTCCGACAGATAGCCTATGTTTTTTTGTGGGATTTTCGGGCTATGTGGCCATGTTCTGGAAGAGGTTCTTCCTGACATTTCGCCAGCATCTGTGGCTGGCATCTTCAGAGATAGCCTATGTTTAAAAATCTCCAAGAAAACAGACTCCACCACACTCTGAGACAGAGTATTTCACTGTCCAACAGTTCTTACTGTCAGGAAGTTCCTCCTACTGTTTAGGTGGAATACCTTTTCCTGTGGCTTGCATCCATTGCTCTGCGTACAATAATATGGAGCTGTAGAAAACAAAGTTGCTCCATCCTCAATATGACACCCCTTCAAATATTTAAACAGGGCTATCATATCACTTCTTAACCATCTCTTCTTCAAGCTAAACTTTGGCATGGTACATAATGCCCTGAAAAGGTGAGCTGAAGGTGCCCGGTTTTCCTCTGGATCGACACCACCCCAGCCAAACCATGCGCCATCCCTCCGGACCAAAAAGAACCCAGAAAAACCAGGTTCTTCTTGGCGCACACTGATGCTATCATCAGTGTGCCATTGGCTTACTGTGAAGTATCAATGACAGAAGTGTGGCGCTCGGAGGTGCAGACACAGTGCCATGCTTGCATCATGCACACGTGCCCCATATGGACAGCACCGCTTAAAGATGGTTCCATCTATACATGCTAGGGTTCTGGAGCATGTGGCTGCTGCATACTCCAGAACACTAGAATTGGCCTCAAGCCACCACAAACTGGTGGTCTGTACTAGGCCATACTCAGTTCACTCCGCATAGGACATGGTTTCCAGTCCTTTCACCATTTTGGTCATTCTCCTCCAGACACACTCCAGCTTGTCAACTTCCTTTTTGATTGTGGTGCCCAAAACTGGACACAGTATTTCAAATGAAGAATATTGCTATATCTCTTCAATGTAGACTCTCTGGCATGTGACTTTGGTTGCGATTCTCCTCACTGAGATTTCCCACCATGCAAGAAATCCTTTCCTCAAATATTAATCCCATCCCTAATTTGTAAGAATTATACCTGTTGAGCTAATAACCTGAAATATGACATACATGATTTTCTGACGAGGTCTATTATTCTGGCAAAGTTCAAATGACCCAAATTAAATTTTAATGCAAGATTGCAACAGGTATGACAAGTTTAAAAGTGCTGAAAATCCATACATTTCCCTTCTTATTCCAGTTTTTCAAAAGGCATTTATCTGTCTGTTTATCGATCTATCTGCCTGTCTATATCTTTTTTTTTAATGTTGGTGAAACTTATGTACTTTGCATGGCTTATCAAGAAAGGCAGTCCTTTATTAGACTGATGAACAGCTGAGTAATTGTTTACATGTTGAAAACACATCCAGGGACAGCCGTGTTGGCCATGTAGCAAAGTACAAATCCAAAATCTATAAAACAGTGTTACTTTTATTGGACCAACCAAAATGCATAAGATATGTGCTGCAAGCTTTCAAAGCTACACTTCCTTAGGCAGAGATGTTATAAATCATACAGTTAATCACAAGCCCACATTTTGTCAAGATGTATCTGTTCTCAGTTCAGGTGGTATGGAAGGATGGATGTGTACAACTGGCTCCGCAGATGGTGCCACCAAGAACGAGTTGGAGTCTTGGATCATGGCCTGCTGTTTCAGGAGGGGGGACTTCTGGCAAGGGATGAGCTGCACCTTACACCAGTTGACAGAAATTTGATCAGGACGGCTTTAAACTGAGTTTTAGGAGGCAAAGAGAGACAGTATTTTGGAAGGCAGGAGGTCATCAAGGGCTGTAGATAATAGTCAAACTTTTGTAGAGGGAACAAGGCAAACAGTGCAAGGACCCAACAGTAGGATGGGGAAAAATTTATACAAGCAGCTGGAAGGACCCATGGTCTTAGATGTCTGCAATGCTAATGCACAGAGCATGGGAAATAAACTAGATGAACTTGAACTCCTAGTACAACAAAGCAAAACTGATGTAATAGACATCACTGAAACCTGGTGAGATAAGTCTCATAACTGGAATGTAGGAAGAGAGGTATAACATTTTAAAGAGAAACAGGCCAAACAGGAAAGCAGGAGGAATAGGATTATATGTCAGGGATGTTTACACCTGTGAAGAGATCCTGGACCTAGATCCTAGAAGCCAGGTGGAGAGCACCTGGATAAAAATTAAAGGAGAGGGAAATAATGTTATTGTCTACTACAGTTCCAAGTCAGATGGAGGAATTAGATGGTGCCTTTCTAGAACATTTGGCCACACAGTCAGAAAGAAGAGATGTAATGGGCGACTTCAGCTATGCTGATATTTACTAGGAGTCAGACTCAACCAAAACCTTAAGGTGTAGCAAATTGCTCAGTTGCCGAGAAGACAGTTTCGTTGTCCAAAAGATGGAGGAGGCAACAAGGAGATCAGCTATTTTAAATTTGATCCTAACCAACAGGGATCCTAACCAACTGTGGACTCAGTTCACTCTTTCCTGACCATCTGCTCCTGCTCTAAATTGCTGGGTTTTATGAGAGTTTATATGCATATCATTGTCATATTAATTATTTCAAATATAGCCATCTCTGCCCAAATTGGATTGAAAATACAGTACCATAGACCGAATTTAAATAATCATATGGGTGTTTGAATCTATGCATGTTGTGTGCACATAGGTGCATGATATAGGAATCAGTTTATTTTAATACATGACTAAATTATTATTGAAGGTTTTTTTAAAGAGAGAGAGAGAGAGAAATTGTTAATTTTTAAAATAATCTTTATTGTTATAATTAATAATAAAATAAAAATTAAATAATTCTGTATCTATTTGTTGTTGTTTTTAGTAACTTAGTATTGTAACTTAAATAAAGATTTACATATCTGTAGATTAATATTGTGTAGTCATATTATATAAAAGTAGCAAATTCTGTTTGCATAGCTGTTCCTTGGCAGTGTATTTATTATCTTTATCTTAATTATCTTAATAATAATATAGAGAAAAATTTTAAGTTGCTTCAGATTTTTATTCACTTCCTTTCTGGTTGAAGTGATTCCTCCCCGCCTTTATTGGTTATCTGTAATTTCTCTTTCTTTAGTAGTTGCTTGAAGCTTCTGTGTTTATTGAAGTATGTTTATTTAATTATTATTAAACTTATATTTATGTATAACATTGTGATGTTTGGTTTTGGTGTTATTCAAGAGATATTTTCTGGTTCTGTGTTAATTTTTAATTGATTTTTGATAAGCTGTTCAGTTTATTGGGCCAGTAGTTCTTTATAGGTTTCCAATTTTCTACTTGAATGGGGGAGTTGTTTCTTATCAGAGATTTCCTTTAATTTAGCCACTTCTCTAGTGATAGTCTTTGCTTGATTTTCCAATATTTTGTGTAGAGTATTGTAGCTGCTGTTAGCATGAATAGTAGTACTCTTCTAAATGTATTCTCAATTTGGCTACTTATCAAATTATCCATGTTTGAAGAAACAGTTCAGTACTAAGCGTGATTCTCTGTTGCGGTAATTCTGAAATTGTAACATGGGTTTTTCCCCCCAGTATTTATGTATTATTTTTCTATAATGCATTTCCACCACATGTGAAAAAAAGAACCTGGGGCATCTTGGCACTTTCAACCTTTTGTTTGCCCCATCTTGGACATCACATCTAATCTCAGCGGTGAGAAGTACCAATGATGAAACACTTTCAGAGCATTTTAAAAAAAGTTTTGAGACAATGTAAAGCTACAAAAGTTTTTTGATGTTTTCTCCCATGATTTTAGTTCTAAAAAAGGCAAACACCACTGTAGTTGAATGGCTTCTGATTGCCTGAGATAATCATTTGCCACAGCATACAGAGATTTAACATATTTAGCAAATCCCTCTTTGGAAAATGGCATACTCTCACTAGTATCCCAACTACAGCTGCATAGATAATTTGTATTTGAAATGTGGTTATGTAATCCACATAAAAGGCATAGATTCTATACCCATCCAAAGTGTAGGGTAAATTCTCTAAAGGTGTTGTTAGGCTTGGCAGAAAAGCTGTATTGAGAGATGTGACATTCTAACACTACATTTGAAAGAACATTAGCTGGGTGCAATACCACCTTGTCTCTGTAGGAAATCAGGTTTAGTTGGTCACATACAGTGCACAAAACTAATTCATCCTGCTTGCTAAAGTAATTGACTAGGAAGAATATCTTTAAGGACAGCAGCTGAAAATCACAGGCCCAGGACAGACCTACCCAAAAGGGCAGGCTGGCGTTGACCTGTTTCCCTTTGGAGGGATGCTGCAGCAGCCAAACCATGCAGCGTCCCTCCAGAGTAAAAAGAGCCCAGAAAAAATGGGTTCTTCTTCTGTCGCTGGGCAGACGTCATGACATCTCCGGGCTGTGCATCCCTTATATCAAGATGGCAACACCATTACATACTAGGGTTCTGGACCATGCGGTTGCTGTGCAGTCCGGAACCCTAGTATCGCTGCTGCCATGACCCTGTCAGCCCATCTATCTCGGGCCACAGGTAGCTACCGTTTCAAAGGGGTTTTGCATCATTTCTGCCATAACTAATGGAAAGTCCTAAATGAAATATTTGAAAATAAAAAATGAAGTCTAGATCTTCTAGAGATCTAGAAAATGAATTTGTGGTTCATTTTAGTCCAGTGCTCAAACCATTGCACCACACTAGCTATTTATTTAATTTTCTTCTCAATTTTAAAGCCAGATTTGTCCGTCAGTTCAGTTTGTGTTTCGGTTCTCATATTTTTAGTCAACTTCTTTATCTTTTGACTGTTAATCCTGAAACCTGCCAGCTCACCAAATTCCTTTAATTTACCGATTAGTACTTCTGTACCCTCCAGTGGAAACTCCAAAACTATGTCCTTAATTTATAGGTGTTTTATTAATCTTTATGTCCAATTTTTTCTGCTCTGCTCTTATCTTATCTTATAATCTCTGTTTAAAACCTTGAGCACCTAGATAAACAAAAGCAGTGATAATGGACATCCTTGTCTTGTTCCCTTCTATGGCTCAGTACAACCTCTGACTCCCTAGCTGCCACCAAGATCATGTCGAACTTTTATAAGCCACCTCTAGTCCCAAACTGGGAAGAAGGCAGAATATAAAATACATATAACAACAACTAGAATCACTTGTGGCAGCACTAGAAAGGATGACTTCTCCATGTTGTCATTCACTGCATCTTACAATATGGGTGACTGACCTGACTGTTTGAATATGTCAGAAATACTGTATGCCATATGCATAAGACTAGTGTGTTGATGGTGAGATGTCAGCAATATTGTCATGAAGCAATGCTGACATGGCTACCATGGCAGTAATAGGATGCAATCTGCACTGTCTGGCATTTATTTTCCCCTGTTCATACAGTACACACAAGAAAACAGTGCTGCAGGGGAAAGAAGCATAGGCTGCTATCGGCATGAATAGTAGCTGTATGGCATAATTTTTTGGTTATGAACTAGTAATGGACAGCTACAGCCTATCTAGGGGGAAATTTGTGCCCCCTGTGATCCTTTTGGGACTGCATGGACTGCCAAAACAAAAACAAAGGAGCCAGAAAGAGACTTATGGTTTTGAAAACAAACGTTTTTGATAATTTACAGTGTAGGGCAGGGGTGAGGGAGTAAAATAAGAGCTCACTGTTGGGGGAGGGATTGAAACTTGATGGTGGTGTGCTGGCAAATCATACTGAGGACACAGTCATCTGATGTTACAGAATACAAAAAACAATGTTGATAAAAGAAGTCAGGATGCTCAAGGTATTATGGTGGGAAGAGCCCAGTATTATATCAGAAATTATGTACAAATTAATATCATTGGGGTGAAACAGACCATCCTGAAGGGGCAGCTTGAAGCCGCCCCTGACAAAGCCAGATTTGGGCCACAGCAACTGCGCTCCATGGCCCAAATCTGCCTTTTTGCCAGCCAAAAAAGAAGGAGCAAATAGCCGCTCCTTTTTGAGCCAGCAAAAAGTCAGCTTTTCAGCCTCATCGCAGCTGAAAGCCGGCTTTTTATGCCAGTCTGTTCTGGCCCATTATTCCCTTTTAAAGGCTGAAGTGACCACTCAGATGTTGGTCCCTGAGATGTCTTTCTATGGTTTACATGGCTGAGCCAAGATTTGAACCCTGGTCTCCAAAGTCATAGTCCAATGCTCGAACCACTACACTATGCTGGCTCCCACTCAGTTCACCTAGTACCACATATTGTTTTGTATGGCCATGCAATGCATTGAAGAAAGTGGCAGAGACAACATCATCAGCACATTGACTGAAAGATACCATCAAGTTATTTGACTTATGACAACTGTAAAATGAACTGATCATGGGGTTTTCTTGGAAAGATTGGTTTGTGGGGGGGTGCCTTCTTCTGAGACTGAGAGTGCATGACTTACCCAAGGCCACCCAGTGAGTTTGCATGGCTGAGCAGAGATTCGAACCCTGGTCTCCCAGTATCCTAGTCCAATACTGAAACCATGACACCACACTGGCTATTTCCCAATAGCATATACTTAATATAATTCTATAAATAAATAGGGACGTGGTGGCTCAAGTGGTTAAGATGCTGACTCTGTTGACTGCAAGATCAGCAAGTTGCACTTCGAGGCCCAGGTGCCACGTGGTGGGGTGGTTTGCCATTACTAGTCCCAACTTCTAAGAGCTGTCATATTGTGGAGGGAGCGAGCTTGTTTTCTGCTGCTCCAGAGACTAGGACCCGGAGCAATGGATGCATGCTACAGGAGAAGAGATTCCACCTCAACATTAGGAGGAACTTCCTGACAGTAAGGGTTGTTCGACAGTGGAACACACTCCTTCCTCGGAGTGTAGTGGAGTCTCCTTCCTTAGAGGTCTTTAAACAGAGGCTGGATGGCCATCTGTCGGGGATGCTTTGATTTAGATTTCTTGCATGGCAGGGGGTTGGACTGGATGGCCTTTGCGGTCTCTTCCAACTCTATGATTCTATGATTCTGCCACCCCAGCATGCAAAAGCAAGTAAATAAATAGGTACCACCTAGGTGGGACGGTAAACAGCATTCTGTGCAGTCATGCTGGTCACATGACACACAGAGTAGTCTCTGAGAATTCAAGCTCTTCAGCTTAGTAACGGAGATGAGCACTGCACCCTACGGTTGGACATGACATGACAACCTTGTCAATGGGTAATACCTTTACCTATTAGCTTCTGGGCACAGTATAAGGTGTTGGTCATTACCTATAAAGCCCTGCATGGCTTGGGTCCAGCTTACCTGAGGGAATGCCTCCTCCCATACAATCCTTCCCGCACTCTCAGGTCCTCTGGGAAGAATCTCTTGCAGTCTAAGAAAACCAGACTGGTAACAACTTCCCAGAGGACGTTTTCTGTTGCCGCTCCAAAAATCTGGAATGACCTGCCGGAGGAGATCTGTCTTATAACATCTTGGGAGGCCTTTAAGAAGGCAATAAAAATGGATCTCTTCTGGCAGGCCTTCCCAAACCGACCTCTTCGGAATGTTCACTCTCCAGTTGGGAACTGTCATTTTTAATGGTATTTTAAGGTGGGAGAGAGATAGGGAATTGGATTTTATATGTTTTGCTGTGTTTTTTACTTGTGGCTTGCTGTGTTTATTTTTATTGTTCTTATGTTTGTTTTTACCTGTCTCGATCCAATACAGGGAGAGGCGGGATACAAATTATTATTGTTGTTGTTATTATTATTATTATTATTATTATTATTATTATTACCTTTAATGTTATAAATAACAGAAGGCAACAGTAGTCTTTATAACATTCTCTTTATAATTTTCTCCTCTATTTCTTTTTACAAATAACTTTATTCCACCCTAAGCATATACAGATTGAGTCTCCCTTATCTGAAATGCTTGGGACCGGAAGTGTTTTGAATCTTGGTGTTTTTTTTTTTCCAGATTTTGGAATATTTACACAGAGATACCTTGGAGATGGGATCAAGTCTAAACATGAAATTCATTTATGCTTTTATACACCTTATACACATAGCCTGGGGATAACTTTATACATAATATTTTTAATAATTTTGTGCCTGAAACAAAGCTTATGTATTGCCAGAAAGCAAAGGAGTCACTATCTCAACCAATTTTGGATTTTGTAATATTTCAGAATTCCAGATAAGGGAGAGTCAACCTGTATTGCCAGTTATGTTGCCAATCTCTCTTGTCATCAGTCCACAGAACACATTCACTTTCTTGACACTGCTATACAGGTACACAGTGAACCATGTTATATTGCAAGCCCACCGATCACTGCATATATTTACATGTCTCAAGTTCCCACCCAGAACACACTATCAAATTGAGCCCTTCGGTACAACTGCATTAGCTCAAATCCACAAGACAGCGGCTCAGAATTCATGGATTTACAACAATAGTTTTTTGAACTGCAGTACCAACTCAGTGAAATAATAATAATAATAATAATAATAATAATAATAA
>NC_056525.1:133289223-133292725 GCF_019175285.1 Sceloporus undulatus | reverse complement strand
AATCAGACCAACATCAGAAAATGATGGACAAACACCATTAGATGTCACCTTTAGCTCCCAGCTGAGCACACTCAAAAGAAGCTACAACCAATTTTGTAGAACACTACTACCCTCTGTGAAGTCGAAGGCTTTCATGGACGGCATCCATAGTTTTTTGTGGGTTTTTCAGGCTATGTGGCCATGTTCTGGAAGAGTTTATTCCTGATGTTTCGCTAGCATCTGTGGCTGGTTTCTTCAGAGAACTACTATCCTCTCACAGTCTCTGTGGCAGGCCTTTCCTTGTTCATCTACAGCAAGACAGATGTCAGGGTCACTCCTCATGACTCACTTTGCCATGTTAAAATTAGGCCTGCTTAGTCATGCTTTAGCTACATGAGGGCTTCGGTGTCAAGGGAGGGAAGTAAGCAGCTGTGGAGAATTGTGTGGGAACCAAGGTTGTAGGTCTTTGTGGGAATGGAGTGTAAAGGGAGCAAGGAGATGAATCTGGAGAGAGTATAGGAGTGAAACGAAGCTTGTTAACTCAGATCTTGCAAAGAATGTGCTACAACTGTGTTGCTCTTTTCAATAAACCCTTTCTGGTTTACTCCATGAAGTATGTTCATTGTGTTAGAGACAGCATTACACACAACATGTAAAAATATATGATGATATAGGGACAAGACCTTGCCACAATCTGAGATGCCAACTTTCCATCCACATCTACTGTAGTAGCAACATTATGGGTTCCAGTTACATTATCCACACCATGGGTGCATTTATCTGTTCATCCTCCAATGTGATGTCTCCCATCCTCAGTTAGCAGTACCCTTCTACATTCTACATTGGAGAAAGAGGACGATCTCTATATAAGAAGATAGATATACACATATCTGGTATTTAAAATGGCAATACTTTCAAACCAGTGGCATAACATTTAATCTTTCTGGATATAGTATCAGTGACTTTCAAGCAGGCATTTGTGTTCAAAGAAATTTCTTGAGTATTCTTTAGACCTCATTTTGTTTCAAGTATTGACTTTCTTAAGTCTTCTTTTAGCATCTGGACAATTAGCATCTAGACTGATATCCATGAAAGCTGAAGCAAAAATTCATCAATGGGTCACAAAGGTACTGCTTGATTCCTTCTCCACTTTTCCATTTTATCTTGTTCCCTACTGGACATTTTGTTTTCATACTACACAGAATATGTCCAGCTGCACCTTATAATAATGTCTGATAGGAAGGATAGGACTAGCACTCTGATTCTGTAGTGCCTGAGATTACATACAGAAGCCCAACGTTCTAAAATGATACGATATGTAAATCCCCAAGAGCACCAGCTAGAGGGAAAGAGTTGCTGGCATAAAAATTTACTGAAATATAAATAATTTAAAAACCCAGCCAAACTTAAAACCAGCATATTTTCCAACCCCACACCGCCAATGTGCTCCATCCTTGGTGCCTCTTAAAAATCTGTTGAGAATTTTTAAAACTTGCTTTGTTAATTTTTTTATGACCGACATCACCATGAAATCACAGTAGCAGTAGAAAACACATCTACAGAGATCCCACTGCAAGTTACCAGCAGTACCACTCCCACCTATACTGTATTAGAGGAATATCCCATTGCCCTCAGTTTGACCCATCTGCCATCTGCTAATATAACAATACAGTAATGCCCCAGCAAAACAGGAATGCTACTGAAGGACTCTTAATGGATCATGCACCCCAGAGCAGGGCCTAAGTTCAAGGGATGCCCACATTGGTCAAAGTGCAGGGCTTGAAGGTCTTGGATTTAGGATCTCTAGTCTTTGGGGATCAGAAAGAAAAAGTAATAGAATACTGTAACCCTCACACTGCTTCTGTATTCAACCTTTGTGATTAAGAAAATATATAAATATAGAATTTCGGGATCATGATGAGTAAACAGGTTATTTCTTTAAAAAGGTGCTCATAAAAATATTGTTGCTAACCATCACAGAAATAACTCATGTTGTAGTCTTGTGTCCACCCTAGCTACTAATTTTAAGCCATGATAAATGTAAATACAGTTGAGCAATTTTTAAAATACTGTAACTACTAAAAAAAACACCCTTCTCATTGTGAAACTCTGGAAATGAAATAAAAATGTAAACGGGAGTCCAAAATATTTGCTGACAAGAATGGAAGTGGAAAGAGGAAAAGAAACAATGGCCCGTTACAAATGGGCCTTAAAGTGTGCAATCTGCGCATGCTAGGGTTCGATAGGGGTGTCCTTTCCGGACGCCCCCAACCCTAGCGCGCGTGGAGTGTGCACAAAATAGTGGAGGCCATTCCACACGGCTGCCGCCATTACGACGTCACGACTGTGCCGCCTCTATACGGGGCGGCACAGACGTGACATCGTCATGCTGCGCCAGGGCGCATAGTGCGTCCTTTCCCCAGCCGCAAAAGGAGCTCCGAAACGGAGCTCCTTTTCCCATTTGCATCGCTGGGCGCAGCCTTCAGATGGCTGCACCCAGCAACACAGAGGAGAGGCCCCTTTCTCCTCCTCCCCGCCGCCGGGGAGCCCCAAGGACACCCCTTTCCAGGCCTCGGGGAAGCCCCAAGGACACCCCTTTCCAGGCCTCAGGGAAGTGGCCTTTTGCCGCTTCCCAGCAGCCTGGAAAGCGGCAGATCGGGGCCTCAGCGGCTGCCGTTCTAGCCATTGAGGCCCCGATCCGGCGAGGAAAGAGGCAGGTGCAGGCCGCCGCTTTTCGGTGGTCTGTAACCCACCAATAAGAACAATTCAGATAACTATGCAAGTTAAGTCTATCATTGAATCAAAAATAGGAAAGGAGTAGGGTCTGTTTGAATAAATCAGTTACTCAATATTAACAAGCACGTAAGAGTCTGGACAGTTGGCCATCCTAGACTTAAAAATCTGTTGTTGGTTGAATGTTGTGTGATAGGTACTGCTGAAAGTTCTCTTCTCCACTGTCTTGATGTGGTGATTTTTATTCACTTGCTTAGAATTGCCCACATTTCTTCCCTCAGATTTGTCTAAGAGAAAACTCTTTAGACTCTCTTATGGCAGCTCCTCAGGGTCAACAAGAGTTGTGAGGGCTGATGCTCCCTGTTCCATCCACATTAGGAATAGTCCATGTGTAGTATATGGGTTTTTCCTGTGCCTCTGTCAGCACATCAGTATAGCTTTTCATTGAGAAAATTATGAAGCTAAATTCCTAGTGAAGGAGATCACCTTAAGATCACATTGGGAAGTCACACTCTCTCAGCCTCAAAGGAAGGCAATGGCAACCCCCCTCTGAAGAAACTTGCCAAGGAAACCCCATGATAGGTTCCCCTTAGGGTTCCCGTAAGTTGGAAACAACTTGAAGGCCCACAACAACAACAACAACAACAACAACAACAACAAGGTGAATTGGGAGGAAATATATCAGCCCTCTGGCTTCCTGTGTAATAGAGAAAAAGCTTACAATAAACCCTGTTCCCCATCTAGATTTGGACTTGAAAGTGTGGAAACATACAATGTAAATTGTAGGCAA
>NC_056525.1:133210061-133289123 GCF_019175285.1 Sceloporus undulatus | reverse complement strand
GTACGGACGCTCAGCGTTCGATACGCAAAGATGGCGCCGGCCATGTAGAAGGGCCGGCGCCATCTTGTACGGACGGAGTCCGTACTAGGCCCAGGGGCGTCTATAAGAGACGCCCCTTTTTTAAAATGACAGTGTAGAAAGCCTCAAAATATCATTACAAATCACACGTTTAAGTTGAAGATTGGAACTCTGGTCTTCAACAGGTAACATTTAACATCACTGAATATAATATTAAGCTAATAGCATTTCTCTGTCACATGAAGTATAAATGGGCTGTTTACAGAATTGCCAACTTTTAATGTTGCTTCTGTAGCTCTATTTAATCGGAATCAAATATGCAGCAGTTAGCAGGATCTAAATATCTTTATTTTGTGAAACGTTACAACTGCTAATTTCAGTTACAGGAGTCTGAAGCTCCCATTTCTAAGTTTGCCACCCTATATTGACTTATAAAAGAGTACTATGTTGCTTTATTTTTTACTTTGAAAACTTCAATTTTTTATTTCCTTTTGCACATTTCTATCTTGTCCTTAGATTGAAATTTCCTCAGTGTTGCTTACAATGAACTGTTTCTATACATTTAAATTAGAGAGAGAGAGAGAGAGAGAGAGTTCATCATCTTTTAACTAGAATATTTCAAAACCAATCTACTAGATTTTACCATTGACTTTTGTATGTTACAGAATATTGCTCTTACTATTTAACCTGCCTGTAGATAAATACATGAGGTAAGTGAGGCCCCAACAGATCAAAGAATAGCAAACAATCCTGACAAACAGACCTTGGAATATAAATGTTAATGTGACGTCTGTACCCAGGAAACTTTTAGAAAAAAGTACACATCAATCAGTTTGTAAATACTTAGAGGAAAGGGGGATGTATGTTGTGGAACATACATTTTCTAAGAATAGAATACCATCAGACTAAGTTAATCATTTTACTGGGCAGAATATTTTGGGCTGATGGGAATGCAATGGACATGGACATCATGTAACTCTGCTTCTACATTTAAGCAGAGGAAGGGGGCAATTAAGTATGATCATCTCTTTTAATAACAAAGAGTGTAGTGGCACTTTAATTGTAAACACAGTTGTTATGGCATGGGATTTTGTGGATTAGACTCCATTTCATCAGATGCATGAACTGTTATAATATGTTGCAGATACTGATATAATTCAAATCTTAATCGTAAAAGTTACTAAGCAGTGCTGAAGATAGCAGAGACATCCCTACATTGATGCAGAATGATTAAAAAAAATCAGTTAACCTGTTGTTGCTGTTGTTTGAAAAAAATGTTTAATTGCTTTTCAAAGAGGAGTACAACGTTAACACAACAAGGAAGTTTATCACACTGGGGGAAAAAGATGAGAGCATAGATAGATGCTCCTGTCAATATCGGGCGATTTGGCAAAGATTATCACACGACTTCACACAATGCTACAAATATCCCATGATTATGCCATGAATAAAGAAGAATTATAGTGCCGCTTTTTATTCTATGAGTACCCAGACTGTTGGGGGCAAATTAGCTTACTTGCTGTTCTTGGAATAGCTATATATATATATATATATATATATATATATATATATATATATATATAATTCATGGGATTTTCACAGGATTTTCACTCCGACCTTGGCACTGGTGCTGAGGCTAAAACATAAACGTGTTGAATTTACATAATCAGAATGCAAAATAACAATATGCATAATTATAATAAGTTGCATAATATGAATAATATGCATAATCGACACCCAGATATGAGGGAATGGAATATGGCAACCCTACCTGAAATACAGTCTATGTGGTGTACGTGAAACTCGCCACAAAGTGCCTGGAAGATAGCCAAATCCAGTTATTTTTTCATTACATTTTCACCAAGTGTCATGCCCTGAGGGGCAACTCTGACACCAAACCTGGAGAGTTTGGCTTTAAATGCATGTTATGTGACAAACAGAAAATTTATTTTGGAGAATCCCAGGGGAATCCTAATTTTCTAATTTATAGTGTGGCACCTATTTGAAGATAATGCAGTGAGTTGAATTCAAAAATTAAATACTTTTGACATTTGACTATTCTGTCTCTCTGCTACCCTGTCACATGTAAACAGATGGATTTGCACAAAATCTGGAGTGGCACCTTTGGTACAGTCTGATGTATCATATACATGTGGCATCCAGAAAATTTACTTCCCCAATTATTTTTTCATCCATACAGAATAGCATGCTCGGCAGCCAGATAAAAGATCTTTGCTCTACTAAGACTGATCCACAACATGAGTAGCAATTGATCATGTAATAGGCACTCATCCTCCAGAGCAGTTGAAACTGGACATTCATTAACAAAGGTTAATGATTCTCCCAAACAATGCTGGTACTACAGCTTTGTTGTTCTTGTGTGTCTTCAAGCCGCTTCCAAATTAAGGTGACTCCCAAACAAACCTATCACAGGGTTTTCTTCTTAAGATTTGTACAGATGGAGTTGCCTTTGCCTTCTTCTGAGGCTGAGAGAATGTGACTTGCCCAAGGTCAATGGGTTTCCATGGCTAAGCAAAGATTTGAACCCTAGTGTCCAGAATTGTAATCCAATGCTCCAACCAATATACCATGCTGGCTTTCTGTTAATAAGAAATAAATGAAACCCACGGGCTCTGTTAACATATATTTCTAATTTGTATGGAAAATGTTCAGATGTGTCAATGGTTAACTAAAGTTTAAAATGGTTCCTGTTGAAGGCCAGAAAGTCTAGGCCTGGAAGAGCAAGTCTTCAAGGACATGTGCTGAGACATAATATCAACAAATGTATTATTGTTATGCTGTTGTGTAGCATGGTGACTTCATGGGAAAGAGGTGTGTCCACTTGGTGGGAAGGTTGATCTTTTGAGAGAACAAAGACTGATGTCACATTTGAGCTTCTAGCATGGACTCTGAAAGAGAATAGATGTATAGTAGCCTGCTGTAAAGTGTAAATAGCAACAAAGTCAATAAACCCTCATTTGAGTGAAAATCTGTGTTGAAGTTACTTTGTTCCTGAGTAGCTAAGAAGACTGCATCTGTTCCAGTTGGTACCAGTTCAGAACCACCGGCAGAACGAGACATCACCCATCCCAAAGATTTTTTCTCTAACAGGCTCTTAATTTGTTTCAGTTAATATGTACTTTTCTCTGACAAGATAGTGGATCTATATCCTGTCCCCCTCAATTTGGCACATTTGGTATGTCCATATAAATTTACCATCATTTAACCACCTCTTGTTTCACTGCTATTAGTAGCAGAATAATTAAGCCTTAATGCAACACAGTTGTGCAACTCCTGACAAGGGAAACAATAGGAAAAAAACAACTACAAGAATCTGTTATTTATCTACTGTATGCATTAAAATTTATAGGACCTCCCAGAATCTAACAACCTTCAGATGTTCACATTTGTGGAAGGATTCCCTTCTGGTCATAGATCCTCCAAGCCAGAGAGGAAATTCCTGACCACATCTGTGGCAGTTTCACACCTATGTATGCTTTCACAGATCTCCACAGATGTGGTAAAAATTAGTCAAATTTTATTACACTTCTTTGGAATTGAGACATATAAATTTAATTCCTATGCTTCATTAGACTCCACAATTCTTCTTTATCATCTCAATTAATCAGTTATACAAAACAGTTGTTGAGTCCAGGGTAACATTTACTGAAGACATTGAAAATTACACTGAAAAATAAGTAAAGACATATTTAAGGGTAGAATATACCCATGCAATGGGGAATGAAGACCAGTGTACCAGCTTCATTCCTTAATGACAGTAGATATAATTTTTCTGATCATTGCATTGTTTGCATACAATACAATAAGCAATAAGCAAGTGGAATATTCTCCTCCATTCGGAAGAAATAACATGTCAGGGGGCTTTTTTGGTAGAAACATTGCTCTTTCTTGCTCAGTTGCTTTCCATATGTGTTCCACCAGCTATAAATTAATTTTAAAAGATTGGTATTGTTATCAGTATTTTAAAATTTCAATAAAATGCTTAGTAGTTGTATGTCCATATAATTTCTGTCAAGGTTGTCGTTGTTGTTGTTGTTGTTGTTGTTGTTGTTGTTGTTGTTGTGTGCCTTCAAGTTGTTTCTGACGTATGGTGACAGGGTTTTCTGAGGCCAAGTGTCTGGGACTTGCCCTAAGTCACCCAGTGGGTTTCCATGGCCGAATGGGGCATCGAATCCTGATTTACAGAATCATAGTCCAATACGCAAACCACTACACCACACCGGCTCTCAAGATCGCTGCTTCTCAAAGAGAGAGAAGAAAAAAGATTCATATACAGGTTGAGTATCCCTTCTATGGAATTCCAAAATCTGAAGTAGTCCAGAATCAAAAACTTTTTGAGCTACAGCACAAGCAGAGAGTACAATACATAACTGTCCTATATTTGCAAGTTTGAACAAACAGATGCAGCTAGAGAGAGAGAGAGAGAGAGAGAGAAAGATGAAGATCTGTGAAATGTTGGGAATCCATTTCACTGATCCCGGGACTCTCTCCAGTCTCGTTCTGTCTAGTATATATATGCAAGTACAGGTATTCCAAAATAAAAAACCAAAATACAGAACACTTCTGTTCCCAAGCATTTCAAATAAGGAATAATCAATGTGTGTGTGTGGACTTTATCAGTTCATTAGCCATTTTTTGAATAATGGTAAATTATTAGGAATCTAAGTTTAATAAAACACAGTACAAACAAGTTGTGTGCTGGTTGTATACACAACCTGTTTTATTCATCTTTGTTCCTTTTGTTCCAAGGTCCCTGTGATTTTCAAACCACCAGATAAGAGAGGATTTGTAAACCAACAACAATTCCTTGTTTAAGTTCACTGTTTAGGTGCTGGATCCCCAGGTTATTATTACATCCAAATACGTCTACTGACTTCTTATTTGAATCCTAATTCCCAAAGGATATCCCTCAACTTTTAAAACAAGCAGAACCCAATGCTTGTTGAAGGTGTTCTGGCTTGCAATTTAGTGGTGATCCACTGGGAAGAAATTCAGGACTTGAGGAAATTCACTTCATAGCCTTTCTATCTTTGCTATCCAATCCTGATGTACATACAATATCAAAAACAGAGCTCAGAGACTCAGGCAGATAGTCTGGATTTTTGTTATTTATCATCTTAATCATTACATTACTTAAATGTAATGTACATTGAATACATAATACATCAACACTTACATGATTACACCAATGCCACATTGATCAGTTCACAACTGTGTCATTGAAGAACATGTATCAGTATTTGTAGTTCCATAAGTTCTGATGGCCAATATGCTGCATCAAGCAGGTGGAGATAATGTTCTACCAATTATGTTCTGTATCCTCTCTCTGCCCCATCAGCTACTAAATCCCAGGATGGGCTGCCTTTACTTACTGCTGGCAAGCAGATGGAGGTGAGGGGGAAATCACCTTATGAAGATGCAACTGGTCTTGGCTCAGAGGGAGCACAGGGGGGGTGTACTCACAGCGGGACTACAGCTCCTTTTCCTTCCTCCCAGAGCCTAGGCCACCCACATCTTAACTGTCTGATTTACTTTACCCCTCTGTCCCCTTCTCACCAGTAAGAAGCAGCATTAGGATTGGCCCCACCAGACTGGACAGGTTTAGAGGGGAGGAATGTTTTAGACATGGTGCAAATGTCTATAAAACAGCTCCCTGTACCTTATCCAAATAGTTATACTATTGGCCCTCCACATTTGCAGCTTTGACTTTTGCAGCTTTGATTATTCGTGGTTTTGATTAATAAGTTCTCTCTAGGAATCTCTAGGTCCTCCAGCGCAACTCTGCCAGAAGTTGACCATAGAGTTGTGCTGGAGAACCTAGAAATTCCTAGAGAAAACACTCCTCTAGGCATTTGTAGGTCCTCCAGCATGATTCTATGATCAACTTCTGGCAAATGTTGACCACAAAGTTGCACTGGGGGACCTGGAAAGGTGTTCTCTCAGGTAAAATGAATAATATTTCTTCATTTGCATTTCTTTCACACTCACACGAGTCCTTCACCTCTAACCCCAGCAAATGTGGAGGGACCACCGTATAAACACGTGTTATGTCCTTCTAGGGATCCCATATTTTATTCAAGTTATTTTGTTGTACTAATGTATGATTAACTGCCTCATGATGGTAGTTTTCAAATAAGCTGTGTTATTCTCTTGCAACATAAAAAACAGGAGGGGGGGGAGAAATGTGGCAACACCTTTCAAACCATGCTGTCTTCCCCTTGAGTCAAGGCCAGCAACCACTTCATCGGCTTGCCATCAATAAGCAGCAGCAGTTGTGAACTGAGGAGCTCAACAGACCGCCCTGAAAGAGTGGGCTGAAGGCTCTTGTTTTTGCTCCTCAGAGGCCACAGCAGCTAAACTGCATGGCCTCCCTCCACACCAAAAAGAACCTGCTTTGAGTGTGTCATTGGAGCAAGCATGGCACCGCAACATGCAGTTGCTGCGCTGAGCTTGCTTCATGATGGCAGCCCCTGTGTGGACAGGAGGCTGCCATAATGACGGCAACATTACGTACTCAGGTTCTGTAGCATGCGGTCGCTCCGCTCTCTCAAACCCTAGTTTTGGCCCCAGGACACCACAAAGCGCCCGTCTGTACTGGGCCTGAGTTTCTTTAAGTATTGAATTTCTTCCCAATGAATCCTCACCAGATTGCAAGCCCAAGCACTTTCTACAAGCATCAAATTCTGCCTGTTTTAAAAGTTGAGGCCTGGCCTTAGGGAATTAGGATTCAAGTAAGAAGTCAGTAGACACACTTGGTAAAGAAAAGCTCGTGCAAAAATAAAAACCAGTTAATCTTAAAGTACTGCCACTTTTCCCTCTCCCGGTTCCTTCTTCCATTTTATTCTACATTTCATGCTGTTGGTGTTCTCAGTGCCTTTTCATTGGCCATTTTGGAAAGCAGGTGAAAGCTTATTTCTCAGTGAACAACTGGGCATAATGTTGACTCATTCTTTCTCTTGCGCCCCTGCAGAAGTAAAAAAAAGCTAGAGATTTACCTATAAAAGCTGAAAATTCAAGATTGGTACCCTCATAGTCCCCAAAGCTACAAACCTGCAGAGATCATAATAAAACATGTGGTGGGATTAAGCTGCAACAATGTGCAGATACCCAGGCTGAAATTTGTTGTTCAAGAGTGCCCCTGAGGAAATATTCAAAATGCATTAGGCTTATTTTTTAAAGCAGTTTCTGGTGTACCTAGAGATTTCTTTCTCCCTTTTCAAACTGATGGAGAAGAAGGTATTGCAGAATAAGTGTACTGTACGGCATATATAAGAAAGAGTAGACCCTTCAGCACTATGTAGCAATGAAGGATTGTTTGGGGTAGCAATCTTGGCTAGAAGTATTCTGATGTCACAAAGTCAGTCCAAATTTTCCCTGTGGACGTTATCACATGGAGGAAATTGGAAGGTCAATGCAGTGTGATCCCAGATGCAATCATGGGGTTTCACATTTTTGTACAAGAGGTTATCACACATAATCAAAGTCAATGCTAAATCAATTCAAACCCAATCTAGGGTTAACCAAGAGATGTGTAAATTCAGAGAAATTTCCATCTTCAAAAGCATGCGGGGGGAGACCTGAGCCACTACCAACCAGTCAGCTTGATGTTGATACCAAGAAAAGTTCTAGAACTTATCATTAAACAGTCAACCTGTGCACACTTAGAAAGAATGCTGTGATTACTTAGAACAGTATAGGTTTCTCAAGAACAAGTCATGGCAAACCAATCTCTCCTCTTTTTTGTGGCAGAATTGCAAATTTGGTAGATCAGGGGAATGCTGTGGCTGTCATATATTATGGTTTAAGTGAGACATTTGAGAAGATCTCTCATAATAATGTTGCAGGTAAGCTGGTGGACTGTGGGCTAGACAGTACTACTGTTAGGTGATAACATAATAAGACCAGACCCAGAGAGTGCTCAACCGTGGCTGTTCTTCATCCTGGAGAGGAGTGACTAGTGGCTTCAGGGATCTTTCCTGAGCCCAGTGTTGCTAACATCTTAATAAAGGGATATTTGGGGATCTAGGGGCAAACTAGAGTGAACAATGTTATTCTGTGGCTGAAAAAGCCAGTGCAATTGTGGGCTCTATCAACAAGATTATAGTGTTGAGATCAGGGGAAGTAGTAGTGCCACTCTGTTCTGCTTTTGGTCAGACCTCAGCTTGAGTACTATGTCAAGTTCTGGGCACCACAACTGAAGAAAGATATTGACAAGTTAGAACATAGCCAAAGAAGAGTGACCAAGATGATCAGAGGTCTGGAAATCAAGCTTTATGAGGAATGACTGATAGAGGTGGATATTTTTAGCTTGGGGAAGACAAGACTAAGAGGTGACATGGCAGCTGTCTTTAAATATCTGAAGAGATGCCATGTAGGAGATGGAGCAAGCTCCTTTTCTTCTGCTCCAGAGACTAGAATGGATTCAATTTATAAGAAAAGAGATTCCACCTAAACATTAGGAGGAACTTATTTACTGTAAAAGCTATTTGAAAGTGGAATACACTGTCCCAGAAGTTGATGGACTCTTCTTCTTTGGAGAGTTTTCAATGCAAAGTTGAGTGGGCATTTTTCATCAGTATTTAATTCTATTTCCTGAATGGCAGGGGACTGGACACTAGATAGTACTTTCAGACCCTACCAACTCGAAGATACAAAAATAATGTGACAAATCTCTGCTGGTCACAATATCACATTTCAGCCAGCAGAATAATGGATGGTCATATGTTTAATCAAAATCACAGACAAGGAATAGAAGGCAGCTGTCAACAACAGTAGTAAATGAGGTCTAACATACTATGCCTGCAACACAGTTGGTGTACTATGTTAATGATTTTGCATTTTCTGAATTTGCACAGCAGTGGTGAGACAATATCTGCTGGCTCCAAGCAACCTATTTCTCCAGTGCCTTGCTTCCTGCATGGCTGCTGTGCCCACAGACTTTTTCATGCTGGTGTCACTGCCTACTCTGGCATAGTTACTCCAGCAAAGTGCACTAGTGGGATTCCAGCTTATGCTTGTAGGTCATAACTACTTAGACGATAGAGTAATAGCTTTAAAACTACCACCTTGAATTCAAAAATAGTGGCACGTTAAGTGAATATACTCTGGATATGCACAGAATGTTTTATCCAGAGGACTGAAATAATTTTCCATAGGCAGAAGTGGCTAATCATGTGAGGTGTAATCTTCCCATTGAGAAAGGAACTGCTTTTATTTTAATTGTTCTACGAACAGATGACTTCTGAGAATATCTTTCCCCCTTTAAAGTGTAGATTTCCTTTGAGAACATGCAAAGTGGTGCCTTTTCAAATGATACTGTTGGGTTGTTTTTAAAAATAAAATAAATACAGTACCAGAGAAAATACATTTGTGGAAAAGCTGTACTTTGCAAGGGGAGATTTGCAAGTGTCTCAAACCTATTGGACAAAAACTGTTTAATTGTTCTTGACATCCATTGTACCTCGGGGGAAAACTAAGATTTACCTGTTGAAGTATACCTAGCATAGCCCAACTTCATACCAAAAGGGATTTATGAAACCTCCCATTTTCCTGCTTTTGTATCCTCACTGATCTTTCCAGCTGTACTTTGGGGACTTGCTCTCATTTTCCGAGCCCTTTTGAAACTTCAGGAATCTTAGTAGCAGTACCTTAGTTTTCCTGTTGTGTAAGCTTCCTTTTTGTTTTCATTTAGCCTTCTATTTGCAACTTGGGCTTGAAACCAGGCACTGAAATTTGGACAAGAACAACACCCTGTCAGATTTTGAAATATCTATCACAATTTCCCTATATGTTACAACAGACTCCCTTTTTGCTTCTATGAAGCCATCTGGTTGATACGGCAATCTTTTGCTTGATACTGGGGCATGGCATCTTCAACATCCAAAAACATATGGGAGAAACAAGTGAGAAGCAAGTTGGAGAGAGATTAGAGCATTGAGAAAGGATAATTCTGAGTCAGTCCAACCAAATGCAGGCTATGTTAAGAGCAGTGCACTGGTATGGTGGGAAAGCTCTTTTAGGTACTAGCTCTCTGCACAAGGTTGCAAGCATCAAGTTTTTAAAATAAACAGTTAACTAAGGTGACTCCAAGTAAAACCGAGGTAGAAGGACAAGTTGATTTTACAGCAAAACCAGTTATTTATTTATCAGGGAAAAAATGGCAGCAGAAAGCAACAGAATAGCCTATACTCAATGCAAACTATTTCTTAAAATATAAGCGGGTAAAGATAGCATGGAAGCTAAAACTCTTCTCTTAGAGCTAAAGTTAAGGTGCTACATGCTAAAACACACATGGATTTCTTCACGCACAGGTGTGAAGAAGATTACTGAAGACTGGAGAAGGTCTGTGTGATTATGCATTTTAAAGGATTTCCTAACTTTAGGGTAGTCTTCCAAGAGTGAAGGAGGTGCCTTTGGGTGGGTCAAAAAACATGATGTCAACATGTGCTTGCAAAAAGGGCAGATGGACTTCAGGTTCTGATAATAGCAATTAGGTGATCTGAGCAATAGAGACAATGGACATAGCCAATAAAATATAGTTGCTCTCTTTAAAATCCAGATGTGTTTTTCAGCCTCTCTGAAGGCAGCACAACACTTTACCATGAGGCAAATCCATTTGGTAGGGTCTCAGTTCAGTGGAAGTTAACAAGACATGTAAGCACTGATAGTTCTCAGTCAATTCAACCATTTCCTTGTCTGCAGTGGGCGGGGGGGGGGGGGGGGGGGCTGCCCAGTCTTGCAGTAAAATGAGGGTTCAAGATGTACACAGAGTCCAGCAGCTCTAACTTATCCATTATGACTTCTTTAGACTCTGGTAACAGATAACTTTTCTGTCTTATGCATCAAAGTCTAATATTCATATTTATTGAGCATAACTGGTAACAGCTAGAGCCTACTGGAAAGCCTACATCATGGCAGGAAAGAAATTATACTTCTTTGCCAGGATTACATTTGCTCAGTATTATCCAGAAGAGCTTTCTCAAGTAGTCAAGAGCCTTTTATACTCTGTCCCACAAGAAGAGAACACAAATAATTTGCCAGACCTATGTAACAAATATGCAAGACACTTTGCAGAAGAAGAAAAGACATCGTTGATTTAAATGCTTTAATTGGTACAGATGTGATGGCTGGCTGTATCCTTGGTACTTGCTAGTTCTGTAATACTGGATATGTTTTATTTTGTGCCTTCTGATGATATAGACTGAATCTTTGAAGAGATGAGAGCCACCGCACGTGTACTGGATTTTTGCCTTTCCTGGTTGTTGAAAGCAACCAGAGGGGGCTGGCCAGGTGGGTAAGAGTAATAGTCAATGCCTCACTGCAGTAAGGCATCTTTCCATTGGGCCTAAAGGAGATTATAGTGTGACTGTCATTGAAAATGACCTCACTGATCCCCACCATACTAGAGAATTACAGGCCAGTCTCTAGTGCCCCTTTCTTAAGCAAAGTTCAGAGTGTCTAGTGGCCTCCCAAATCCAGGGATTCCTGCATGAAATGGATTATCTAGGTCCATTTCATCTGGTTTCAGGCCTAGCAATGGGATGGAAACAGCTTTACTCTCCTTGATGGATGATCTACGATGGGATCTGGACTGATGAAGTGTGTTTTTCTTCGTTCTGCTTGAACTCTCAGCAGCTTTGGATACCATCAGCCATGGTATCCCATGCCACTTCTTTCAGATGGGACTAGGAGACACAGTTTTACCGTGATTTCTGGACTCTGAAGACCAGGTTTGATTCCCAGCCTGGCCTGAAACCCACTAGGTGACCTTGGGAAAGTCACATGCTCTCAGCCTCAGGAGAAGGCAATGGCAAACCTCCTCTGAATAAATCCTACCAAGAAAACCCCATGATAAGCTTGCCTTAGGGTCACCATAAGTTGGAAATGACTTGAAGGCTCAGAACAACAAATCAAAAACATACTCTACAAAGAACTGCCTTTGGAAACTGTTCAGAAACTTCAGCATATCCAAAATGCTGTAGCCAGAATGTGACTGGGGCCAGTTTACAGGGAGCAATCTTAATGAAACAGCTTTACTGTCAATCAGTTCATTTCCAGGCTCAATTCCACATACTGGTTATGACCTACAACGCCTTATTTGCCAGAGTCTTAAGAGTCTCAGAGAAGACCTTTTTCTCAGTCTTACTACCATCACAGGTCCCTTTTTCTAGAAGACCAAGACCTTTTTATTCAAACAGGGATTTAATGATTAACTGGTGTCAGGAAACCCATTTGGGGGTGAGGTCTGTGCTATAACTTTATTGTTATGTTTAAGCATTTTATACCTTTTCACATTTAATCATATTTTAATGTGATGTTCATTTAACTATGTTTTATCTTTTTTTATTATTACTTTTTAGCAAACTTGTTTTTTGCCTTTGAAAGCATCCTTGGGCCCTGTGTAGGGAGAAAGGCAGCAAAAAAAAATAGATTTACCAAAGAACACCCGGTAAGACTAGGAATTGGGAAAAGCAGCAGGACCAGCAAGCACATCCCTATAATCCTTTTCATGCATCAGGAACTAGACTCCTAAAAAGTGTTTATCACCAAATTCAGCTGTTATGAATGCTTGTTTTTTACACACTGAAGGTTTTTTCCTCATTGCCAAGACAAGCACCTGTAGAATTCTGACATCCTATTCAGTGGCCTTTTGCCTCTGTGGCTTAACCAGCTATGTCCTTGGTCAGTGGCACTGGGCATTGTTTATTTTGTACTGAGTCTGTTTAGTCAAATTTCCCAACCAGTTTTTAAAAAGTGACCTTTGAGCCAACAGAAAGGGAAAGATCCAGGAAACTACTGGCCAAAAAGTTCAATAACAATTCAATAACTGTTTTTAAAAAATAGAATCATAGAGTTGGAAGGGGCTGCAAATCCAAACCACTGCCATGAAGGAAAACACAACTGATGCAGTCCTATGAGATAGCTATCCAACTTACCAACTTATGGAGACCCCATGAATTTTATAGGACTTTCTTGGGCAAGGAATATTCAGGCGTCATTTTGCCATTTCCTTCCCCTGCATAGCATAAAGCACCTAGTATTCCTTGGCATTCTCCCATCCAAGTACTAACTGGGACGGGCTGACCTTATTTGAGATAAGCATGCTTTGCAAAGGCTTTTAAGAATGTATCCTGAAAAACAAGGGGCTTATTCCCACTTGCATTTAAACCGGTTTGCAAGTCGCGTTGGACACCAGGTGGCTGAATCAATTCAGGTCAATGCATAGTTCCCACTATGGAAGCAAATTATTTCATTATTTCATGCATTTGTGTCTTTTTTGACACAATTGTCATTTCCACTAGATTTGCCCTGCTACAAAATGGATTCTCAATATGGGCCTAATTGACCCACCGCAGGTCTTTTTTTTTTAATGTAAATCATATGATATGCATGAGCATATTTCCAGTGATGCAAGCACTCAGCGGTGTGACCGCACAGATCAGCTGTCACTATGTCCATAGCTCTCTCTGTGTGTATGTGTTCATCTATGCATGTGTGTGTGTGAGGTGCACACACTCCTCCTCCTCCTCCTCCCCACTTTCCCTCCATGCCTGGGAATGGGCTGCTAGACTCAGACAATTTTTATTTCAATGGGAGCAACAGCTGATCCAGTCAGAAACACATACACACACACCTTTCTCTCCACTTTCCCTAGACCATGGATGTCTGCACCCCAGGGGAGAGACCTCCATGACACCCTTGGATGCATGAATCCCAGGGGAGAATTTTGGCCCTCCTGTGAACCCACACAAATGCAACAGTTTGCATAAACTGTTAAAAAAAAACACACTGCCCCCCCCCCCCAGCCCCACAGCAGTGCTGAGAGGAGAGGACGGTGGATTTCCCCCAAAAACTTGTTACAAGATGGATTATACCCTCTGCCAACCCTCTTCCATAGTCTCTCCCCTTCATTGCAATACAATTGAAATCCAAACTGCAATTCTCATTTGTTGAACACACTTGAACATGCTTGCAAATCGATTCTTTTTTAAAGATCCACTAATGGATCCATCTTTTTAAAAAAGTGATTCTTTTGCATTTGCCTTGCTTCACCTCGATTTTCCATGATTCAAACCAAATACAGTCAGCTCTGAAATTGTTTCCAGTGTGAACGAGGCACGTATAAACCGATCAGCAAATCGATTTAAATCATAGTGGGAACGAGCCCAAGGTGTAAACAGGAGGAGTAAAGAGGAGGAGGAGGATGGCTGCTGCACTACAGAAAAGCAAGGCAAATGGTCCACAAAAATTGTCAGGGGAGGCCACATGTAGCAACAAAAAGGGCTGTATTTGTACTTCTAGAAGGCAGTAATGGTCCCAGAAGCTTTATTTTAGTACAAAAATGTACTTTCACCATGCCAGAAGTGGGAGCAGGGAATCCCATTGAATTTTGACAATAGAGAGGAATGAAAAAAGTGGCAGCCCATAGAGGAATCTGAGGGCTGGACTGGGTCCCCATACAGACCGGCAGTTTATGCTGGCCTGTACACAGACTAGGGTTCGGCATCCACATGGGCAAGAACCCTAGTCCGCTGCCCAGGCGCCATCATGGCATGCGCCCGTTTACACAGGGTGCACCATGATGACACATGGTCGGCAGTGTGCCCAAATGGTGCTGGCCAGAAGGGTTGTCATCATGGCATGCAAGCACCACTATGGCGCCCCTTCCAGGAAGCTGCTTACAGCAGCTTCTTTTTGTTCCCAAGAGGGAGCAGATCATTGCCACGGCATGTGGTTGCCACAGTACTGATCCAAGGCACAAAGAGGCCGCGTCTCACCACCCCTTCCTGCCCATCTGTCAAGCCTTTTACCCATCAGACCTGTCACAATTGTATATCTCTTCTCTAACAGTTATACCTCTTTGACAATTCTGTTTTAGTGTCTGGTTTGAACTCTGTGAAATTGTGTTGCCATTACTTTCTCTCTGGTCAATTAAAGCATAAAATTGGCCCTCCATATCCATTGATTCTTTATCCACAGATTCAAGCATCCACCACTTAAAAGTATTTTTAAAAATATACCGTAAATTCCAAAAAGCAAACCTTAATTTTTGCCATTTTATATAAGGGAAATCATTATACTATCCATTGTATTTAATGGGACTTGAACATCTATGGATTTTGGTATCCATGGGTGGTCCTGGAACCAAACCACAATGGATACCAAGAGCCTACTGTATCTATAAAAAAATCCTTTATTCTCAAGTTAATATTCAGGTACTAGTCAACCATTAAGATTCTCTTGGGATAATTCAAATATTTTACAGTTGATATGTAAATGTGTTAACTCTCACATTTAATTTTAAAATCACTTTTTGTAGTTTTTCTGCATCCTCTCCAATAGGAGAGTCTCTTGTAAAACATGTCCAAGAATGAGATGATGGACCTGTCAGTCACATTGCCTCACTCTTTTCAATACCCCACTTCCCTTCCTGAAATTTTTCACAGAAACAAAGCCTAGAAACCATCATTCCTTTCTCCCTACTTTCTAAAATTCTGAACAAGGCTTTGCTGGGGACCAAACTTAGCTCCAAATCTCATTCCTGCTATATACCCTAGACAAGATGCTATTTACTATCTATTGATGAACAGCAGGGGTTAAAATATTATTCCTGTTCCTTTCAGTGGTACATGTACACAAGAAGCTATAGTCAAATGCTTTTTGAGGTTAAAATGGGTTGTGTACAATCAGTCTGACAAAAGAATAACCAAATTAATAGATTTCAATGAGAATAATTTTCTGTTTCTCTTGCTCTCTTGCTCTCTCATTCTCTCTCTCTCTCTCTCTCTCTCTCTCTCACACACACACACACACACACACTACTACTACTACTACTAATACTACTACTTGCGATCCCTCCTTACAGCAAAGCCTATGGGGACCCTTCAGTTAAGCACATCTAATCTTTTAGTCATGCCTTTTACTTGACTATTCCTGTCTCAATGGCCTCTGGTACACTGTTTGTTTTTCTCTCCTAATATACCTATAATAGACATCATGTTCTTGGAGGCCAGCTGGGCTTAACACAATTATAAAGGAACACCAAAGAAATGGGTTTTTCCCCTTACCTCCTTTCTATTTATGCAAGTATAGCTTCAACGACTATACAAAAGATAGCAGCGATTAGAAATGGGACAAGTTAAAGGGATAATGTTTCTCTCAGAACCTGTTCATATGATTATATCAAGAGTCAGAAAGACACCTGAGGTATGGAAATTGTAATACACAAGTTCTGAGCAAAGAAAAATAAAAGATAGTTAATGGTTTGTATTCCTTGCCTAAGAAAACTGCAAGGAATTCATGGAGTCACCATAAATTGACAGGCAACACAAACACACACACACACACACACACACACACACAAACATTACTTCTCCTTACTCCAATTTGTTCCCCGGATAATAAATAGAGCAAACACCATTAACTTGAGATACAAAGACTTTTTTCTCCTTCAGGTCATGTTAATGGAATGGATTTGGCGATGTACAAGTAATGTACCTTTGTTTTCCATTTAGAGAAGAGATCCTAGATGTGGTGAATGGAATATGGAGCTGACCAATGAGAAGGCAGCTGTAGCTCAGCCAATAGTGTAAGGGCTGGGAAGTTTTTGAAAAAATCCAAACTGAGGCGGGTTACAAACCGCCATAAAGTACACGCTCTGCGCGTACTAGGGTTAGGAAGGGCCGTATTAGGGTTAGGAAGGTTCTTACCTTCCTCACGGCCCTTCCTCCCAGTATGCGCGGAGCGCGTCGTAAATGGCTGTGCCCATCCACATGGGTACTGCCATTTTGACGTCTTGGACGCTGTGCATCCAGACGTGTCGCGGTGGAAGTGACGCTGCAAGGGCGCGCTCCACCCCTCGTGGCGCCACTTCCGCATTTTGAAAAGGAGCACCATTTTGGCGCTCCTTTTTCGCTGCACGGGGAAGACTCGCGGTCTGGCCGCTGGGGATTCCCTAGGCAGCGAATGACGGCGGTGGGAAAACGGCCCCTTGAGGGCCGTTTGTAACCCGCCTGTGAGTCAGTGGACAGTTGGGAGTCAGTTGGGAGTCAGTTGTGGGTTGGGGAACTGTTGAGTCCCAGTGAGGACAGAGGTTCGAGAGTTCCAGGGGGAACAGTCAGATAGGGTTTGGTTTGAGACCAAGAAGGTTCTGTTAGGTCCATAGAGGGACCTTAATATATTTGGAGTCTGAAAGAGAATGACTCAGAATAAACAAAACTCTAAGGAGAGGGTTCGGTTCCTTGATATCCTGCGGGATTTAAGAGCCTGAGTGGCTGAGTTAGTAATAGGATTATGATTACAAGAGTACGAATGTAACTAAGTAACAAAGAAAGCCTACTATAACAGCTTCATATCTATTATACATTTTACAGTTCTGTTTTATAATAAACTTTTATTATTGTTTGAAAAACTGCTTGACTTGAGTTTCAAAACACAGAAACACGCTACTGTACATTAAAGACAGGAATAGGTAGTCAGATAAAGGGGTGGCAGCGGTGGGATCAAAATTCCCAAGTGCCTTCCATCATAGGAGTGGATTGTGGTGTGGAGTGTATCACAGTCATTAATATGTCTCTTCCACCGGCACCACCAAAAATCCCTTTCAGTAAAAACCATTCTAAGGGGCTGTACATAAAGCCCCTAAGGAATGGCCTCCAGCTGCCCCTTTCCTAACCGGATCGGGGCTGCGGCAACCGCTACTTTTTGCATCCTGGAAAGGGTGCTATAGCCATGGTGCTGTGGCTATATGGCGCTCCTTCAGTGCTGCGTCACATGGACACAGTGCTGGAGGAGCATATTGACGGCGTGCACCATGTGGAGTGGCAAGTGGTGTCAGGATGCCCAGGGGGCGAAGCCATGGCATGCATCATGTAGACACGATGCCCTGACTCCACCCTAAGGCTGGCCTTTCAGGCTGGTCTCTACAGGTCCTAAGAAAGGAACATTGCCACACATATTGTAAATGCATGCATTGTGGCTATTAGACCAAATGGGAGTGGCTTATACTAAAATATTCTACAGAAATTTCAAATATTGGAAAGGTAACAATATGAAGCTATGTATCCTTGAGGCTTAGGAGAGGAAATATTGATTTTTACAGTGACAATTTGTAAAGAAGAATCCTGGACTGATGGAATCTTTACAAGTCAAGACTTGTTCTACACAATATTCACACATGATTTTTTAGTTCAGAAAACAGTATTTATGTGTGCAGGAAAATGGTATTTGCTCTGCACAAAATTATACAGCACTTTATGCAGCAAATTCATTTTCCTGCACAGAATATGTTGTAGTTTTGGGGTCTTATTCTGAAGATGCCAAATCAACAGTGGTTGTTGGTAGTCTCACAGACACTGGGTCTAACTTTGAGCCTAATCAATACTATTGGCTTGGTATCAGTTGACCAATCTTGTTTCTTATTTCTATTTTTCCCCTCTTTCCTCATCTTTTCTTTGATTGTCTGTTTGTTTGTTTGTTTGTTTTTGTGTTCTGCTTTAAAGCCATTGCACTAGGGAGCCCTGGCAGTACAATGGTCAAATGCCAGTACTGCTGGCATTCATAGCCACAAGGTTGTGTGTTTAATCCAAGACAGGGTTCCAAGATCCACTCAGCTTTGCATCCTTCCATAGGTCACTAACATGAGTACCCAGTTTCTTGGGGGCAATTAGCTTACACATTGTAAATTGTGGGCAGTGCTTCTCCACCTTCCTAATGCTGCAACTCTTTTCCCCATGTTGAGGTGACCCCCAACCATAAAATTATTTTCATTGCTACATGAAAATATGTGTTTTCCGATGGTCTTAGGCAACCCCTGTGAAAGGGTTGTTTGACCCCCAAAGGGGTCTCGACCCATAGGTTGGGAACCACTGGCTTAGGGAGTGCTTAAGTGCACTGATAAGTGGTATCGAAGTGTTCTTGCTATTGATATTGATATAAGAAGGCAAAGTTGTGTTTTTTGTTTGTTTGTTTGTCTGTTTGTTTTTCACATACTGGCCCTTTCTGGAGTTATATTCTTCGGAACTGACCAAGTGCAAGATAAAGTTCTACTGTCATTGACAGTATTGTTGGTACTAAAGTAGATCTGGTGTATTCTACAACCAAAGATTCTGAAGCTGATTTCTATATCTGTCTAGTCATAATCAGTACAATGGAATTTTTTTTTGTTGACAGCATTGAACTCAAAACCAATAATAGCATTAAGAATTTTGACAATGATGGTATCTTGAAGAATGAACTGGAAGTTGCATATAATGTTTGATTTTGCATTGCTTTGTCTGCTACTTTAAGAGATTCTTCCCAAAGGTGAAGGAACAGATGTGAATGTCTATTTTTGAGTCCTTATGAGGTAAAATCCCTACAGAGTGAACACAATTAGACAGTTACGTCCCTCCTCTAGACTGAACAGATACTGTGAGAAAACCATCTGATGGGAGAATTCAGCTTACATGATTTACACATCTGAAATAGTGCTTTTGAGACCACAAAAGAATGGCAAAAGTCAGAGGAAAAGAAATGAAAGCAAAACTAAATTCAATTATCTCTGCCTAAAAAAGGAGCTTGTAGCTTCACAAAGGACAACTTGTGGAGGCAACTTGGATCTCAAGAGGAGCATCTCTTTTTGACTTGCTAATGGAACTTAAATTTTAGTACTTGGAGTACCCAGATGACCAGAAGGAGGAAGTGCCTGCCTCCATGAATGTCCCTCCATTCCCCCTGAACTGAGAACAGATACATCTTGGCAAAATGCAGGATAACATTGTCAATTTTTTCTGGATTACTTTTAACACCTTTTAACACCTTTGTCTGGTGAAGAAGCCAATGGAGCTTTGAAAGCTTGCAAGATGAATTTTGTGCATTTTAATTGGTCAAATAAAGGTATCACTGTTTTGTGGATTTTGGATGTTATTGTACTTGGCTACATGGCCAACATAGCTACACCAGATATGTTTTCTAAAGGTAATACTATTACTGCTACCTTTTAAAAATAAGAAAATAGCTAAATATTCAAAATGTAAAACACACGGAAGAGGAAAGACTGCTCAGCAGACAATTAGTGAGCAGAACTTACTAAATGGTGTTGCCTCAGTAGTGGATGAAAAGCAACAGAGAGTAGCTTGGGTGCAAGAGGGCATGTACATCTGGAAGGAGAGGAGAGGCTCCCCATCAAAGCTACTCAGCTCAAGAACTTTTTGTACCAGGTTCTGCTCAGATACAAGACCCATCTGTGTGAGGCACAGGCACCATGGGGAAAAAAACAAGCTAGGAACAATGAATGAGGCTACACATTTCAACTCTGACAGCTTTTAAGAAAGCACTCAAGATGGATCTCTTCCGGCAGGCCTTTCCAACTTAGTTACCCTCCCCAGATATAGAGATATTTGTCCCCTCATCTTCCCCGCCTATGTTTCTGCCTATTTTTTTAATGTCTTTAATGTTTTTAATGTTTTTATATTTTTATACTATTACTGTTTAATTCTGTTTTAGTACTGGAAATGGGGGGTAGGTCTAGGGTTTGATTTTTTTTTTAATAACTCTATTGTAACTTGATGTATTTTATTGTTGTAATCCGCCTAGATTCTTCATGATTGGGCGGGCTAGAAATAAATCTTTATTATTATATTATTATTATTCCTTCAATGCTCCCAGGCATCTGCAAAGTTTCCCAATTCCATGAAGAACAATTTTCCATAGCTGTGCATTAAGAACTCCTTCCAGAATAGAACAAAACATCAGGAATTCACTGGGCTGAAATCATGATGTCTGACCAAGGCTATATGTACATTCACATTCTATGTTATAGGAGCAGGAAGCCCACCGTAGAAGCATCTCTTTATCTCCAAGATTGAACTGTGATGTATTTGTCTCCCAGATTCATCTCAGATATGTCACTTTAAAATCATCATCATCATCATCATCATCATCATCATCATCATCATCATCATCATATCATCATTTCTGAAATATGAGACAAGGGACAAACACTGCACTATATCAGCATTGGATCCACTGATTTTTTTTCTAGTTACTGTATTGGGTTATGTTACTGGACTGCAGATCCCAACATTCCTCACCATTAACCACACCAACTTATAGCAATTGGGTGGTGCAGCCTCAAGAGGGCCACATTATTTCCACCTTTGATATAAAGGAAGGTCTTCTTTCTAAGACCTGAACTTTCTCACTTTCTGTTCACAGGAGCTTACACGGATTGTGTGAAGAGCATAATAGCAAAACCTAGCCCCTGGCTTGTATAAGTCATCAGTTACCCTCTGCTTGGGGAACAAGGGGAAAGACCAACACAGTCCATCTAACTAAATGATATTAAACCTTGTGAACACTAGGGCCAATTTAGATGTGCATAGATAATGGAACGAATGAATACAATTCTCCAAAACTGTCCCTCCTGTATAAGTCGCTGTTGTTTGTAATTATTTAATCTACTGTGACAGAGTGAGGAAGCAGTTGTTATACCATAAACTAGGCAAAGAAGATTAAAAAACCAAAAATCAACATCCACCTATAACAAAAAGTAGGTGTTTCCAATCTTGCGAAGTAGAATTCTTTTCCAGTTTCAGAGGCAGGCTGCCACTATTCATGTAATTAATACCTCCTATTCCTGATATGTGAGAATGCTGACATGTGAGATAGGGCCCTCAGGACTTCCTTTAAATTCCATAAAAACCAGGTCAGTGTGTTTCCCAAGTCGCCTAGGCATAAGTAAGACTAACCTCCAGGCAAAAAAACTGAAGTCAGATTCTAACTGAATATATTTATTCAAGAATCAAGCAGAGAGAAAGAGTCAGTTGGTTTTGAAATAAAATGGAACATATTTAACTAAAAATTACATTACCCACCAAAGCAGCTTGCAGACTGATAAAGCTGACTACTTAGTTGTGACAAAAGAGTCATTACACTACACTGAACATTACTCTGGTGTGCATCACAGAGCCCTGGTTGGATGAGCTTTGAGGAGCTGATCCACCCAGATATTCAGTGCAGCACCAACCTACATTGGAGGGCCATGGGGGAGGAGGAGCCATCATCCATAAGAATTCAGTCTTCCTCATGAGGAAATCCATCTGCCCAGGCAACAATTTCAAGGATTTATACCTTGAGTTGGGCCAGTGAGACAGAAGAGTGATGTTGGTGTACTGCTCATCCTGCTGCCCAGCAGTCTCCTTGCTTTAACAATCCAGGGTGGCCTGATGGGGCTGGCTTTGGACTTCATGGCTACCACGACAGCCATGGGGCTGTGTCAATATGTTGATGATCCAACACAAGTCACAGCATACCCTGGATCTGGTCTTTGTTGTCAGGTAGCTGGAGGATGATCTGATTTTAGAGGGCATTTCAACAACCTTGTTGTAATGGTCAGATCATTTCCTTGTGAGCCTGCATCATACGTGGGCTCCTTATAGGCAGCTTTCAGCATGTGCTGAAGCCGCCTGGGTGTACGGCCGTGCGGCGAGCATGAGCCCCATTATTTCCAAAGGGGCTCGTGAATGGTGTGTGCAGCCAGGTGGCAAGCACAAGCCCCACTGGATATAATGGGGCTCAAGTATACACGTTTTTTTGCTTTACGTAGAGGGGTCTGGAACGGATCCCCCACGTAAAGCAAGGGCCCACTCTAATAGATCTGTCCTGTAAAACTGGCAGACCTATTAGGATGGTTTGCCCCTCCAGCTACTTGTAGAATCTGCTCTGGGGAATGCTGTGGGGAATTTTATGGCTAACAGTAGTGGTAGTTCTACTGTGGCCTGGGTTTTACTATGGAATGGAGAGATGGCAATCACTTCTAAAATCCATGTCCAGTATTGTGGAGCCCACAATGCACCTTGGTTTACAGAAGGCCTGCAGGCAATGAAGCAAGCTGAATGACAGCCAAGATGCATGCGGTGTAGATCTCAGAGCGAATGCGATGGGAAATTAGTAAGATTCTTCACTGTGCCTATCATGCAGCAATAAGACTGGCCAAAAATTCCTATTACAACACTATATCCTCAACCCTTCACCCAGTAGGATTATTTCAATTGGTGAAGAGTCTTTTGGGTATGGGCCCAGAGAGCTCAGAGGGGCAACCCACATCAACCTGCTGTGAAAGATTTGCCAGGTACTTTGAGGAAAAGGTTACTCAGAACTTGACACCACATTTGTTATAATGCCTAAGGAGTGTCCAGTGCACCATCTGGTCAGTATTCATGAGATTTGTTTCAGTTACTGAAGCCTCGTGAGGTGGACAAGACACTTGAAGCAGTTCAGCTGATAAAATCTAGCAGGGGAGGACTTACCAGATGGGCTTAGGGTGTGGTAAATGCCTTGTTATGTCAGGGGAAAGTGTCTGTTGTCTTGAATGAGGCAGTAGTGTGCAGTCTCCTGAAAAGGACCTCCCTGGACCCAGAGGTATATGAGGACTACTGGTGGCAAATATCTTGGGCAAGGTGCACAATGAGCATGTGGTGACTGAGCAACTTCAGGCATTCTTGAAGGAAATCGATTATCTGAATCCATTTCAGTTTGGTTTCAGGCCAGGATATGGCACTGAAATGACATTAGTTGCTTTGATTGATGACCTACTCAGGGGAAAATGAGTGAGTGCTACCCTGTTAATCTTCCTAGATCTCTCAGCAGCTTTTGATACCATTTACCATGGTATCTTACTGGACTAGATCTATGGGATGAGAGTAGGAGGCACAGTTCTACAATGCTTCTGTTCCTACCTAGAGGGCCAGTTCCAGAAAGCAGCACTGGAAGATTCTTGTTCCGCTGTATGGCTATCATGTTGTGGGGTGCCACTGGGTTCCATCTTATCCACCATGCTGTTCAATATTTACATGGGGGGAGTCATAAGGGAGTTTGGTGTGGGGTCCCATCAGTATACTGATGACACTCAGTTCTATTTCTCCTTGTCATCAGAGTCATCTGGGACAGTCAGGTGCTGGACCCAGTGCCTGTATGCTGTAACGTGTTAGATGAGGGTGAATAAGCTGAAGTTGAATTCCAATAAGATGGAAACTAATAATAATAATAATAACAGTAATAATAATAAGATGTATTTATAGCCCGCCCAATCACAAGGAATCAGGGCAGGTTACAACAATAAAGAAAGTACAAAGCAAATAAACAATAAATAACAAAGCAATTCACAATAGCAATAAATAGCTAAAAATACATAGCAATTTACAGCAGCAATAAAACTAACAAAGCAAATTACATAGCAATAAACGAACAAAACAAGTAAAATAGAAAATATTTTTCTGCTAATGGTTCTTGGGTCTGGGAATTGGATAAACAGCCTGTCCTGGATGGGGTTGCATTCCCCCTGAAGGTAGCTTGGGAGTACTTGGGAGTACTCTTACATTCTTCCTGTTCAGCAGTGGAACACATTCACTTGGACAGTGATGGAGTCTCCTTCTTTGGAGTTCTTTAAACAGAGGCTGGTTAGTCATGTGTCAGGTATGCTTTGTTTGTGAGTTCCTGCATGGCAGGGAGGTTGGACTGGATGGCCCTTGTGGTCTTTTCCAATTCTATGATCCCTGTCACTACAGCCCAAGAGACTCAGAGTGCATGGTGCCCACTTCAACTGGCGCTTTGACTGGTGTTTTGATTAGTGTGCAAGCTACAGCCATTCCGGGACAGAGATAACTAGCCACAATAGTCCATGCAACAGTAATCATTAGACTACTGTAATGCACTTTACACGATGCTGTTCTTGAAAAAGACTGAGAAGCTGCAGTTAGTGAAAATGCAGCAACTCAAATTCTGACTGGAATGCCATGTAGACAGTGTGTCATGCCGGTCTTAAAAGAAATACACTGGCTGCCAAAAAGTTTCCAGTCTGAAATCAAGGTTCTTGTGATGCGGTTGAAAGCCCTAAACACGTGGCATCTCTATACTTAAGAGAACATGTCTTCCCATAGTTGCCAGGTCAAGGATCAGTGTCAGTGTACAGTGTACATTACCTAGACTAAAATTTCTCAGGCATGATGCAAGAGGCTGATGCAAGTGGACAATTGCAGACACCTATGTGAGGAGTTCATGTCACGGACAATATATATAAATATGGGCACAAGCTATGGACAGTGTGGATTACTGTCATCAGTGGATGGTTGGTTGAAGAGTCATTGTCCTGTATATAATGCTGTATATACTCTGTCGGGAAATTATGTAAATAGAACTTGGAGACTGTGAGTATTTCATTAGTACTTTGTGCAGTTGTAGGTGCTGGCAGCCCTGCAGAGCCCAGCAGAGAAGGGCTATGAGTAGTGAATCCGTGGTGTCACTAGGGGATGTGGAGGGTGGGGATCACATAGGGTGACACATCAGCGGGGAATGTCACCCAGTGGGGTGGTACACCCGGCGCCGCTACAGGGTGAGTGAAAAAAGGTTTTCATCACTTGCTTGCTTGCTCAGCAGTCACATCAGTCCCTTCCACTGGGCTGTGGCACAGCCGCAGCCATGCTGGAGCCCAAATGGGCCTCTGTGGGACTGGGATTGCCACCTCCATCAGCAATGGCTGCTGGGGGGCAGGACCTTCCATTTGGGCTTTGGCACAGCTGCAACATTACAAACAACTTTTTCCATAACAGGAAAAGGATTACATTCCAATCCAATAATTATATTATCTCCTGATCTTTTAAAACTATATTTTATGAAGGAGTGCCAGGTCTGTAAATATATTTGTATTGAGTTCCCTTTTAACAAATTAGTCATCTGATTTGGCAAGGTCCATCAGTTTCTCTATCCATTTTTCAATGTTCAGCATTTTCTTCTGCTTCCAATGTCTCAAATATACTAATCTTGCCACTGAAACCATATACTGTAGCACATTAGAATACTATTCTCTCTTTCCAATTTCACTCCAAAATCAAATATATTCAAAAGAAACAATTTAGGTCTTAGAACTATTCTATCTTTAAAATCTTATTAGTCGTCATCCTTATTTTTGCTAGAATTTTCCCCTTTCACATGTCTGCCATTGATGGGGGAAAGATCTAACATTTACTCTTGATTTTTTATATATATTTTAGCCAATTTATCCAGAGTAAGGTACCATCATTTTGCAATAATTTTCTTTAAGATCATAACTACTAGTAAACATCAGTTCAATGGATCATACTTTCTACCACTGCTCAAATTGACTATTATGGCCTACATTCCTTGCCAATCTCACCATACACTCTTTGATTTGCTTCTATTCTGTTTTGAATCTTAAGAGTAATCTGTAAATTTTGGCGATTACATGACTTTCTTCCTGGTTAATTAACTTCTCAACTTCTGCTTTTCCCTTTTCAAAACTAAATTCAGTTTTATCTTCCTTAAACCTTTCACTTAATGGATAATATGCTAACCGTTGCATTTTATGCCCTCCTCTTCTAATTTTTGTATGTTCTTTTTTTCCATATCCTTGATCCCATTTTATTAAATCTTGGTATTTTAGTGAATCTTGAACATTTCCTGTTTCTCTCCTATTAAATATAATAATAATAATAATAATAATAATAATAATAATAATAATAATAATAATAATAATATTTATTTGTATACCGCCCTCTGGCAAACCAATCCGGGCGGTTAACAACAGTAAAATATAAAATATGACAATTAAAAACACTTTATCCCTCCCCCCCTTAAGACAGTATTAAACAGTATAACATATTAAAACACAATGTCAATGCATAAAAACAACAATTAAAAACTAAAAACCCTGATATCCCTCTGTTGATCCTCGACCATCACTAAGATGGGGCCATGGGAGGAATGAGGGAATCAGGAACCTGGGCCGGGATGGTTAATCTGGAAAGGCCTGCCGGAAGAGATCCGTCTTGACCGCTTTTTTAAAGCTGTCTAATGATGTTATCTCCTGCGCAGAGATCCAACTGAGAATTTTAACATCAAATCTTTCTTATATTTGACCCATATTTTCATTAATGTTTGTCTAATAAAATGATTTTGAATTCCACTTTCATTTTAACTTTCCTATACAACAAATACTTGTGCCATCCAGATTTCAATTCGTGTCTTTCTAATTCAAACATTCTTTTATTATATAAAGCGACCCAGTCTTTTAACCTGATAAATATATGGATTCAAAATATAATTTCATATTTGATAAACCCAGACCTCCTCAATCTCCAGCATCTATCATTAATTTCCATTTAATCCTCAGCTTTTTTTCCAGGCCACATACATTTTATCAGATCTTTCTACCACATTTTGAAGGGTGAATTGGATGAAATAATAGATATTGTTTGGAATAAATAGATTAATTTGGGTAGCACACACATTTAAACTATGCATATTCTACCCACTAAAGATAAATTTAAATTATTTTATCTGACCCAATCTTTTTTTATATTTTCCCAAGTCTTTATATAATTATTTTCATATAATTGATGATTTTTCATTGTTATTCTTGTTGTTAACTACCCTCAAGTCAAGCCTGTGTATGAGACATCTCCTAGATCCCCTATCGTCCACAGATCTACTTAAGTTTCGTAAATTAATTAATTAAGTAATTAATTAATGGTATTTATACCCCACCCTTCAGCCCTAAAGGCTATCAGAGTGGCTTACAATTATTATTTTTAATATGAGCTCATGACCTCCTTAATTGACCCTATCCATCTGACATGTAGTCTTCCTCTCTTTCTACTACTTTCTACCTTTCCTTACATTATTGTCTTTTCTAGTGATTCATGCCTCCTAATAATGTGACCAAACTATGTCATCCTCAATTTGATCATCCTGGCTTCCAGAGAGAACTAAGATTTGACCTGTTCAAGGACCCATTTGTTTGTCTTTTTAGCCATCCACAGTATTCTCAGCACTCTTCTCCAGTGCCACATCTCAAATGAGTTGATCCTCTTCTTATCCACTTTCTTAACTCTTCAGCTCCCACATCCATATATGGTGGTAGGGAATACAATGGCTTGGATGATTCAGTTGTATATCTTCACACTTTATGATATTGTCTAGTTCTTTCATGGCTGCCCTTCTAGTCTTCTCATTTCTTGACTGCAGCCTCCATTCTAATTAATGTTTGATCCAAGGTATGGGAAATATTTAACTATTTCATTTTCCACATTGTCTAGACTGAATTAACTATTGGCCTGTATCTCTTCTTCCGTTTTTGGGCAAGGTGATCGAGAGAGCAGTTGCCAACCAACTCCAACAGTCTTGGATGGCACCAATTATTTTGATCCATTTCAAACTGGCTTCAGTTCGGGATATGGAGTCGAGACCGCTATGGTCGCCTTGGTCGATGATCTCCGTCTGTGCATCGACGGGGGAAGTGTGACCCTGTTGGTGCTCTTGGACTTCTCAGCGGCCTTCGATACCATTGACCATGGTAAACTTCTGGAACGCCTGAGTGGGTTAGGAATCGGGGGCACTGCCCTGCAGTGGTTCCAGTCCTATCTCTCAGGCAGATTTCAGAAGGTGTCACTTGGTGACAGTTGTTCGGCCAAGAGGAAGCTCAAATCGGGTGTCCCTCAAGGCGCGATACTCTCTCCAATGCTATTTAACATCTACATGAAGCTGCTGGGCGAGATCACCCAGAGACATGGGGCAGGGTGTTATCAGTACGCTGATGACACCCAAATTTGCTTCTCCATGTCTCGGACTGCTTTGGTGATCAAGGATGCCATCTCTCCTCTGAATGACTGTCTGAAGTCAGTAATGGATTGGATGAAGGAAAATAGACTTAAACTGAATCCAAATAAAACGGAGGTACTCGCTGTAGACAATCCTAATCCGGGAATGGGGATAAGCTCTCCAGTTCTGGACGGGGTCACACTTCCCCTAAAGGACTGTGTTCGTAGCTTTGGGGTACTCCTGGACTCATCGCTTCAGCTGTCATCTCAGTGGATGCGAAGGCCAGGAGTGCCTGTTATCAGCTTCGGCTGATATGTCAGCTACGACCCTTCCTGGAACGGGAAAACCTAGAAACAGTTGTACATTCACTGGTAACCTCTCGTCTCGATTTCTGCAATGTGCTCTACATGGGGCAACCCTCATGCCTTGTTCAGAAGCTGCAGTTGGTCCAAAATATGGCAGCCAGATTGGTTACAGGGAGTTCTAAATTTGATTCTATCACACCTATTTTAAAATCCCTACACTGGCTGCCTATTAACTTCCGGGCACAGTATAAGGTGTGGGTCATTACCTATAAAGCCCTACATGGCTTGGGTCCAGCTTACCTGAGGGAACGCCTCCTCCCATACAATCCTTCCCGCACTCTCAGATCCTCTGGGAAGAATCTCTTGCAGTCTAAGAAAACCAGACTGGTAACGACTTCCCAGAGGACGTTTTCTGTTGCCACTCCAAAAATCTGGAATGACCTGCCGGAGGAGATCCACCATATAACATCTTTGGAGGCCTTTAAGAAGGCAATAAAAATGGATCTCTTCTGGCAGGCCTTCCCAAACTGACCTCCTCGGAATGTTCACTCTCCAATGGCATAGTTGTTCCCACCAGACTGTGATTGCAATTGATTTTATTTATTTTATTTATTTTTATTCGGAGCGTTTTATTGTGAATTGCTGCTTTAACTCTATTTTAGGGTGGGAGGGAGTTTTAGGATGTTTTGCTATGTTTTTACTTGAGGGTTGTTGTGTAGCATTTTTATTGTTTTCTTGTTTGTTGTTACCCGCCTCGATCCAATACAGGGAGAGGTGGGATACAAATTATTATTATTATTATTATTATTATAGATCCTCTTTGGTCATTACTTTTGTTTTCTTTATGTTCAGGAGTAATCCTGTCTTTGCACTTTCTTATTTGACCTTCCTTAGTACAGTGGTACCTCGGGATACGAAATACCCAGGTTACGAAATTTTCGGGATACGAAAAAATCCCATAGGGAATTATTGTTTCGGGTTACGAATGTTTTTTCGGGTTACGAAAAAACTTTTGGTGCTTTTTTCGGCTTTTTCGCACGGAATCGCGGCTTTTCCCCATTAGCGCCTATGGCAATTCGGCTTACGAAGGCTTTTCGGGTTACGAAAGCGGCCGCGTTACGAATTAATTTCGTAACCCGAGGCACCACTGTAATTGTTTCATATGTTTTCCACAGGTAGTATAATGTCATCCACATATCTTAGATTGTTGATGTTCATCCACCTATTTTAATGCCACCTTCTTCTAAGTCTAAACCTGCTCTTCATATGATATTTTCTGCATACACATTGAACAAGTAGGGTGACAGAATGGAGCCTTGCCTCACCCCTTTGCAAATACTTTGTTGTATTTAGTTCTAAATATTTTACCTTTTTCGTTATCTCAAATCCTGTCCTTATAGTCAATTATTGTCCCTCTTGGGTAAAAATATTTTAGTCAAAATTTTTGGTTTATCATTACACGTTATACGTGGGCGCGCTATACGCGGCTTTGAGCTATACACGGCTCAAGCCGCGGGGAGCGCACAGGGCACAGTATCACATTCAGATGAATGGGGCACATGCCCATGGCGCACGCGCACCACCACGCCGCCACACACACAAGCCCCATTCAAATGAATGGGGTTCAAGCATAGGTGGAATTCACTTTATGCGAGGAGGTTCAGAATGGATCCCCTGCATAAGGCAAGGGTCCACTGTATTAATTTTAAGCCCTACAACCTTTCAGAATTCTTTAATTTTTTGCATCAAATATTCCAACCACCTCAAAGGTTCTTCTTTTTTTCTAATCTAATATCCCAACATAATATTTCTACAATCAAAATAAATAACAATGGGGGAGAGGGGGCAGCCTTGTCTTGTTCTCTTCTCAGTTCAAATATAATCTGTTGGGCTACCATTAATTTTTAATTTAGCTTTTTGCAGGGAGTACATTGCTTCTATCTAATTATAAAAAAAATTCTCCAAAGTTCATTTCCTTTATTATTCTCAATAAAAATGTTCAGTTTAAATTGTTGAATGCCTTTTAAGTACCCAAAAACAAAAGGTCTCAATATTCTATTTCATCAGTCACGGTTCTTATATTGTTCTTAATTTGATGGTTTGGGGGAAAACCATTCTGATCCTTATGAATATAGTCCTGCAAATATTCTTGTAGTTTATTTGCTAGCACTGAAGCAAAAATTTTATAAAATTCATTCAGCAGGGAAATAGGTCTATTGACCTAAGCAGCCAGGCAGGATAGTGGTGGGGCTTCAGCCCTTTACCATGATTCCAGGCTGGCCCCAGTCATTGTGGCTTCGGGAGTACATGCTTCAAGGCAGTTGACTCCCATCTCTTCCAAAAGGGTGGCCAGGCTTTGCCAAGGAAGAGTTTCTGGTTCCTACACTCCCATCTTGCCAACCACAGCTGCCTCCAGGTCACATCTCAGAATTTCTTCCATTGATAACTGAGTGTTTGTAAGATCCTGCTCGGAATGCACTGGCTGCATCGATCAGGATTCAAATAACAGCTCTGTCCAACTGCTAAGAACTGCCCTTGCCCCCCACAGTTTTGTTGTGTCAATGTGCGCATGCCACCACTAAATAATATGGGCCATGGAGATTCACAGGCAGTCAAATCTGCAGATCGCCAGCCCACTCATACAAAGGATCCACTATATTATCCTACCCCTTAAGTAAAGGTAAAAGGTAAAGGTATTCCCATTGACAAGGTTGTCAAGTCATGTTAGACCAAAGGGGGCAGTGCTTATCTCCATTACTAAGCCAAAGAGCCAGAGTTGCCAGAGTCTACTCTGTGATCAGTATGAAATTCAAAATATTTGATATGACACATTTTGTCATATGTCTCAAATGTCTAGGAATAAATATTTGGATAGAAGACCACCAATATACACAGACTGCCCTTGCCATATGCGGGGATCCATTCTGGACCTCCCCGCGTAAGGCAAATTTCCGCATATGCTGGAGTCCCATTGATTTGAATGGTGGCATGCTCCTGCGTGCCATAACGTGCATGTGCCTCTGATGCACGAGCCATTTTGTCCCTCACCACTTGCCGTCCACATAGGCTTAAATCCGCATACGCTGTGGACGCACTGTACCATGTGCCGTTTGCTATATTTCAAAGGAAGGAACTGACAAAACCACTTCTGAGTATTCGTTTCCTAAGAAAACCTTGAGCAGCATAAGTTGACAGATGACCTGAAAACACAGGTGTGTGCACGCACACACACAAAGTGCTTGTTCACAGAAACAATAAAGACATGATGGTTAGGGTCTGCACATTCCCCCATTCTGCAAACAACCCCAAATCACAGTAGACAGATGTCTGTTTCTCATAGGCCCTTTTTTCAGTCAAATCTCAGAACAAGAAGGGAAGTAATGTCATCTAGTGTCACCCAGGAAGGTCATGAGGGGATGGTCCCACCCATTTCACAATTGTCCACCCCTATTATAGAACAAATTGTACATGGCAGAAAGTGATTGTGGAGAGTAACATGGGTCTAGTGATGGGAGCTCACCTCATTGTGCGGCACTCGAGCCTCAAACTGCCAACTTGCCAATCTTGTAATCAATAGAGTCAGCATCTTAACCGCTTGAGCCACCGCATTCTATGTACCTCGTATCTGGTCACTCCCACATAAGGTTCATTGAACTGGCAACAAAAGATCATAACTCGATATAGGTAGGAGAAGAATTGAGCACCAATTGAACAAAATCGGCTGAAGTTTAACCACAATGAATTCGCTAGGGGGAAATCTGACCATACCTGTCAGGTCTCACCTGGAATACTGTCTCCCATTCTGGGTATCACATTTCAAAAAGGAATTTGGGGCTTCTTTTTGCTCCTTCCAGAGGTTGTGGCATGTGGTTGCTGTGGCCTCCATCCAGGGCTCAAAGGGGTGGCGTTGAGCTGCCCATATGTACAGCCCCTATAACATTTTGGTGGATTTTTACAGATTGTCATGTGGCAGATGGCACAAACTTGTGTTTGCTGCTGAAGAGAACAGGACACTGATCAGGGGATTCAAATTAGATTTCAAGCAAACATTAAGAAGAACTTACTTATGGTATGAGCTCTTCAAAAGTGGCATGGCTACCTCAGAAAATGGTGGGTCTCTTTCAGTGGCAAATTTTAAACAGAGGTTGGATGACTGTATGCCAGAAATGCTTTAGCTGGGGATTTCCTGCTTCTATTGTTGTTGTTGTTGTTGTTGTTGTTAACCTTTATTTATAAAGCGATGTAAATTTACACAGCGCTGTACATACAATCTTTTTAATTGGACGGTTCCCTGCCCTCAGGCTTACAATCTAAAAAGACACAACACAGAAGGAAAAGGGAATGGTGGTGGGGAAGGGGCCTCTCTAGTAGGATAATACATATAAAATACATAGCAATACAGGAAATGATTCAATAAAACAGACAACAAAAGAACATCAAATAGCAAGTGACTATGCAATTATCTATTGAATTTTAGCATAGATAAATAAATAATAATAAATAAAACTTTTATTTGTATCCCGCTTTTTAAAAAAATAATCAATGCGGCGAACAACATATAAAATCATACAATTATATACACAATTCCCCCCTTAAAACAGAATTAAACACATCAAGATTAAAATTACATAATTAAAATTTAAAATCTAATAATCACAAAATAACTTGTGGATCTCCTCCACTTCTGCAGTTTTAGAATTCAGCTCTGAGGTTATGTTTCCTTTCACTGTAGTTACTGAAGATTTATCATATTTTGTATTATTGTTTATTTTTAGGAGTAGCAAAGAAGGAGCTCACAGCTCAAAACACATTCCAGCAGTTACTACTCCTTTGTTAGATTTCTAGGGGGAGCTAATAGAGACCAAATTAGCTTTATATGGTTCTTTTTTAGACTCTTTCCTAAACTTCAGGTGTGTCAGTTAGTTTCCTGCTTACACACCTGTCTATTGGAAGGGAATAAAGATCAGACATTTCCATCCATCATTTTTATCCTTCTGGGCCACTTTTGCTTCCATTGAGACACATTATGTGAATATTGCAGGCTATCAACAATCCTATGTCAGATCTTAAGAGGCATTATCTCAGATCATCACATAGACATACAGTAGCTCTTCTCAAAGAACTCTTGCAGCAAAGGACCATGGAATTGCATTTCCACTGCAAAATGGAGGGAGAGTTTGGAATACTTTTTTTTGGTGAGAGTTTGTGCCCTCTCTTGACTGGAAAAAAAATGCCAATCATATAATTGGAAAGGATAAAAAAGGGTTATGTTAACTAACTCACATCTGATAACAATACCAAGGACCGAACCCGGGATATTCTCTTTACAATGAATTTGTCCTGATGTTCTCCTAGCTGCAACCTATGTTGCATAATGTAATAGGGCCACGGGCACAGCACTAAATCTATAGCAGAGGCCATCAATTCTGTGGTTATGCTCAGAAAATGATTTAATGGACTGGTGTGAAATTTGGCAGCATAGCTGAAGAAAATTGAGGATGGGCCATGCCAATTTTGACTGAATTAAAAAAGCAAAAATTGCTTATTTATATGATTTTAAAGTTCAATAAGTGACTTCCAGTAGTTCATAGAATCATAGAGTAGAAAGAGACCTCAAGTGTCCTCAAGTCCACCCCCCTGCTATGCAGGAGTACACAATCGAAGCATCCCCGACAGATGGCCATCCAACCTCTGCTTAAAAACCTCCAAAGAAGGAGACTCCACCACCCTCTGAGGGAGTGCATTCCACTGTCAAACAGGTATTACTGTTAGGAAGTTCTTCTAACATTTAGGTGGAATCTTTTTTCCTGTAGTTTGAATCCATTGCTCTGGGTTCCTAGCAGCAGAAAACAAGCTGGCCCCATCCTCAATATGACACCCCTTCGAATATTTAAATACGGCTATCATATCACCTCTGAACCTTCTCTTCTCCAGGCTAAACATACCCAGCTCTCTGTCTCTCATCATAAGGCATGGTTTCCAGTCCTTTCACCATTTTGGTTGCCCTCCTCTGGCCATGTTCCAGCTTGTTCCGGTCTGTACAGCCACCTAGACCATCCTTATATACTAGCTTTGCCCCCAGTATTTGGCTACTCTCCAACACTATACTGATGCCACCATATAATAATCCTTAACCTTGCCTTGGGTAAGTGTTTTTAATTATTTTTATTTTTTTTATTTTACGATAACAAAAGAAACAATGTAAAATGATAAACATAAATATATCAGCACACCACAAATGGTCATATCATATGCTAAAATAACTCCCAACTGTACAGCACAGTTTAAATATGATTTTGTTTTGTCTCTTGCAGGTGAACGATCCTGCATTTTCAATCTCCAAAACATAAAGTATCAAAAATCTTTTATCAAATCTTTCAAATATTTATGCTGAAAGTTGAATGGTCCTGGGACTGAAGATGCATTGTTTACAAAAATAATAAATTACTACTATATCTCAGTAAACAAGTCCATCCCAGTTTCCCCTTAGCTGTTAAGTCTTCATTTAAAGCCAAAGCCCACAGCCTCCTCTATCATCCATCCCTTAGCTACTACTATTATTACCACTGAGAAAAGGATAAAAGATATTTACGATTCAAATGTTCCTTATTATTGGTAAAAATAGATATTAATAATAGTCTGCCATCATTGTTACTAAGTTAGGATGTGATTATCTCTATTAGGTTCAATATCTTTCCCCAGTGGTCTTCTCTCTCATACACACAGAAAATCTTTTGACAGTACAGCCACATATGAATCAAAGTTCCTCTCTGTTCACATCCTTTCCCAGAGCATTTAAAATTTATTAATGGCATTCAAGAGGGAATAAAATACCATCTCTATAGTGTTTTATGTATTTTTCTTTGCACAGAGGTTGAAGTGGCATTAAAAGAAGCAAAGGGCCAAATATAATTCCGATTTCCATCTAAAATGGAAGTGCATGGAAGTTCTCCAAGGACTCCTAATTCCTAGTTGGGCTTTACACTGATCATCAAGAAGAGCATTATACATTTTCAATACTAAATTCTATATTGTATTTGTTGAAGCAACACAATAATCCTCAAAAAGAAAGAAGTATTAATTCTGGAAGATCCCTCAGTATGTACTATTTCTTTTAAAAACCTGAGCTTAAAGTATTCTTAACTCTAAGCTGCTGCTTTTACAGCCAGATTGGTGCTGTGGCAACTGCACGCTGCAACCCCGATCTGGCCTTTCCAAGGTGTGAAAAGGAGCTGCAAAAAGTGGCTCTGTTTTGCGCCCTGGAAATGGTGCGATAGCTGCGGCACCACAGCTTTACGGCGTTCCTTTGGCGCTGTGTCATGCAGACGCAGTACCAGAGGAGTGCCATGGTGCTGCGTGCTGTGCACTGCAGTGCACGGCATCACGCTGCCTAGAGGAAGAGTTGGGTCGTGCATCATATAATAATATAATAATAAATAGTTTATTTATATCCCGCTTTTCCAATTTTGATCAATATGGATGCTGACTCCTCCTCCAACCCGGCCTTAAAGACCAATCTGCACAGGGCCGAAGTCCATTTCTTCAGGTACACTGATGAAGCTGGAAGCACAACACAGGTATAATGGAGTTACAAGTGAGGGGTGATCAGAGTGTAATAAGATACAGAAAGATGGAAAGGGTGATGCAGGTCATGAACCTTTGGAATAGTGTCAGAGATAATACAGATCTCTGTCAAGCTGCTTGTCTATAGTCCTGAGGAATGAAAGCAATTCTTAGAACATTTAAGAAAGTCAGTGCTTAAAGCAAAACTGAAGAAATGCCTAAGCAATACACAAGAATTGCTAAACCAATGTCTTTGTCAGTGCCCAAGAAAAGTGAAAACAAGGGTTGGGAAACTCTTCTAAGCAGAATTCTTTTGTACATGAGCTATTGTGAGGACCTGAAAATATGCAGATGTAATTTGCCAAGAAACTATTGTGTCTGTTCATCTTTCTGACTCAAACCCCTTCTTGGGAGATAAGAGGAATATAAATTCAATAAATAAATACCTCTGTTGATGGATTGTAATTTGGGACTGTATCCCAATTCAGATGTTTCTCTTTCCAATCATTCCTTGAAATTTGAAACCAAAAGTAACATATTGGGGGTGGTACTGGGGCTATAACCTATCTTCATTTATTCCATGTGGGAAAGGTTCTTTAAAGTGTAGTCTAATACAGCCAGCCCTCAATATCCACTCCTAAAGTTGTGTGCATTTTGTTCACACATTCCTATATATTCATATTTTAACATATTATTAATAACATAATAATAATAAATAGCTCTCCTCTTCCTCCTCCCCCTTCTCCTCCTCCTCCTCTTCCCTCAGGCAGGGGACTCCAAGCACCCTCCTTGCCTTACTCTTCTTCTCTAGGACAGAAAAGGTTTGGGAAGCAGAAGAAGAGGGGGGGTCAAGTCAAGTCTCATACCACTCCCTGAGAAACACTCTCTCACACACACATCATGGTTCTGCCCCACAGTTTCAGTACCACTGATTTCATTGATCAAAAAGTTCCTTACACAGCCCCCAGTTTTTTAGATATCTCCCCACTTTTTGTTCCCATTGGAATTATTTAGGACTATGTCCAGCATCACCTATAAACTATTTTTTTTCCCTTGAAAATTTCTGGCCTGGCATTTTCTTAAACTTACCCAAAATCAGTATAAGTGCTGGAATCCCTGGAGTTCTTAACATTAGAGGAACTGGAGTTTATATAATAGTATTTGCAGTTTAAGCCAGGATCTTACATTGCAGGACTGGGGAAGGCTGTAATAGAAACACTGCCAGTTTGAGCACAAAGTGCTGGGCTGCTTGGACTCAGTACAAAGCCAGGTCATACAACAGTGATACTGCTGGTAATGTGTTGGTATGTATGTACCTTCAAGTGAATTTCATAGGATTCTCTTAGACTAGATAAAGTCAGAGGTGGTTTTGCCCGTTCATTTCTCTGAAATATAGCCTACAGTACCCAGTACAGTTAGCCCACATTATACACGTGTGCAACTTACTCAGCTTTCAGCATACAGTGAAAGCTGCACCAGAAGAAGACTTGGTGCACCCTGGAAGAGGTAATGGCATGTGCACCCATAGCGCACATGCTGCACTGAGCCATGGGCATGAGCCTCATTCTTTTGAATGGGGCTTTAGCATACACGGAATTCCCCTTATGCAGGGGGATCATACTTAGCTTCCAAGATTAGCTGCGATCGAGTGCCTTTAGACTATTTGGACCATACTGCTGGAAATAGAGGGGTGGTTAATGTCCCAGCTAACCAGTAATAAAGGAATTGCTTCCAAATTCTGAAAAACTTTCTATCATCCTTACTTGGCAGGTCTGACAAGGTGATGGGGAAGATGATGCTGTAATGGCAGCAGTCAACAGAGTTTTATTTTTATTTTAAGGAATATTCAGAAACTGAAAACTGTAAGCATCAGCATTTCTTGAATATTATTAGAACTTCATGAAAAAGGCAGTCCCTTTATTCTGCCTGAGCAGTCATTCCAAAGCTCTTTGAGGTGACTACATATTTGCACATCAAAAGAAGGAAGCTGAAAACATTTTGCTGGAGAATGCTATGGAAGATCTGCCTCTGAACTGTGCTCTCTTTCCAAGTAATCTTCTCTGCTCTTAGAGACTAGAGCCAGATGGCATCCACCTGCACTCTTTAAGTGCTAACTAGAAGATGCCACAAACAAGGCCCAGAAGTCCGATTTTAACAGAATTTATGGAGATGCCACCAAAAAGTCCCACTTCAGTGTGGGTGAGGCCCATGAGAAAATAACAACATTTGTAGCCAGATGTATGTCTAGCCAAATCTAGCTGCCTTGGATTTCACCCCAGAAGAAAAGTAGAATATAAATTCAATAAACAAACACACACACACACACACAAATAAATAAAATATCCATATTGTCTGGGTGGGTTACATAGAATACATACATGCAAACAGCACTGGCACGTTGTTCACTGTCCCAAGAAGTGTGCAACATTGACAAGAATGGAACTCCTGCATATAGATGGTATTGCTGCAACATGGTTCTCCAATTCTAAGCAAATATATTTTAATGCCACCTATGCCACATGGCTAAGTGAGAATCCAGTCTCCCACACTTGGAAACCTAGCAGGGTTTGTTTGTTTTTAATTGGGCATGTACAGATGGCCCTCCACATCTGTGGGTTTGACTTCTTCAGTTTTGATTATTTGCTGTTTTGATTAATATGTTCTTTCTAGGAATCTCTAGGTCCTCCAGTGCAACTCTGCCAGAAGCTGACCTCACAGTTATGTCAGAGAACCTAGACGTTTCTGGAGAAAACACAGCCCTAGGCATTTGTAGGTCATCTTGCAAGATTCTATGATGAACCTCTGGCAGATGTTGACCATAGGATTGTACTGGAAGACCTGGAGATTTCTAGAGAGGTGTTATCTTAGGTAAAAAGAATATTGTGTTTTTTTTATTTGTGGCTTTTCCACATTCACAGGGGTCCTTCACCCCTAACCCCTGTAAATGTGGAGGGAACATTGTATTACTCAGTCACCGGAAGTGGCATGGCATCAAAGATGTTCAGTCCTGCTGTAACAAAAGAAGAGTCAACCCTAGTACGTATTCCATACGTACAACATGGCGGCGCCCCTTCCACATGGGGGCCGCCATGTTTACGTATCGGACGCTGTGCGTCCGCACGTGTCGCGGCGTCTATGACGTCGCGAGTCCGCCCCTGGCGCCTCGCGACGTCATAGATGCGCCGCTTAAAGAAGCTCCATTTTGGAGCTTCTTTTTCGGTCCGTGCAGGAGCCGCGCGGTGTGGCTGCTGCAGCTCCCGCACAGAGCAAACGGCGGCGGCGGCAGACCGCCTCAAAGCGGCGGTTTATAAACCGCCTATGTTTTCTTTTTAAATCTATAATTACATTATAACATAATACATACAAGTAAAATTATTTACATAAATCAATTCAGTTATATCTCCTTGACTTGCTCTTGACCCTTGTTGTACTGTATCTTCCTTTTGTTCCTGGTTTTGTGAAGAGCACATATTGTAACAACGAAAATATTCCTTATTATTGATTTGCATTTGGCTTTTCTATATTGTGGGAGAAAAAAGATTTATATAGTAAAAACAATATATACAAACAACAAGATTCTTTTCTATACCTTTTCCCAATCTATAAGAAAGATAAATAAACAAGCTGTTTCCATCTCTTTTTTTTTTCAGTCTGTATTTGAATTCATTTATTCTATCTTTTTTCTCCTCAGCTAGACTTCTCCTTCTAATACAGTCTTTAATCAAATATTCTCAGCTCCTGCATAACCTTAATACGCTTCAGTGGAAGTGCCCCTAGTGCCCCTAGTGTTTATGGATGTTGATATATAAATTTCCATAAAAATCTTATCAATATTTTGATAGTATATCTGCACTACACTCTTATAGTGCTGCTATTCCGCTTAAACTGCTCTGGCTGCTGCCTGTTGCATTCTGGAATTTGCAGTTTAAAGAAAGGCATTTAGCATTCTCAGCCAGAGAGCTCTTAGGCCTGACTGAACTACAAGCCTCAGAATGCAACAGGAGGCAGCCAGAGCAGGAAAAGTGGAATAGCAGCACTATAAGAGTGTAGTGCGATAATGTGGTAACCACATTAGAAAACTCTTTAGTTTGCAAGCAATGACTCATAGGGCCCAAAGCCTAAGCATGGTTCATTACATTTCATATACCAGTAAAAGCCAAACCTATGCTTGGGTGATCAGACAGGAGTTGGCCTCCATTTTCATACTTGCAACCATCCTTACCAATGCAACCTTACGGGCAAATGGGGCAGTGAATAAATCTAATCCTTCAGCCTTTCTGTGGGGAGAAAGATTCAAGTCACTATCATCCCAGCCTAGCATTCAGCAGTAAGCTCTTTGTAAAATAGTGTCTGTGCCTTACTGTCGCTATAAAATGCCTAGCACACTTCAGGGTGTTGCAAAATGATAAACCATAATAATAAAAGTGCGAGAGGAGCTCTCCAGGCACGCCGTTTGCTAGATACATGTTTATGTGCCACAGGATCCCACCAGAGTGCCATTACAAGCTTTTCTTTGCTCTTAAATACAATCTCTACTTAGTATAAGGTTTCTTTCTAAGGCCAAGCTTTGCTGGGAAATTCAGCTTGAGAAAGAACTGAGGACAAGATGAGGAATGATGGCAAAGACATTAACAGAAATGTTAATAATGATGCACAGAATCCTGTGAAAAGCCAGTAAGAATGGAAAGGCAATTGGTATAGTCCTGCACTGGCACAGGTTAATGCTGAATAAAATTCAGCATGGAGGCCAATGCAGGACTATACCAATTGCCTTTCCATTCTTATTAGATTCATTTATTAGTACGATGAATTAACCAGTGAAATTTCCTCTGTTTCCCATCTTGACTTGCCAGCTTAGAGTATGTAAGAAGACCAATACACTCAGCATTGGGGAGGGGGGTACTCACATGCCAACTGACTTTTCACAGGATTCTGTGCATCATTATTAACATTTCTGTATGTCCACAGCTATGTCGGACTATAGTAATTTGTTGGATGTTGTCATAGTAACAACAGCAGTTTCCTGTTGCATGCTAGATTCTGGCTCAGCATGCATTACCACATGCTGACTCCTCCCTCCGACCCCCACCACACACAAAACACTCTGTAGAATCTGTTTCCTATGAAATCTTGTTCTCCCAATCTTATTGCAGATACACGGCCATGTATTGATGGTCTGTGGACACCTGTGTGTGCATTGGAACTGTGATCAGGGAGAAAACTGTTTTTTGCTAGCTCAGATAAGGAGCCATTTCAGCCTGGAGCCTCAAAATGACATCACACTTCACTTCTGGAGTGCAGCTTCAGCTTGCTTTATTGTCCTGAGCCTCAGCTGTCTTCCCCATTGATTATAATGGGGTTTAAAAACATCCACAGAATTGGATGGCATTTACTGACATCTGCCAAAGGGATGAGGTCTGTGATATTTTAGACATATCAGGCTTGGGAAGGAGGTCTATGATAAATGTTTTTAAATTTGAGATGACTGCATTTTTTAAAATAAAAAAGGCTGGGTATTACATTATCAAGGGGTTATTTGCATGAAGTTGCACCAAAGCTAGATGTGGGCAAGAGACATCAAACAGATTCATTGGAACCTCACCAGTGACTCCACCACAGTGGAGGAATAGACAGTGTACTGCCCTCCAGATTGCGATGGACTGCAGTTCTCATCCCTTACCACACTGGCTATGATGGTTAGAGCTGAACGAAGTTGTGTTCCAGTAACATTAGGAGGGCCTTGATTTGTTGGACAGTCTTACCTGGACAGGAAAGAGAGTTCTTCATTCATTCTCAGCTCTCCCTCCATCCTGAAAAATCAGACTGAGAAAGGTGGGTAGCAGCAGATGTGCCCAGGTGCCAACTTCCGCTGTGGTGCCCTCCTTGGACCAGGCAGCAGGAGAATCTCTTGGGCAGAGACTGGTCCAAGAGAAGTCTCCCAGTAAAATTTCACATACTAGGTGCTCAAAAGACTGGATATCCCTTCAAAGAGAACCATTTACAAAGTAACCATTTACAAAGTAACAATAGGGAGTTGGGGATGTTTACCCTGGAGACGAGAAGGTTAAGAGGTGATATGATAGCCCTGTTTAAATATTTGAAGGAATGTCACATTGAGGAGGGAGCAAGCTTGTTTTCTGCTGCTCCAGAGACTAGGACCTGCAACAATGGATGCAAACTTCAGCAAAAGAGATTCCAGCTCGACATTAGGAGGAACTTCCTGACAGTAAGGGCTGTTCAACAGTGGAACACACTCCCCTGGAGTGTAGTGGAGTTTCCTTCTTTTGAGGTCTTTAAGCAGAGGCTGGATGGTCATTTGTCGGAGATGCTTTGATTGAGATTTCCTTATGGCAGGGGGTTGGACTGGATGGCCCTTGCAGTCTCTTCCAACTCCATGATTCTATGAACTTTGTATGATATGCTCCTGGAGTCTGTGCCTGTCATGACTGATTATGAAATTGATATTGGGAGATGCCAGACTCCTTAATGAAAATAGCAAAGCAGTATGTGGCTGGTGTAAAAAAGAAAAGTGTGAGTTATAAGTTGGTGAATTTAAGGAAATTAATGAAAAAGTCAGTGTCATAATTTCCTTCTTGGAAGTCTTCAAGGGGGCACTTAAGATGAATCTCTTACGGTGAACTTACCCACCTGACCTAGTGTAAGAAATACTATTCCACTTTCTGATCACTGTATAATTGTTATGTATTGCTGTATGATGATGAGCTAGTTTTAATGTAATTATTTTTATTGTATTGTACTGATGTGTTCTTGTATGTATTTTATGGGTTGTCATCCTATCTCGATCCATTCGGGAGAGGCGGGAAAATATAAATAATAATAATAATAATAATTATTATTATTATTATTATTATTATTATTATTATTATTATTATTATGCACTTATACAAATCTACAGTGGACCCTTGTTATATGCTGGGGTTTGGTTCCAAGATCCCCCACATGGATAACAAAATCCGTGGATGCTCAAGTCCTATTAAATATAATGACATAGCAAAATGGTGTCCTTTATAAAAAATGAAAAATCAAGGTTTGATATTTGAAATTTATGCCTTTTTTGAACATTTTCAAACCATGGATGTTTGAATCTGTGTATAAAAAATCTGTTTATAAGAAGGGCCGACTGTATATACAATGCAACCAGACTTTGAATACTGTGTACAGTTCTGATCACTCACTGTACTTAAACAATGGGGTACTGCAGAACTAGGAAAGGTGCAAACAAGTTCACCCAAAATACTCAGGCTAAACTCTCTTATGAGGCAGCATTACAATATCTGGGTCCTATTAACTTTTAAGGCCTAAGGCAGATGTCTAAAAATATGCATTGACTATGACTCTGGAGACCAGGGTTTGAATCCTGGCTCAGCCATGTAAACTCAATGGGTGACCTTAGGCATGTCACACTCTCTCAGCCTCAGAGGATGGCAATAGCAAACCCCCTCTGAACAAACTTGCCACGAAAACCCCATGATAGATTTACCTTTGGGTCACCTTAAGTTGGAAACCATTTGAAGGCACACAACAAGGGAGGGGGACTGAAACAGGTGTCTAAAGTTATGCATTTTGTAAAGAAAGTGGATAAGGAGAGGGGAGGGATGCTCTAATACAAGAATCCATAATCCACCATGCAATCTGAATAGCAGCTGGTTCAGGACAGCTGAACAAAAATAGTTATTCGCAATACCAGTTGTTGGGGAACAGAAGCCCATAGGCAGCTCTGACTGTTAAATTGCTTGTGGACTTCTTATCGGCATCTGGTTGGGCCATTGAATGAACAGAAGGCAGCAGACCCAGGATGGGTAGCTGTGGAGGACCAACTTTGGGACTCTCTGGGGGCCACATAGTTTAGCAAAAAATGTCAAAGAGTTAAAACAAAACAAAACCAGACATGGCTTTGAACCCATTTTTCTTTTAGAAAAAAATGTTGTTGTTGTTGTTGTTGTTTAATGTTCCAAAGTAGAAGGAGACCCAACAATATATTTCAAACATGAACTGGCTCTCCCAGAAACTTAGTTCTACCCTTTAAAAAAACCACAGACAGGGGGAGGATGTCTTGAGTGTTCACAGTACTTTGTGATTACAGCAGATGGGTGAAGGCTGTTGAAGACCATGCATATCTGTGTGTCTGTGTTTAGGCTGGCCTAATACACTCATGGCTTTGATCTTTGGCCCAATGCACTTCTTCCAAATGTATACCGATGCTCTATTATCAGCTCCTCCAACCAATGAAAGGAAAAGGATTTACACAGTGCACGGTCAAACCAGGCTACCCATACAGGGATTATGTAAAATTGCTGCCAATCCAGCTCTGAAATCACTCAGACCAGGTGGGGAAGTATGCATTTGGGAAATAAATACGCCATTATCCAGCCACAACTCCCCTGCCTTGAACCCTATAATTCCATTGAACTGAGAGGCGGTAGCTTTGTAAAAGACATTTGATTATGATGCTTAAAGCAGCTGCAGCCAACAAAGTAAAACACCTACATATGGAAGTAACTTGAATAAATGCATGGTCACCCAGGATGACTCACTGAAACAAAAAGAGCTCCGTTCTAACGCCACAGTCAACTGCCGTTCCCAGAATTCCATAGCATCAGGCCATGGCACTTAAAGTGGCATCAAGCTAGACTATTTATGCAGTGCAGATGCAGACATAGTTGCCTGAATCATGCAAAGATAGGCAAACATGCCTTCCCCCTTGGAAAGCGCATTTCTGAGCATCCGTTCTGTGTTGATCAGCAGGGGGAAAGCTTTTGCCTTTTGAAAACAGCCTTTTTTTCTTTGGCAGTTTAATCATCACAGCTTTTCTTTCTTTTGTTTACTCAGCTAAGAATGAAAATACACAGTCGCCTCCTATGGTGCCATTAAAATGTAGATGGGAAGAAGAACTTGATATTTCTTTTAATGACAAACAATAGGCCAAAGCGTCTCCAAGAAATTACACCCGTTCTTGCAGCAGCAACAGCAGCAGTGGGGTAAGCGGGGAGGGAAGCAGTGACAGAAATAGCTCTACTGGAGAACTTCACTTAGCTAATGCAAGAAATAAAATGTTTTTTAAAAATCAAATACCAGAGAGGAGCACTGGAACTAGGCATGCCTAGGTCTTGAAGAACTAAGAGCTGGGGAAAGTGACAGCCACCACCAGCGCCACCTCAGCTGCACCAAAGGGGCCGCAAGCGTGGGAGTGGGACCTTAAGGCAGGAGGGTGTTGTAGGTTGGGGGCTTTTCCCTAACCACTTAAGAAGCCTCATGCTGGATCAAATAAATGGCCCACTTAGTCCAGCTTTGTGTTTCCAAGGCCCGGTACATACTGCCATGAAGCCGTGTCCAGGCAGCAATTCTAGGGTTAGGGACCGCGCACCAACTGCACAGTCCCTTAGCCTAGCACATCATGGCATCATTGTAATGGCAGCTTCCCGTCCATACAGGGACTGCCATTGTGACATGACGCTCAGCCAATGGCATGCTCATGATGTCCGTGTGGTGTCTAAAAAAGAACCCAATTTTTCTGGGTTCTTTTTGGGGCAGAGGGACACCACGCAGTTTGGCTGTTGCGGCATCCCTCCAGAGGAAAACCGGCCACCTCCAGCCTGCCCTTTTGGAGCAGTTTGTTTCATGCCCAAGACTGATTTGCCTCTGAATTCAAAGATATAGCTGTGTTAGTCTGCAGAATCAGTATATAGAGAGATCTTGTAACACCTTTGAGACTAACTGAAAGAAAGAAGTTGGCAGCATTAAATGCATCTGAGGAAGTAGACTTAAGTCTATGAAAGCTCATGATGCCAACTTCTTTCTTTCAGTAAGTCTCAAAGGTGCTACAAGATCACTACATACTGCTTTGACTCTGAAAGCTCAGGATCTGGTCATTTGGAAGGTGACAGGTCTCTTTCCCTTTTCCACAGCTTAAGCTAGAGCTTCTATTTAGCTACTATTGAACTTATTGTTGTTGTTCCTGTTGCTGGTATTGAATGGAACTTTAAATTTCTTTATTTCCTGTAGTACCTAAGAAGGAGGAGGATAGACCCACCTGCACGAATTTCCACCCAGAACCATCTGAACTGAGGACTGCTACATCTTGACAAAATGCAGGCTTGGGGCTTTGTTCTTGTGTGCCTTCAAGTCATTTCTGACTTATAACAAACCCTAAAGTGAGCCTATTTCAGGGTTTTCCTAGGAAGGTTCCTCAGAGGAGGTTTCCCATTGCCATCACCTGAGGCTTAGAGAGTGTGGCTTGCCCAAGGTCATCCAGTGGGTTTCTATGGCCCAGCCAAACCAGAATCCCCACATTCAAACTACTACACCACTTAATTGTTTTCTTTTCTCCTGTATAATTTTTGACATCTTTGCCTGATGAAGAAGCCAGTGAAACTTTGAAAGCTTGCAACGTATATATTTTTTTGCATTTGGTTGGCCCAATAAAGATCACTGTTTTGTGGATTTTGGATGTTATTGTACTTGGCTACATGGCCAACACAGCTACCCCTGGCTATAGCTATTATTATGGTTCATCATCACTTGCAGACCACTTCTCCAGGAATGTCTACTGTTGTCATCCTTTGCCTTTAAAGTGACTTATGGTGACCCTACGAAAAGGAGACTTCCAACATCTCAACTGTCTTGCTTTCAACATTAGGAGGAACTTCTTGACAGTAAGAACTGTTTGACAGTGAAACACACTCCCTCAGAATGTGGTAGAGTCTCCTTCTTTGGAGGTCTTTAAGCAGAGGCTGGATAGCAATCTGTCGGAGATGCTTTGATTGTGATTTCCTGCATGGCAGGGGTTGGACTGGACGGCCCTTGTGGTCTCTTCCAACTCTATGATTCTATGAAAAGCTTCAGTGACCGTTGGTAGCCATGACGGTAGGTGAAGCAAGGCATGTGGATGAGTGGAATACCTGCATTTTCCAATCCTGTTAAGCAAAATTTGGCTGTGGAAATGTGTTCTTTACACAAGCAGGCAGTGAAGCAGCAATAAGATCAAGAAAGAGAAGGAAGGAGTGTTTGCAGCAGCACAGATGCGTCTGTGGTGGCAGAAACTACCCCTTCCAACCAATCCATCCTCTATAAGCACATCACTCCTTGAGTATGTGGTCTGAGCCCAGAGCTTGGAAAAAAGCAAGAGAAGAAAAGGTTAATGTATAGTACAATCCCTTTACAAGCACAGCTGGTAGGGATGTGAGAGATGGCCTTCTTGGTAGCTGCTCCTAGACTCTGGAACTCCCTTCCCAGAGCATCCAGAATGGCTCCTTCCCTGCAGTCCTTCCATCAACAGGCAAAAACATTTTTATCTCAACAGGCTTTTAAAACAGAAAGTTTTAAAAGAATGAACTAGGGCATGCTGTATTGTTTTAAACTGTACTATTTTAATAGCTATTTAATTTTTTTAATTGCATTTTATTCTTGTAACCAGAGATTTCAAGTAATGGTTTGAGGATTGAACAATGACTCTGGGAGATCACGGTTTGAATCCCTGCACACTGAGAGACCTTGGGCAAGTCACACACTCTCATTCCCTGGGAAAGGCAATGCCAAGCCTCCTCTGAACAAATCTTGCCAAGCAAACTCCATGATAGGGTGTCATAAGCCGGAAATGACTTGAAGATGCACAACAACAACAATAATATTGTGACTAATTCAATTCTATTTTAATGTTCACTTTTTGTAGGTTTTAACTGTATTGCGCTTTTGAACTGTAAGATACATTGAGTCCCAATTCTGGGAGGAGGTTGGGTTACAAATATATCATAATCATCATCATCAAGCATGAAGCACACTTGGTCTGTCTTACAGCATGCAATGGGGTTTACTGGCATGTAGATGTGCACAGAATTACAGTCTTGACCAAGTCAAGCACTACAGGTACAGCAGCAACCATGGAAAGGTGGTGATGGGGAATATGATATTCTGTATAAGAGCCCTTTTGCACATGTTTATGAAATACCTAGTAGACATGTGTCATATTTAAGGGAAAACAGGCTTTGATTTGTTGTTGATAGGAGGCCAACTCTGTATTTTAAAAAGGTGGTCTTTGCATAGGTTTCACCCCAGATAAAATTTTGCTAAATGACATACTTCCTATGGGCCATAAAATATATTGGAACATAGGCTGTCCAAAACAAAAGTGCTCAATTGCTAAAATAACAGTGATCGGAACCCAGGTATGTCTACAAGTCATACCTAAGAAAGAGAAATGTGTAGCACAATCTGGTTCTTACATACTAAAAGCATTCTGCACACACTCAGACATCCTGGCTTCTTTAAGCCCCCTCCCGCACTTCATCCACCTTCACTATCCCACTGCTCCTATTTGCACAATGGTTTTGCCATCTCTTCCTTCTCCATTTTGTTCTCCACACCTTATGTGTCTAACCTCCAATCTTGCCTTCTCTCTTCTTCATGGCTGAATCCACATACACACACCAATCTTGTCCTGCAGCTTATCTAGCTCCTGATCTTGCCCTCTTTATCTCCCCAAAGTTTATCTAGCCACCTCCCTATGATGTCCTCACATCACACTCCATGGTATATCAACCCCACTGATCTTGAGTTGTGTACACCACTGCAGCTTGTCTAGCCCCAGTCGCCCACTTCTCATGGTTTATTCAAATCCCTGAATTTTGTCCTGTGTTTCCCACGATAGTTCATTAAACTCGTGCCCTTTCTACTCCTAACCCCACATAGAATCTAACTGCTTATCTTCATAGAATCCTAGAGCTAGAAGGGACGAAGGGACATCCAAATACAACTTCTTGCCTTGCAGGAATACACAAAGTACTCCTAAAAGAGGCCCATCCAATTTCTTTTTGAAGACCTCCAAAGAAAGAAAGCCCACCACCCAGCTCGACTGTCAAACAGCTCTTACAGTAAAGAACTTCTTCCTAATGTTTAGGTGGAATCTTTCTTCTTAGAATTTGAATCTATCTTCTCTTGAAGCCCCACAGTGCATCTCACCCAGCCCCCACATCTTAATTTATCTATAGTAGATTCCCTCCCAGATATTGTCTCCCCCCCTATAGCCAATCCAATCTCTAATCTTGCCCTCTCTGTCCTATACCATATCCAATTGACTGATCTTGTACATTTACAATTTGTCTAAATTTGTCCTCCTCACAGCTGATTCCACCCTGATCCTGCCCCAGAGGACAGGTAATCTAACCCCTAATATTGCTTTCTTCCCTTAATATACGCATCCACAGCTGATCTTGCCTTCTTTGTGCCCCACAGCATATCCACATTCCTGGGTGGGGTTACTGTCTCTGCTCCTTAGAGTTTCTCTAATTCCCCCTTTCACCCAGATTCAGGCCCTAATCTTTTCTCTTCATCCACCATATGCTTAATATAACACTGAAACATGTCCTTCCTAACTCCCCAAGTTCATCAGGATCTTGTTCTCTCTATCCTGGGAGGACTGTTACTCTGCCTGCCCACCTACCCACCCACCCATTCTTCCTTTCCCAGGTCTCTTTACAAGTCAGAGGCCTGGAATAATCCACAGCTCAATTTGAAAATGCAATAACGTCCACAGCCATCTTAAAATGGAAACTAAGAGCTCAGTATCCAGTTTCCAAAGGCGGGAGTAAGCAAGCACACAAGTCTTTCCTCTGGATTGATGCTTCATAGTGACCCACTGAATCATTCTAGTGTGCCAGCTCAGCACTTATTCAGTGTTACATAATGCAGTGAGATAAGAACGTTGCCTCCCATTGCCCTCTCTCATCATTGTTGCCAGCCTCCAGGCAGGACTTTCTGGCATGGGAAAACAATCGAGCATGTGCAGAACTGGAGGGGGGGTTAACCTCCAAAAAATGCTCAACAAAACTAAAAAGAGCTAGAAGCCTCAATAAAAAAGCAGCCATCAAAAATCACAAGGTCTTTCTCCCAGACAGGTTCTGCTTCTTATTCTTCCAATATATAAGACTTTCAAAGCAGATGTAGTAATTGCTTGGTGAGCCCTGCTTCTGCTGGGTGATCATTTGAGAGTTTCGCTTTCTGGCAACAGCATGGTAATCTTTTTTCATCTATAGTCTCCTAAGAGTGAGATTCAAAACAGTTTAAACACTGCACACTCCCAGCCACCTCTGAAATTTGAGCATCCTGGTACAGAGCAGAATCCAGGAGTATACCAAACTGCAAGCTACAAATGAGTTTTTCAGGAGAGTGTAACCCAACCCAGGACAGGTAGAATGTTCTGCTTTTCAACTGACCCAGAGTAACATACAATAAACTAATGCCACCTAGTTAAACATCAGTCATATTAATACGGTTCCATATTCAAAGCCTTAAATGAACACAAACTAGAATCCCAGTTTCACCTATAAACATACTTTAAAATGGTAGGAAAATTCACCTACCCCTTTGCCATTTTTTTTCACTGATTTGTTTAGTATCATTGGGGTTAAAACATCAGTGTTCAAGGGGAGACTAAATTTGTGGTCCATGATCTTGAAAATGCACTCTTGGCTTTCTGGTTACTTAATTCTCCTTCAACCATGTTTTGTCTCAAACTTTCCTGTGTGGGATTAACGTTCTTATTTCTTTTGCATGAAACTGGAAAGACACTCCCAGTTGAGTACTTTGAACGGCAAACAATCAACTGAAACTGAACACCTTTGGACTCCTGGCTGGCACAAGCCTAAAGCAAGAGCTTGTTATCTTATAGCCCTGTTTTGTTGGCAGGGAACTGCTGATTATTGAATAGAAAACTGACACAGATGCAGAGCACATAAGGATTAAAGGGTCCTGATATGCCCTTCAATATTTCTCAACTCCCACGCATCCCATAAAGCCCAGAGAATTGTTGTTTCTCAAAATCTCATCTTATTTGTTAGTTAGAACTTTCAGTCACACTGGTTCTTGCCCCACTATGAAGTACAAGACCTGAATCTGCATGGGACAATCATAGGATTCACTACTGGGAGTGTTGTCATGTTCAGAAAAAAAGAGAATTCATTCATTCATTCATTCATATGCCTTCTTTCTTCCAAAAAGGGACCCAAGGTGGCTCACAGATAAAATTATTTTAAAACTTTACAATAAAAAATTTAAAACAAAATCATCTTTCTAAAATTATAAAATTACATAAAACATACAAAAGTTAAAAATGTAAATAGAATACAAACCCCATATAAAAGCCTCTCTGACAACGATTATAAGGAGCTTATCACTCACCTTTTCAAATAAGGAGGCTGGAGCCAGTTTAAACAGGTCAGGGACATTTAAACCAGTGAAGAGATCCAGGACATCAATCCTGGAAGCCAGGTGGAGAACATCTGGATAAAAATTAAAGGGGAGGGAAACAATAGGGATTTTATGGTGTGAGTCTACTACAGACCCCCAAGTAAGATGGAGGAATTGGATGATGCCTTTCTGGAACAGATGACCACACACTCAGAAAGGAGAGATGTAGTAGTGATGGGTGACTTCAAATATCCTGATATTTGCTGGAAGTCAAACTCATCCAAATCCTCAAGGTCTAGCAAATTCCTCACTTGCCTTGGAGACAGTTTCATTGTCCAAAAGGTGGAAGAGGCAACAAGGGGATCAGCTATTTTAGATCTGATCTTAACCAACAAGGATGACCTAATTAATGGAGTGTAAGTGGTGGGATCCTTAGGTGGGAGTGATCATGTACTACTGGAATTTGTTATACAATGGAAAGGAGAAGCCAGGCTTAGTCAGACACGCATTTTAGACTTTAGGAAAGCTGATTTTAGTAAACTTAAAGAAATACTGGGGGAGATCCCATGGTCAGCAATACTAAAAGAGAAGGAAGTTCAAGATGGATGGGAGTTTCTCAAGGGAGAGATACTGAAGGCACAATTTCAAACAGTTCCAATGAGGAAGAAAAATGGGAGGTGTCTCAAGAAACCAGGATGGATGACTAAGGAACTTTCAACTGAGCTAAGTTTTAAATGGAACATGTATAAGAAATGGAAAAACGGGGAAATTACCAAAGAGGAATTCAAACAAATAGCAAGCACTTGTGGGGATAAAGTCAAGCTAAAGCGCAGAATGAACTCAGGCTTGCTAGAGAGGTTAAGAACAACAAAAAGGGCTTTTTGGATATGTCCGCAGCAAAAGGAAGATGAAGGAAATGTTAGGGACACTGCATGGAGAAGATGGCAAAATGCTAACAGGGGACAGAGAAAAGACAGAATTACTCAACACCTTCTTTGCCTCAGTCTTCTCAGAAAAGGAAAAGGATGCTCAACCTGAGGATAATGGAGCAGAGGACAGAATAAGGGAAACCATGTCCTATGAGGAACGACAGAGAGCTGGGGATGTTTAGCCTGGAGAAAAGGTTTAGAGGTGATATGATAGCCCTGTTTAAATACTTGAAGGGGTGTCATATTGAGGAGGGAGCAAGCTTGTTTTCTGCTGCTCCAGAGAGCAGGATCCGGAACAATGGATGCAAGCTCCAGGAAAAGAGATTCCACCTCAACATTAGGAGGAAGTTCCTGACAGTAAGGGCTGCTCGACAGTGGAACACACTCCCTCAGAGTGTAGTGGAGTCTCCTTCCCTAGAGGTCTTTAAACAGAGGCTGGATGGTCATCTGTTGGGGATGCTTTGATTGAGATTTCCTGCATGGCAGGGGATTGGACTGGATGGCCCTTGCGGTCTCTTCCAACTCTATGATTCCATGGAAAGGTGATCGATAAGCTCCTATATTAAAAGCCTGCTCTTACAGGCCATTCTGGGGTCATTCTGGCACCAAGTAAAAAATAGGGTTGTTGTAGCCGTAGAATCTAACTTATTTCATAGAATTCTGCACTGGTCATCCAAATCTGCATTTCAACACAATCTGTATGTACTATGGGGCAAAATGCAAGTCTGATAGCAGGAGAGAAAATGGAGAAAGGAATAAAAGAAAGTGCACATGTATTATTTTTTTCCTGTCACAAATCTGTTGCAAGTAGGACCTCCAGTTTCAAAGTTATTTACAAAGAGAAATGTTATGCAAGTTATTGGTGATGTTAATACATTTTGATAGCTTGTGGAGTGTTTGCATCTAAGACAAAGTGGGCAACTTCCAACTGCTGGTTGAACAATTGTACCCCATAGTGCTCATTAATGGCTGCACAGGACACAACTGGGATGCTGATCAAATTTGCAGATGGCATGAAGCTTCAAGGGACAGCTAACTTCAGAAAACAGAGAATTGAGATTCAAAATAGTATTGGCAGGTTGCAGCTTTGGCCCAAAACTAGCAAGATGAAATTCAACAGAGAGATTAATTTAAAGTCCTTCATTTAGGCACTGAACAAATAATCCCTAAATTCAGTTCACAGTCCCAATCAAAACAATCTAGTTGAATCAACTGAACTTATATATCTATTGGCTTACCAATTTCCTCTTGACTCACTAGGTCTGTTGGCACTAATTGTTAGATGTATGCCTAAATAAATGTATATTAAAAACCAAATGCACATGTATAGGATGAGGAGAAACTGTGCAGGCAAAAAGAAAAAAGAAACTTGGAACTTTAGATAAGAGAACAATCTGTACATGAGGCAACAAGGTGATCTGGCTATTTAAAAAGTCAAAAGTGTCATCCATCCTAAAGAATCCTGAGACCTGTAGTTTTGTGAGGTATCAGCACTCTTTGGCAGAGAAGGCTCAAAAACTTGTAAAACTACAAACCCCAGGATTCCAGAGGATGGAGCTACAACACAGTGTCAAACTACATTATTTCTACAGTGTAGATCCACCTGAAGTCTTAGGTGACATAAACAAAAGCTTAATTTATACATCACAGAAATAATAATTCTGCTGTATTTTACGTTCAGACTGCATCTATATGAGGGTACTGTCTATACGCCCTATCTTAAGAAGCACACTGGCAAGTTATAGCTTGCCTAGAGGAATACAGTCAGAATGAGGAAAGGGGAGTACAAGTGCTATGAGAAAGAATGTCTGAAAGGGCTTGTTTGGCCTAGAGAAGAATCATAGGCCTGTTACAGACTGCCAAAATAAAGCTGCTTCGGGTCTCTTTGGAGGTATGCTGTTTAAATGATGCATGGATCCTAAGAGTCCGGAAGCTGCACCAAAGCTGCACTCCAGTGCTTAGGAATGGAGTGTGGCTTTGGTACAACCTCCGGACTCTTAGGACCCATGCGTCATTTAAATAGCATACCTCCAAAGAGACGCGAAGCAGCTTTATTTTGGCAGTCTGTAACAGGCCATAGAATCATAGAGTTGGAAGAAATCACAAGGGCCATCCAGTCCAATCCCCTGCCGTGCAGGAAATCTAAATCAAAGCATCCCCAACAGCTGGCCATTTAGTTTCTGTTTAAAGACCTCTAAGGAAGGAGACTCCACTACACTCCGAGGAAGGAGTCTGTTCCACTGTCAGACAGCCCTTACTGTCAGGAAGTTTCTCCTAATGTTGAGGTGGAATCTCTTTTCCTGTAGCTTGCATCCATTGTTCCGGGTCTTGTTCTCCGGAGTAGCAGAAAGCAAGCTTGCTCCCTCCCATTCCTTCATATATTTAAACAGGGCTATCATATCACCTCTTAATCTTCATATCATATCAACTGTTAACCTTAACCCTACCATTTCCTTCTTCTTCCTTTTGCTCCAGATATACCCCAAAAGCCCTTTTTGTTGTTCTTAACCTCTCTAGCAAGCCTGAGTTCATTCTGTGCTGTAGCTTTTCTGACTTTATCCCTACACATGCTTGCTATTTGTTTGAATTCCTCTTTGGTGATTTCCCCGTTTTTCCATTTCTTATACATGTTCCATTTAAAACTTAGCTCAGTTGAAAGTTCCTTAGTCATCCATCCTGGTTTCTTGAGACATCTCCCATTTTTCTTCCTCATTGCAACTGTTTGAAATTGTGCCTTCAGTATCTCCCTTTTGAGAAACTCCCATTCATCTTGAACTTCCTTCTTTTTTAGTATTCCTGACCATGGGATCACCCCCAGTATTTCTCTAAAGTTTACTAAAACCATCCTCATGTCACTGTAGGCAAATCTGTGCTTAAGTCCATTAAACAGTTCACCTACCTGGGAAGCAGCATCTCCTCAGACGCCAAGATTTATAAAGAGATTGATCACAGACTATCAAAGGCATATAGTGCATTCAGAAGGCTTCACAAAAGGGTCTAGAGTAACAAACACTTGAGGCGAAGCACAAACATAAGTGTGTATAGAGCCATTGTACTGTCTATTCTCCTTTATGGGTCTGAAACATGGGTCGCCTATCGCCAACACCTACGACTCCTCAAACGCTTTCATCAGCGCTGTTTACGCACAATTCTAAATATACACTGGACCGACTATGTAATAAATGTTGCTGTCCTTGAACAAGCAGGGATCACCAGCACTGAGGCCATGCTATTGAGGATGCAGCTGCGCTGGGCAGGACATGTTTCTAGGATGAAGGACCATCAGCTCCCAAAAATAGTATTCTACGGTGAACTTGCCATGGGTCAACACAAGAGGGGCACTCCAAAGAAGAGATACAAGGACTCCCTGAAACAGCATCTCAGGCTTGGCCAAATTGTCCCACTTATAGTACTTCTTCCAACAATGGAATCAAGAGGGAGGAACTTTCCATCTGCAGCCACCCTCAGAATTGACTGCCTGAGATTTTTGTGGATTGCTTCAGTACGTCCTTTTTCTGGAGCAATATCCAAACTGCTGATAACATTCTTAATGCCTCTTCTACCTCTTTTTTTAATTTTGCTTGCAACAGGTTTGAAAAAAACTGCAGGAGGATTTACAAGTTTGATACTTCTCCTGAAATTAGAAACACCGAGCAGATGGATCATGTGATTCACTTGGTCCTTTATCTTTGCTGTTTTGTGGAGCAAATGTATTCTTCCTTTGATTCCCATTTAGATGTGCTTCTGAACATATTCATTGAAGAGAGTCTATAGTCAGCTCATGTGTCTAGTTTTACAGCTTATTAGCTGAAACCGTTAACCTAAAACAAACAGAGAAGCACACAACCCCGTCTTACTTTTTTATTCTTTTTTCCGTTTCTAAACATACCTAAGGGGCTTGCAGTCTTCGTATTACACCAAAAGGAGAGGTGTCAGCCTCTGAGGAAAACCATTCAAAGCTTTGTGAAATTAAAAACCAACATCTTAAATCACACCAGGAAACTAATTAGGAAGCAGTGCAGGTCCCACAGTATAGCTAAGATATGATACAGGGGCAATGAACTGTGTTTTGCTTATTGCCATTACAGAAATAGTGAAGAAGAATAGCTTCATATGAAATGGCATTACTTGGTGCCAACTTGGACATTTCCAGATGGAAGGTTCCTACTAGCAAGTAGAAGGCCCTGTACCTATTAATTTTGTCTTTTTCTCCTTGTAGAATTTTCCACAGTTAAGAAAAATTATGGGAGAACCAATGAAAAAACCAAGGGCTGTGCCATCATCATCATCATCATCATCATCATCATCATCATCATCATCATCTGAAACCTCTGAAAAATTCAATGGTTGAGGCAGGGCAATGACACAATGAAAGATAAAACAACCAGAAGGAGGGACATTTAAAATTCTCAGCCACAGAGCTCCTCCAGTGAATACATATCCCGGGATTCCATGGGACACAACCGTGGCAGGAATCAGAGTGCTATAACTGTGTAGTGTGAAAGGGTCCCTGCTCTCAGACCACTGCTGAGCTGAATCTGCACTGCAGAAATAATGCAGTTTGACACCATTTTAACTGCCATGCCTCAGTGCTATGGAATCCTGGGGGTTGTAGTTTAATGTGGCACCACAGCTCTCTGACAGAGAAGGCCAAACATCTCACAAAACTACAAATCCCAGAATTCTATAGCACTGGCCCATGGCAGTTAAAGCAGTATCAAACTGCATTATTTCTGCCAGGCAAACGCAGCCCTGGGTCTCCTCTGACTGGAAGTGGTTCTCCAGGGTTGCTGGCAGGGTTCTTTCCAGTACCTGCTCCCAGAGGTCCTTTTATATAAAGGCGCTAGAAATTGGTCCTAAAACCCCCTGCTCACATTTAGGTAGGAAATGAAAATGGTGTGAACTTCTATGCATTCACCTAATGCAAAATGGCGATGCTGCTGACCAACTCTCCTACACATGAAAGGTGTTGTTTCTGTATGTCAGTCACTGAACTCTCATGCTGACCATAAATCTGCTACGTATTCACATCAATACACACAGGCATGTAAATTAGCCTCAGTGGAGCTCATCTATATTGAGGGGGTGCTTTGAGGCATCTCTTTACAAAAACTCAGATTTAGCTTTAATTAGTGATTTTAGAAACTCTTTCCTATGCAGCGATTATTCAATGCTATGACACTCTCCTTCCAAGAGTGTAACTAGACTACACAATTAGGGCAATTTGATACCTCTTTAATACTTATCGTTCCATGTCGTATGGAACCCCAACATTTTTACTTTGTTGAGGTCCATCTGATAGAGAGTTCTGGTGCTTCAGCTCAGGGGGATGGACTAGAGCTCTCTAGTAGGGTTGTATGGAAATTACAGTTCTCATGAATCCATAGGAAAGAGCCCTGCCAGCAGTTAAAGTTCCATCAAACTGCTATAACTATGTAGGTTAATTCTGCTAGTCCTTTATATCCACCTCCCTCTTTTGATTGAACTCATATATTCTTTCTTCCAAGTCTTGAGAAGACACAAAGCAGAATTCTAGACGTATTTTTCTCAGAAATAAGTGTCCTTATGTTCCACATGACTAAAAATTGTAGCTTTAAACTTGCCCATATTTACTTTTAGGAAGTTGGGTTGAACTTGTCCTGAATTTAATGAGGGCTTTTGTCAGTTTTACTGGGTGATGTGAATATTATTCTACAGAATAGGTCTTTGATGGAAATACCTTGGGGAAATTGTTTGATTTCTTTGGATACCATTGTTCTTTTCTAGCCATTTCTGATAGCCCAAATAAAGCTGCTTCAGGTCACTTTGGCAGTAAGGTGTTTAAATGACACAGAGGCCAGAAGCCACGCCAAAGCTGTGCTCCAGGCATGCCTTTGGTGCAGCTTCTGGCCCCTTAGGACGCCTGCATCATTTAACCAGCATACCTCCAAAGTGACCCAAAGCAGCTTTATTTTGGCCTGTATGTATTGGAGTTGCTTTAAAGAGCATATACATGTACACACAAACACACACATACACTATTGTTTATCAATTAATCAGTGTTTTTTTCCCTCACAATCATTGCTAAAGGTCTTTCTACAAAACTGGTTTATGGGAGGAAAAACAGAATATCGGTTTCTATGGGGTCAAAGGAATTGGGGAGTGCCTGTTCTAGGCAACTGAAATGCCATCTTCCTCTAGAGGCTCTTCAAGTAGATGAAGCACCAATTCTATAATGTTCAATGCACTCTTGTGTTGTAGACTTCCAGGGAGCTATGGCTTCTTATGAATATACTGAATCGTGGATGCCCATTTGGTAATTCCTATGCTCCTGTAGGATGTCTGACAGGATCTGCTACTGCAGACATTTGTACAATAGCCATATAGCTACTGCAGTGGATCTGCTACTGCAGACATTTGTACAATAGCCATATAACTGATTGTCATAATGTTAATCAGCCTGAACTATGTGCATTACAATTCAGGTTAGGGAGAAGTACGTAGGTAGAGTGCATTCTATGGGCTTTTCAGGCTACACAATGCTATGCTTTCACTTTAATTGCCATGGCAACATTCCAATGAATCCTGGGATTTGCCATTTAGAGAAGAGCAATAAGAAGTCTCAGTCAAGGAGCTCCTCTAGAGCAGGCCTGCACAACATATGTCCTGGGGGCTGCATGTGGCCCACCAAAGATTTTGGGTGGCCCGCAAGGATGTGGAACAACTTCATGGCTCCTCTGCCACTCAGCCTTCCCCTGAGGAGAAGACCAGGCAGCACAGGAGGAGGATGGGCAAATGCTTGCTGAGTAAGGCTCCTCCACCATCTGGCTTTCTCTTAAAGAGGAGACCAGACAGCAGAGGAGGAGGAGGAAGACGGGCAAATACTTGCCCTACAAGTCATCTCTGCTGCATGGCTTTCACCTGAGGAGAAGGCCAGGTTGAGGATGAGGATGGGTGAACACTCGCAATTCTCCTCTGCTGCTTGGCTTTCTCTTGAGGAAAGGGCCAGGCAGAGGAGGAGGGTGGGATTAATATTAATAATTAATTAATTAATATTTGTTTTAGACCTATCTGTGGCCCAAAGAAGTTAACCTATTTTAATTTTGGCTCCTTCCAACTGCAAAGTTGTGCAGGTCTGCACTAGAGTCTCACCAAACTCCAGACCCCAGGATTCCATAGGGTGTTAGCATGTCAGTTAAGCACTGTATTTGTGTAGTGTGAAAAGACCCCAGGACTGGAGTTTGAGGTCTTTGAATGTCAGCTATTACTCACACTTTGGATGTGGGAGGTAGGAAACTTGTCTATAGAAAATACATTAGTTCCATTGTAACAGGATAATTTGCCAGCAGAAATGGGGGGGAAATCACATACAGCAAATAGGAAAAAGAGAGCCAGCCCTATTCCCAAATGGAGGTATGCTGTTGCTGGCTACAGAGAGGGAAATTTTATTGTATTTCTTTTACTCCCTTTGTTCCCAGTTCCTTCGTAGCCATGAGGGGAAGCTGCAAACCTGTGATGCTAACACCATCATGTTTCTTCCCTCCATGATTTTAAACATCTTTGCTTGATGAAGAAGCCAATGGGTTTCAATGGGCATGATGTATTTTGTGACTTTTAGGTGACTTAATAAAGATATCACCATAATGTATATTCTGAATTTTACTGTATGGTCAACATAGCTATCCCTAAATTAACTAACAAAATGAATTTCAACAGGGACAACTGTAGGATAGTTTACATGGACAATAAAAATGAAATGCATACTATAGGATGGGTGACACCTGGTGTGATGACAGTATGCAAAAGGTATCTAAAAGTCTTAATGGGCCACAGGCTGAGCATGAATCAGCAGTGTGATGTGGCAGCAAAGAAAGCCAATGCAATTCTAGGCTATATCAATAGGAGTATAGTGAGTAGAACAAAGTAAGTGATACCACTCTATTCTGCTTTGGTCAGACCTCTCCTGAAATATTGTGTCCAGTTCTGATATTCAAGATAGAGATTGACAAGGTGGAGCGTGTCCAGAGGAGAATAACAAAAATGGTGAAAGTCTGGAAACCATTCCTTATGAGGAATGACTTAGGGAGCTGGGTATGTTTAGCCTGGAGAAGATATGGTTAAGGGGTGACATGATAGCCGTGTTTAAATATTTGAAGATGTTATATTGAGGAGGGAGCAAGTTTGTTTTCTGCTGCTCCAGAGAGTATGACATAGAGCGATGGATTCAAACTACAGGAAAAGAGATTCTACCTAACATTAGGAAGAATTTGATTTATGACAACCCTAGGAATGGGAGACCTCCAAGATACCCTTTCATCAAAAGTTCTGCTAATGTCCTAAAAAGTCAGGGCAGTGAGTGCCTTGATTGAGACTCTCCACCTATAATGTGGTCTTCTTCTTTCTCTTCCTTCTGTCTTTCACTTTACCAAGCATTATTGGCTTTTCTAATGAGTCATGGCATCTCATGATACAGTTGAAACTTTAGGTAAAAAATATTTATAACTCATGGAGATATGCATCATAAAATCGTTTCAGATGAGGACATTGGCAAAGTGTAAAGGTTCCAGTTTGGCTAAACCAAACTTCAGATTGTTTGAGATAATTCTTGCTGAAAGAAATGCTGCTCGATACAAAACAGTGTTTCCTAAAAGTCTCTGCTTGCTTGCTTTTTTGACAATGTGGAGCTTTTGCTTTTAGGGCTACATGAATTCCTTGAAAACATGGGGACAAAAATATTACACTTTGTAACCATGTTCTTAGAAATGTTTAAAAGTCCATAAAGACAACATTTAGTGCTGTGCTTTTTGATGGATTTGGACTCTCGGGTGTGGGCTTATTTGAATTGATGGTTGTCCTAGCACAGATACAAATAGTGTCTTTTCTGTAGGTAGAGAGATCTTGTAGCACCTTTGAGACTAACTGAAATAATGAAGTTGGCAGCATATGCTTTCCTAGACTAAAGTCTACTTCCTCAGATGCATTTGCATCTATGAAAGTTCATGTTGCCAACTTCTTTCTTCCACTTGGTCTCAAAGGTGCTACAAGATCTCACTATATACTGATTCTACAGACTAACATGGCCTCCCCTCCACTGATATTTATGGCCTCTGTTTGCTGGTCAATGACCGAATAAACTTTATTACAATTTATGGCCTCTGTCTACCCCTAGAATGATACAAGTCTCACCTCCAATTACCTTCAATTTTATCTAATTTTTATTTTTTTCTTTTAATTAGTATTTTATATTGTCATCTATTTTTTATTGTTATTGTTTTTCGTTTATTACTTTTTATGATTGGGAGGGGGGTTGGGATAGGGGATTAATTAGAAATGTGAATTTTAATTGTATATTGTATTTTTTATTATTATTCTGTTTGTTGTAAACCTCCTTGATCTGCAGGGAGAGGTGGGCTATAAATAATATATTATTGTTATTGTTGTGGCTCCATTCTCTTGTCCTTCCTTCTTCACCCTCTTAACTTATAAGTCAGAAGTACTCACGCCCTGTTGTAGCCACCATCACCATTTCCTCCACAATCTAGCTAAACAACTGGATGACAACAGTGCAGAGGGGACCTGTTTTTAACACCACTATGACCCATACTAGGGCACCAAACTCAGTCATCCCACTGGACACTGGGAGAGGGAATGGCATCATCCAACTCTCCGTGATCCCATTTCTGAAATCATGATTTTCACACTGCTAGAGGCAACAGGGAAACAGTAAGATGAACACCTGTCAAACCTCAACCTGTCCCACTGCTGTGATTACTGTTTTTCCCTCTGCTAGTAGCAGAAGAGGACAGCAATTTTGGTGGGAAATGTGGGGGTGAGCAAAAGCCTTCACCTGCACTGCCCCAAGCAAACCCTAGGTCTCAGGAAGGGATGTTTAAACCCTTGACTGCTGAATACAGAGGTAATGTTGATAGAAGAAAATGTTAGCATCTGGTGTCCTACATGATGCAAGCAGAGAATAACACTCTGTCCATCTAGTTCGGCCTCCCTCTTGCCCCTGGAAGGCAGCTTTCAACACAAAGAATACAGCCATGGCCACCTATTACCAGGAACCACCTGGTTCTAGTCTACAGTCGGGATGAGAGATGAGGTCACTGTCCTGAATCCTCAAAAACCTTCTGAAAATCGAAGAGGGCTAGGTCAGCTTTCTTTTCCGAGCAGCACAACTGAAGCTAGAGCCAGGTTCTGCCTGGGCACCTTCCTCTCTTCCTTTCCCCTCCCACCAGTAAATGGCCATGACAGTGTACTCTGGATCTTGAAAGCTGCTGGGAGGAGTAGATGTTGCACAAGAAGGTGGTAAATATACTGTTACACACATACACACACACACACACACACACACACAAATAAATTAATAGTCAAACATAAACTGAGGTCACCAACACATCCCAACCAGAGTGTGTCTATATGGTTGCTTATATGGGTATGCAGAGCTGGAGTTGGGGTGAGACCAGAGAAATGACTACAATACATACACAATGGCCTTGATGCTTAGGGAATTCTGAGATTTGTAGTCCAAACTTTTCCTAGTACTGTATGCGTATATATGTGCACCGTACCCCACCCAGCCAAAACTCAGTGATTTTTTTTTTATATTATTGTTTCTGTTGCCTTAAACACTTCAACAGACTCCCCCCCCCACTTTAACTATCTAAATCCACATGGTCAGTCGCAAAGAGAATGGAACAATGTATATACATCATATGTTACACACTTTGTCCCCGTCTTGGCAAGGTTAAAGTGATAAGAATGCATTAACTCCAGCAGTGTACTCAGTGTGTAGCATACAATATGCTCTTGCCCTAGAGATCTTGATGATTGGTTTTCAGTTACCAATTAGAGATAGAGGATGAGGAAAATATACCTGACACTTGTCCATATTCCTTAGCTTTATTTCCAGAGATTCTAAGAGCCTATGCAGACCAGTAGGAAAGGACCGGTTCGGGGCAGAGTCAGGGCATAGCATCCATACGATGCACACCCCAGGTCCGCCCCAGGGTAGCATGATTCTGAGTGCCGCACCACACATCATGCAACTTTATGGCACTCCTTTGCCACTGTGTCTGCACAATGCGGCACCAAGGGAATGCCGTAAAGCCACAGCTGTCACAACCTTTGCAGGGTGCAAAAAGGAACTGCTTTTTGTGGGTTTTTGCAGTGACCAAAAAGGAGCTGCTTTTGGGGACCCTGATCTGGCTGTAAAAGGGATAGTTGCAGGCAGCCCCATAGCTGCCCAGGAGGGGCAAATGTCTTTGTTGCCACAGGTATTTGGTGGTAGAAAGAATAGTATTTTATATATTGAACTGGTGAGGAAAGGGGGAAAGACTGTAGGTGGCATTGGAATGGCTTACAACTGAGTTGGCAGGACATGCCAGGGCCTCTCATTCAACCATATAAGAAAACTGCCAGGGAATCTATGTATTAGCTGTGAATTAATGTCCTGCAGAGACTGGAACCTGGATCATGCAGGGATTAAAAAGGCATTACCCTTTTGTTAAAGCTGATGTTTTGGGGATAATCTGGAAGCTTTAGCTAATACATTATTGCAGAACTTCTTCAATCACAGTGGCAGACAGTAAGCAGATTTGGATATTACTGCATAACAGTATACGGGGACTGCTTTTGGCTGTGCTTCATATGCTGAGCTGGCATCATGATGGCAAACACACCATACAACATGTGTGAGTGTGTGTGCATTTCCCTCAGGGAGGAGTGCTGAAGAAGACACAAGAGGGTCCACTGAGCCAGGAAAACATTGGGAAGGCTTCTGGCTCTGCTATAATAGGAAAGGGCAATAGGGCAAGGTCTCAGGGGGTGGATGGCCATTTGAATCACTGGAGGAGGCCAGCAGAATGTGGCCAAGTATTCATTTCATCCCCAAGACCAGAATCTGGTCATGCTGGAAAAGAAAAAAAGCAACAGTCATCCACAAGAGCAGCTGCAAGAAAGAGTACAGAAGCTAGGCTCAGCCTATGCCTAATGAAGCATCAAAATCCAAGAAAGCCTGTGTTTGGGTTTCCATCAGCAGAAAGGACATGCAGCCACTTTATGCTAAGCTAACTAACCCAGCATTGTTTGTCTCCTCCAACTAACAATGGCTCCCCAAGTCTTCCCCTACCCTGCTTCTTGGCTGCCCCTAGCTCTCCTGCTCTCCTGTTATTTAAACTAGAACCAAATATTACAGCAGATTTTGAGTACAAAATGGTAACCTCAACAATAGATGTAGTCTTTAACATTAGTTTATATTGACTTTAAATTATATTGCTATCTGATATTGTTATAAAATCTTAAGACCTTATCGCATGCACTTTCATTAGCAATTTGGGCAGAGGATGAATGCGGCTGAGGGAGAACACGTTTTACCACACACCACACTATCCTCAAGCCAGCCCCTTTCTATCACCCAGCACCAGGCCAACTCCATTCAGTGCAGAAATCTTCTATCGGAGCAAAATCACATGCCTCAGCACTGAATGGGAATGGCCTGGCGCCGAGCGATAGAATGGGACCAGCTTGAGGACAGTGTGGTGTGCATTAAAATGCATTCTACCTCAGCCACGCACATCCTCTGCCCATGCCCAGATAGCTAACGAATAATGTCCTTGGTGACTATAACTACTGGAGTGCTTAGGAAAGCAGTGAGTCAGATAATGTATTTTCTGTGTCACATATTTTGATTTAAATTTAATAAAATGTATCTTATTTATTGCTGATTACCCTCACCTTTCCTGAAAGCAACTCATGGCATTATGGCTTTCTTTCTTCACACATTTCACCCACAAACACACTGAGCGGGATATCAGGCTGAAATACAACAACAGGATAAAAGTCACATAATAAGGTTTATGAAGGAATATGTATTTGAACTTGGATCCCCATAATTCAGCTTTCTAACCCATGTGTTGCCCTTATTTTCTGGACTAGATTATGTGTATGTATGTGTTTATATAACTGTCATTAGAGAAGGACAGTTCCACAGTTACTCTTGTCTGACTGTAGAGGCACTGTAGTGTAGTAATTAGATTATTAGACTGAGACTTGGAAGATCCAGGTTCAAGTCTGCAGTGGGTCATGAAACTGTGTGAACTTGGGCTTGTCACTTTCTCTTGGCCTGACATATCTCCTGTTAAGAAGATGAGGTGAGGAGGTAAAAAGCCATAGATACTGTCTTGAGCCCAGTGAAGGAAAGAATTGATAGAAATGTAACCAATAAATTAATAAAGTGCTTCGTTTTGGCCTTTAATGCGTTTGACTAGAGTTTCCACTAACATTTTACTTCTGCTTAGACCTTTGTGCAAATCTCTGCTTGCATCCTCTATTATTCATTCCTTGCTTCTGCCCCGCATTAGAAAATTTCCCTCCCTCCTTCCTTTCTTTCATTCCATTCTGACAGCTGGTGGTAGAACTTCCACTCTCCTCCTACAGCTCTACCACCCCACTCACAAGAACATGTGGATTCTGTAAGATGACAAATATGTCAAAAGAAAGACCTCAAGCCTTGATTTGAGAGTCATGACTATGACGGGTGAATTCTCATTTCAAGAGGTTTATATGGTCAAAATGTTTATATGAATCTTTCTTCAAAGACTATACATAGTTTGATGAAAGCACGAGTCCTAAGTGAACATCACAGTTTCTGAAATACTGTGTTAGAAATGCCATAATCAAAGATAATACCATCCCTCGTAATGTCTTTTCTTCCAGCATAAGTGCAAAGGAAGTTTAATCCTCATACATACTGGAAGTATGTAGCCACATATACATTTGACTGCCTATCACACAGCCTCAATATCACTTCCCAGATATGCATTTCAGGATAAACTAAATCTAGTTTGCATTGGCTGTGTTAATTCATTTTATTATAATTATTAAAAAAAGTATTATCCTACCTGTCTTCAAAACTCAAGATAGTATATGTGGCTCTACTCCTCCCTGTTTTGTTTTATCTTAGTGAGAATCCTGTGATGTATGTAAGACTGAGAGTGGTGCGAGTGTTTCATGTGGAGGACTGAACCTAGATTTCCAAGTACTACACAGCAAACACTTTTCCACATTAGCTCTCAGTTAACACTCTAACTAGCTGAATCTAGATGTAATGCATAAGCAGCCTGTCCTAATCACTTTTCACTGTTAGTTGCTAGTCTTTTTAATTTCTGCCTATAATATGGTGATGTTTGTGATAGACAATGGCTGCAGTCCAGCCCCTCAACATGGTGTAAATATATGCATGCAAATCACATGCAGAATAGAAACATTATGAAGCACATATCAGTTACTAAGTGCTATTGCACAATGCACAACATGTGATGTACAACTTAAATGCATGGTGTGAAACTGCAACGCACAATGCACAAAGTTCAAGTAAAACATGCAGTGCACAATCACAATGTAAAAGACAAAACACAGAAAAACATGCTGTTTGTGCAACTCCACATATACTATCAACAGAATATTTCTGTTGCACAGTGGTGAGTTTAATCCTGCATGCATAGCGTGACTTACACATGTATATGTCCCTAACTGGATGCCTGCCTATAACTGATAATAAAACAAATGTAAGATAATGGAAAGAGTCCCCATATCTTGGATCAAGCACTGGACAGAATGGAGACTGCAATCAAAAATTCAGAACAAGACTGAATATCATATAGTCAGATATGAAAGAACTAGAGAAGAATCCTAAAGTATAAAGATACACAACTGAGCACTAAAGTTAGAATTGTCCAAGCCATTGTATTCCCCATTGCAGAAAGACTAGCATAAGATATTTCATCTCTATATGAATATTTTATTCTTTCCTTCTAAAGATATTTGGTAAAAGCCACTAAAGTTAGAACTGTATGCCCCATCACAATGTATAGATGTGACAGCTGGACAGTGAAGAAAGTCGATAGAAAGAAAATAAACTCATTTGAGATGTGATGCTATAGGGAGGTGCTGAACATCCCATGGAAAGCCAGTAAGACAAACAAATGGGTTCTAGAACAGATCAAGCTGGAACTCCCCCCTGGAAGCCAGGGTGGCTAAAGTGAGGCTGTTGTATTTTGACCACATCATGAGAAAGCATGAATCAGTAAAAAAAAGACAATCATGCTAGGAAAGAAATAGAGCACTAGAAAGAGAGGAAGACCCCATGCCAGATGGTTCAACTCAGTCAGCGAGGTCACAGGCCTGGGTGTGCACAGCCTAAGTAGAGCATTTGAGGAGGAGTCTTGAAGATGTCTCACCCACAGATTTTCCATGAGTCGACATCAACTCAAAGGCAGTTAACAACAACAGTTCTGATCTTCAGGTACTCTTTCATTTGAGGAGAGTGACAAAGTGCAAGAACATTTCTTGTGAGGAAAGCAATGACATTATAAAACTGACTCTTTATACCTAAAAAAAAAAAGCCCACGGTTCATTGGCACTGCATAAAAAGGATCACAAGATTAGAGTGCCTTGCAGAGGTATTCCACCTCCTTTTGTTGTGTTTCAAACCCAAACTAAAATTGATTTAATTGTCACTGTTGTCACTAGAAGTACACAACAAACTCAATACTTACTGTGAATGTACAAAGTATTTTTATTGTGCTTTATGAAACAGTGGTGTTCAGAATTAAGAAATGTTCCATGGATGAAGGATAATTATGTGCTTCTTCCATATTCTACAATCTCATTTTGTCTCCCTATGAAAGACATTCAGAAATGTCTCCTCTCTTTGGTGGAGGAGCTTGAGGTTCACTGTGTCGATTCTAGAACACACATTGTATCAATAATACCCTAGTAACAAATGTGAGGTTTTAGCAGCTTGCTTTCAGAGGTTTCTGGCAATCTATAGATTATAGAATCTATAATCCTTTGGATCTGTTTGTAGAACACTGAACTTGCATGTTGCAGTATCCACTAGAAAAGATACCAAATGGATACTGCAACAGTGGTTCTCAAACTGTGGGGCAGTACCCCCAGTGGGCATGAGAGTAGCTCAAGGGAGGCATGAGACTTGTAGGCCCTGATTCGTTCTTTTACTTCTCTGCTTTCCAAACCTTCTCTGCCCTGGAGAGGAAGAGAAAGGCATGGAGGATGCTTGGAGCTTCTGCCAGAAGAGGAGGAGGAGGAAAGCTAGTTCTTTATAAGATGTTAAAATATGAATATACTTGAATGTGTGAATGAAAATATGCACACCAAACAAAATATTTTTATTCGTATACTATCAATAGCAAGTACATTTCTATACCACTTATCAGTACAGTCGGCCCTTCTTATACACGGATTTTTTATACACGAATTCAAGCATCCACAGTTTGAAAATGTTCAAAAAAGTATAAATCTCAAATATCAAACCTTGATTTTCAATTTTTTTTATAAGGGACACCATTTTGCTATGTCATTATATTTAATGGGGACTTGAGCATCCACGGATTTTGTTATCCATGGGGGATCCTGGCCCAAACCCCAGCGTATAACAAAGGTCCACTTTACATTTAAGCAATCCCCCTAAGCAGTTTATAATGTGTAAGCTAATTGCCCCCAACAAGCTGGGTATTCATTTTAGGGTCCTCAGAAGGATGCCAGGCTAAGTGGACCCTGAGCCCCTGGCTAGTATTGAACTCACAACTTTGTGCTTTGTGAGTGAGTGGCAGCAGTACAGGCATTTAACCACTGTGCCACCAGGGCTCCTATACTATATCGGGGGGCATGACGTATGGATGTAGTTGTAAAGGAGTTCACAAGAGTAAAAAAAATTTCAGAACTACTGTGATACAGTATCCTCCAGTCCTGACACTACATCCATCTTATAGCTGGCCATAAGATATTATAACTCAAGAAGAACTAAAATGAAGTTTCTTGTTCCAGTTAAACATCATTTAAGCAACGAGAGAGGAAAAGCTAATTCAGTTGTGTATGGACTGGCTCTTATGTTGTGCAACCTTCCAGCGTATGTATTTAAAATAAGCTCCAGGAACGAAGCAGTCGATACCTATCAAGTGAAGGAAGAGCAATATGGATGATTTGTTATTGATATTGTTGTTGTGTGGCTTCAAATCATTTCTTACTTATGGTCACCCCATGGTGAACCTATCACAGGATTTTCTAAGGCTGAGAATATGTGACTGGCCCCAGGTCACCCAGTGGGTTTCCATTGCCAAGTAGAAATTCAAACCCTGTGTGAGGGTTCTCTGCTGGTCCCCCTCCTCTCTTGCTGAGCTGGATTGGACCCCTTGTGGCCACCTTTTGTCTAAAAACTTGCTGTCACCTCCCAATTAACTTACCCCACTTTAGCAATGCATTGGGAATTGTTGGAGAATTCTGCTGGTATTTCACTTGCCAATCTAGGGAAGAACATGGAAAAAAAAGAGTGCAAGGGAGGCAAAGTGCCTTAAAGAAAAGCTTTATTCTAAGTAAAAGAATTTTATAGAAAAAGTATATAACTACATGATCAATTTGCCCTCCAGATACAGACAGAAGTATAAATTGCAGAACCAAGTTAATTCAGCCAAACCAGGAAAATAAATCCAAATTCTGATGCAAGTGATTCGTACATTTTCCTAATGTTACTCATACATTAAATGGGATTTGTCATGCTTGATGTTTCTGGATAGCTGGGACCCCAGACTCTGTTATTAGTATTAGCTCTCCCAGCCTCCCAGTTCCAGAGCTGTTGGTTAGAAGTCACACTCCCTCAGCTTCAGAGGGTGTCAATGGCAAAATAAATCTCACCAAGAAAGCTCTGTGAAGGCATACAACAACAGCAACAACAACAAATAAGGGTATTGCTTATGGATAGAAGAAATGTTTTGAAGCTGGCAGAAGCAGCAGGAGTTTATTGTATTTCTTCTGTCTGCTTGAAAACGCCACAAAGCATAAAAGCCCACTTCAGTCCTATCCCAAGTCATCTCTCACTGGCTGAGGATTCTAAATGCTCCTCCATAAACAGCAACTGGAGCCAGCATGGTATAGTGGTTTCAACATTGGACTATGAGTCTGGAAACCAGGGTTTGAATCCTCCCTCCCCACTTAGCCATGGAAACCCACTGGGTGATCTAGGGCACATCACACTCTCCCAGCCTCAGTGGAAGGCAAAGGCAAACCCCCTCTGTACAAAATTTGCCAAGAATCCCCTGGGTTTATGGGCTTAGAGTTGCCATAAGCTGGAACCAACTTGAAGCCAACTGCCCCTCCCCTATAAACCTGATCCAAACTAATAGCAAAAGATTTGAGAGAAAACTTCCTCCCCCATGAGTAGCCTAAAGGAAATTGTGAAGATTTCTGGAAATGGGAGGGTGCAGCCCTCTTAAGGCTAGACTCGGGGACCAGAGCACCCAAGACAGTTGGGCAGAGTTGGGTATCAGTCCACCCTTCACTCATCCCTGATGAGTCTTTGTACTATATCCCCCTCTCTCCATTTGTCAATGTCTTGTTAAAAACAGCAATGGACAAATATGTACAAAAAATTGGGGGGAAAGTGATAATAGAAATGGCCCTTGTGGTCTCTTCCAACTCTATGATTCTATGATTCTATTATGAATATAAAAACTGATAGAAGTCCAAATATAGTATTATTATCATTATATAACTCAGAGAAATGGAAAAAAGAAGAAAAAAATTGATAACAAATTTGATAACAGCAGCAAGAATAATTACAGCAAGATGTTGGTAAACGAAAATACAGTTGGCCCTCCTTATCCACAGATTTTTTAATACACAGATTCAAGTATCCACGGCTTGAAAATATTTTTTAAAAAGTATAAATTTCAAATATCAAACCTTGATTTTTCCATTTTACATAAGGGACACCATTTTGCTTTGCCCTTGTATTTAATGGGACTTGAGCATTCACAGATTTTGTTATCCATGGGGGGTCCTGGAACCAAACCCCAGCAGATAACAAGGGTCCACTATAACTGTAGGATTGGTACAAAGAGGTATGGAAATTAGCAATTAATGATAAATTGACATGCAAATTGAAAGTAAAAAGAGGATTATGGAAAAGAAGTTATTTTGATGGAATTTGGAAAGAATTTATTGAGAAAGTATTGAGAAAAGAAGATGGAAGATTATCTTCACAAGAGGAACTGAGATTTTGGATGGAATATAAGGCTGAAAATGGCTCCAGGGGAGGGGAGCACTGAGATGGAATATTATTTAGACAAACTGTAACAGATTGTAAGAAAATATATATATAGAGAGAGAGAGTATAATAATCAGTATTCAATGTATTCAATGTATTAAAAAGCAGTGGACAATGGGGTTGGCATGCCAGGAAGAGAGGATGGTGGCTGCTTCCCCTAAAAACCTGCAAATGAGGACTCAGAGATAAGACAGGTACCCATCTTTCATTGTAAGATGCTCCTTAATGGATGTCAGTTAAGAAATGTGATACTGTGTCTCCTTAAGTCCTGCTCACAAAATTTATTCTATTGGCATGGACACATTCCTGTCAATTGGACAGAAAGCTGGCTGAAATACGTTGTATAAAAGGTAATGAGAAGTGTCAGCATTTTATTTCAAGGTATGAAGAGCCATGTATTTGTGAAGTGTTGTGATCTTACTTAACAACCTTTCTCTAATGATCTTGCAGATAGAGTAAATAGTGCATTTAATGAGATTCAAAAATACTCAACTAGAAAAGGTCCTGGGTACAGAGCAGTAAACCAGAAGGAGACAGACAAGTAGGAATTTCTCCTTCTAACACATCATTTTGCATGAAGCAGACCACTAAAGGGAGGGCAACAAATACAATATGGAACAGTTCTCTCAAGTGAATGTGCCTTTGGCAGGAATGGCCAAAGTAATTTTTGCGTCTAAAGCAGAATGTTCAAATAGCAGCCCCTTGTAGGGGGAAAAAAAACCAGAAACAAAAACAAGTTGACACACCAAATAAAAATATCCAAGTACATCATTCACCAGAAACTTTATTGTCATTTGCCACCAGCATCTCTTGTTTGGTGTATGCAGACAAATCATGCATGGATGCAACTCCGTTTGAAAAAGGCTACCTCATGTTGCCATATTGTTTCTTTCGAATTTGTTCTACACTGCATAGTCCCTGAAAGATCCTATTTTAATTTGGTAGCTTTGTAGGTCCCAGGATTCTGTCATACTCTAGTGTGACTAGATCAGACATCAGAATTGGGCCATGCAGATTTAGGAGTGGACTATGACTATAGGAGTAGGTTTGAGTCTGAAGGATTCAAGACACTGGGGCAAAAAGCAGGCTTAGCTCCCAGCTGAATGATATCCCCTGGCACACTGCTTTGTTTTCTCCCATGTAGCTGATGTGTTGACATTCATGCCCCCAAAGAAAAATACAAGCACCATTGCACTGAAGGCAAGACTTCACCATTTTACCACAGATGCAAGGGCTATCAAAATTTTCTACCACCAGGGGATATTTGCTGTCCTTTTGAACAGATTCTACCTCTCATAATGACCGTCATTTTATTTGCCTGTTTACAAAGAAGCCAGTTCTAACCCATCTGCCAAGAAAAACGCCTTGGTCTAGTGCAGAGATAGGCAATCTGATTTGGATCATAATCTCCATAGATATCATCCATTATGGCCAATGGTCAGAAATGAAGGGGCATGCAGTAAAACATCTAGAGAGCAGCAAATTGCCTACTCTTGCTTTAATGTAACCAAGGGGAGGATACAGATGGGCGGCTCCATGCCATCCATTTTCCCCCTTGTCAGCACCACATAAACTGCACCGCGCGGCACTGACACGCATCCTAAAAAGAAACCGCCTAGAGCGGCATCTTTTTAGGAGCCCCCTGACTCTGCTGCTTCTGGTGTTTGGGCATGTGGACACCCACACATCATTGTTGTGCGCCTCCATGTGGGTGGGGCCATGGCAAGATGGCACACGGGTGCCACTATTAGGGCTGGGCGCATATGGATGCCCAACCCTATGGAGCCCTTAAATTTTTTGCTTTTGCCTGTCTGTATCGGGCCTAAGAAACAAACCTAGAGTATAATTATGTGGATAGGAACAAGGTGAGATTAGTGGGAGAGGGGATCATGTGCTGTCTCCACCCTACCTCTTCACTTCTTCCCATATATGTGAAGGGTTGACTTGGGAAAAGTAACCCTTATTACTATGCCCTTCAACCCTGATGTTCACCCTGATCCAGACTACATTAACAGGGATCCTGGAGGAATATGTGCAGTGGGTTTCAGTTCACCCTTCACTCATCCCTGCTGGGCTATTGTACTATATTCCCCCTCTCTCCATTTGCCAATGTCTTGCTAACAACAGTAATGGGCATGTTGTTAGCAAATTAAATAATTGATAATTTGCTGGTCTTTTAATTGCATTACAATTTAATCTGTGCTTTATTGATTGATAGCAGCTTTGGCTGGTCTGCTTTTGTAGTGCAGAAAGATAGGATAAAAAGGAAAAAAAGAAATTAAATGTGCATACTGCCTGAGGCATTTGCTTTACCATTACTATTTTTGCTAAAGGTAAGGCCAGCTTTGGCACCTTAGGTATGAGCATGCAAAGAGGTATTAGGCCGGTCCTGTCAATATTCTTAATGAACAAAAAAGTACTTGAGAATCCTCAAAAAACAGAACTTGTAGGCAAGTGTCTCCTTGTTTAGAGAACATGCATGTCTTTTCTAAAAATGTTTGTAATCCACCTTTTCATGGAAATGCAGCATAAACATTCAATAACTGGAGAAGTGGCAGATTGCCAGAGGGAAGGTGGGTTGGGGGGCTTCAACCTTTCTCGGTCAAAAACATGTTCTGTGTCAGTTGAGTCCTGAGATCCTGGAGAGCTGCTTCCAGTTGACAATGAGGAGTAGACAGAATGTCACCTATATGGACCAATGGGCTCACTGCATATAAGGCAGATTCATATTGTCATCCAACACTATGCTATTAACAAGTTTTGGTGCATTTATTTGGAGATGGGTGGCAGGCACCCATCACCTGGTCTAGCCTCTCCATGGTAAGAAAGAAAGACTTTCCTCAGGATCTAGTAGATGCATGCATTTTCTCTAACATTTCCTCTACCAGGGCCGCCATTTTTGCTGGTAGGGGCGGCTGCTTCCTTCTCGTTTGACATTGGTTATGCTCAGTATTGCAGCATCCTATTAGTCAGAGCCACATGTACATACACATGCTGTTACAACCCCTGCTGAGGCAGAGCATCTGGGACCAATGCTCTGCCACACAGGTCCAAGTAGGTCTTCATTTGATTCCCTTCAACCAATCAGGACCCAGGTTATTAACATATGAGTCCATGAGCATGTCCACAGCCAATCACTGTCTTAAACAAAGACTTCTATGCCAGTGTGGGACATCAGTCCTTTTGTCATTCTTGTTAGTGAGGGCAAAGCATCAGCCAATGCTGAACGTGAATGAATAAGAGACTAAGGGTTTCGCTCTAAAACAAGTGCATGGGGAATTCCATGAATCAAGAGCCAGGGGAAAGTTTAAACCACAGCTGTGAATATTAAATGAAATTTTTGAATAAACACAGTTTTTTTAAAAAAAATATTCTAATTTATTTTTTTCTTCACAACAAGTTGCTGCAGTAGAACTGACAAACGTGGACTAAAAAAAATACTGTTGTGCTGTTCCATGGGTCAGGATTACAGCAAACACACATGCATACCGAAAGTCATTTGTTTTGCACTTATCAGCTTAAATTTAAATATATATGACTCCATTTGCCCTTTCTGTATAATGGGTTCTCGTGACAGAGCAGACCTCTTGCTCTATCTACTGTAACTCCTTGGCCCTGGATACTGCAATCCCTTGGCTCTGTCCACTGTTAGCTGCCTTACATTATACCCCTTGGTTTCAAGCAGGCACCAGCTGCCACAGGATATTTATGCTCACCAGAATTTAATAATAAAGATAGTTCTTCCTTGATGTGTTAGATAGATGTGGGATGTAGCTAAAGTAAAGGAAGCTCTGGGTAACAACAAAGATGTTTTCAGGTAACTTACAGGGTCTGTGAACTGATTTTGCCAATCAAGAAAGCCGTGTACCATCGCTCCAAGACATATATATTATAAAGGTCACATGGAATTCCTTTTTTCCTTTTCAATTGCTATTATTACGATGTAGCCCTTTTTAAAGTGCACCATCTTTATCCTGTTTGTTCTATAAGCCAATCATTATTATGAGAAGTTTGCAGAAGGGAAGAGAAGGGATACACGCTCTTTGCTTGGTCATGCCCTTTCTCCTCCTGCCTCTTTGTCACCCCATGAATAAAAAGAGCTTGAAGTCTTTTCTCAAGAGAGCTTTGGGCATTGTGTCAGGCTTTCTCAGAGTCCACTAGCTCATAGATTTGGGACCAAAAGGGATATGCTGCTTCCTCCTCCACTTTGGTTTCATCATTGTGGCAGGGCCTTTTCTTGAGCTCAGGTGATGAATACAGTCCTGATTCCAAGGCATTCCAGCTCCTCTTTGATTCAGGATGGAAGAGTGTGTGGAGCAAGCAATATGCCATTCAATGCAGGAAGTTTGGCTGGGCAGAAGGGACACCAACAGCAGGGTATATGTTCCATTTAGCCATGCAAACCTTTTGCTCTCGGCAACTAAGCCTGCACCTGCTGGCACCTACCTAAGGTCAACAGCAGGTATATGTGCAGACCTGACCCACAGCATTTTCAGAAGAGAGCGAGGGAGAGAAGCCAAGGATCATTCTACAATTTGGGGATGTATGTGTGTATGTGTGACTACAGCAGAAGGGTAGTGATCACTTGTGAAGTGCAAGGGGGTGGTCATGTCAGTGTCCCAAGCCATATCAGCACCCCTCCCTCCTGTGTGGTCTCTTGGGCCCCCCTCTTGCTTTTGCCAGAGTTGAGTGGGACCCTTGTGACATCTAAAAGAACTGAGCTACCACCAACTACTGATTTGACGCACATCCCCATTTCCCTAGTAACTCAGTGAGAAGTTACTTTGGGGTTACTTTCCATCTCCAATGTTGCAGAGATTATCTTTCTCTCACCACCACCACTACTCTGGTGAGGAGATGAAACTGAGCAAGGGGGCATGAAAGTGAGTGTGGGAGACAGAAGTACTATTAAAGGAAAAGGCTGTATGCTAAATTACAATCTCCATAGTGAAAATATGTATCTTTACATGAAGGGCCACCTTCCCTTTAGGCACACTTAGGAGTTTCAATTACAGAACAGATTAGATCATTTCAGCCAAGGGGATGATCACAAGTGGCTTTTAAACCACACTTGTAAAATAGTACCTTTGGTGATACTTATCACACAATGTCACTTCCGATGCTTGGTTAGGGCATCCTTTTTTACTGACAGGGGAAACCCCTCAATAAATTACCAATTGTGCAGCAGTCTTGCTAATCTTCAGGTGCAAAGCGTCGCTGTCACAGCAGTTCCAATATTGACAGTCACATGGTGTCACAGTCTCCTCTTCTCTCCCTGTCTCCTTGCCCCCTTGCTATTCCCAAGCAGCCTGATTTAATTTATTTTTTCTATTTATTTATTTTTTTAACTTAAATCACATAAGCTGAACTCCAGAATAGCATTCTGGTTAGGGCATAAGGCAGGGAGGCAGGGTTAAAGAGGAGCCTGAAACAGAGCGCAATGGGAGCAGCAGCCCCTGTTGTGTGACTGACACGATGTGAAATAGTGGCTGCTCCAAAAACTAGTATGTTTCCCTTTTCTTTAACATGTGCAATTGCAGCATGAACGGAGCTCATGAGAAAACGTCCCAAGTCCTTAAAATAACCAAAATTCCCAGGTATAACTAGTTAATACAGCCTCCTATCCTACTCACAGATCAAATGGGATGTGTCAAACTTGATGGTCATGGGGATAGCTAAGAGTCTGGATGATTTTGTCCAGTTTCAACCAACTGGGCCAGAAGCCCCTGCCCTCCACATACCTCTTTGTTAGATTCCCCTTAGAGTCTGCCACATGGTCCTTTCTCAGGCTTTTTATAACCTATGCTGAGAAGGATCTCAAAGGTTCTCACTTATGGCCATTGCCATTGAGCAACTGACCTCAGTGATGGTGAGCTCCAATGTAATTTAATCTAATCACATCATTCAATCCTTTGTTACCTGGAAAGAAGGCTATCTGTGCTGCCCAGAACCCCCATTATCATACACCCCAAGAAAATTACACATCACCACACACCTAGGATGGGTGGATGGATGAAATAGATGGATACATAGATTATATTCCACTGTACTATTATTTATACTCAAATAATAGTTTAAAACTATCAAAAAGAAAATAACTGGAACACTTTTGGCAATATCACCCATAATCTCCTAACCAGCATGACCACTGACCATGCTGACTGCTGTAGTCGGGAAGGTAATTTTTTCCCCAGATTTGTAAAAAGCAACATTCCAAATGTATAAACAACCACTAGTGAGTTTCACAGTTAAGCTGCTGAAACCTAACTGTACACCAAGGAAGGCTATAGTTTCCTAGGAGTAAACGCCATAGAAATCAGTGCTGCTTTTCTCTGATTCCAATCCATAAGACACATTGTGTTTTAACAAAAGACTGTCAGCTAGATAAAAAGTCCTTTAGCTTTTAACTAGAAAGGCAAACAGTCTAACAAAATGTTCGAGCACTCAAACTGCTAGTGTGACATAGAAGCCCTATCCAAGTAGCAAGGGGTTGGGGGAGGAACGCAATATCCAACCTCTTCTTTGGAGCATAGGAAACTGCCTTACACCATGTCAATCTAGCCTAGTCGATTCTGAATGGAAGAAAGTCACCTTTAGTGGGACCTAAAGGGAGAGGCTAGATATTCCCTTCTCTCTCCCTCCTTGGTATTAACCAAGCTTCCAAAATCAGATGAGATCAATAGTCTTCAGGTTGGTAGGGTGGTCAGATTATTATCTGATTATTGCTTGCTTGTTTCCTCATACTCTGACTTTTTCTATGGTAATATGTCACAAACAATAATGAGACAGAAAACTTAATTACCTCTTTATTAATTTGTCAGAACAATTAATGTCAATCTGGTATTTCTGTAGATGACATCATCAATGCTGCTCAGAAAAAATGCTGGAGCTTTGCTCCCCTCTGTTGAAATGCCCAGATCCTTTCTCTCTTTTTCCAGACCCTTTCAGCCTCTGCACTTCCCTGAAACATGAATGGTCGCAAATGCATTGCTGATCAGTAGACAGTCAATCACCAGTGAGCCACGAGGTCTTAGAAACTAGTATTTGCCTCAAGAATTTGGGATTAGGATTATTCAGGAGGCTTGGGAGGAACAGTAGGCAGCAGCGACCCTCTCTTCTTCCTCTTCCTCCTTCCACCATTTTTTATTCTGTTTTACTTTGTTGCTGCCTCTACTAGCTTCCATAGATATTGTGCATATATGTAGCTCCCCCCCCATGCTATCTCTGGAGCATTTTTGGAAAAAGAAAATGGAGACTACTAGTTAGCCTTAAGCAGCTCCACTCTTAAGGAAAATGAGTGAAAAGAAAAGAGAGAGAGAGAGAGAGA
>NC_056525.1:133156156-133207061 GCF_019175285.1 Sceloporus undulatus | reverse complement strand
ACCCCTGTGCTAGAGCAAAAGTGTTTGTATTTGTGTTTATATGATCACAACACACCCAAAAATTCTGGAGCAAAAGGAGAGGATTGGCCAGCACATTGGTAGTGCATGTACTAGTGCCCTTTGCACCATTTGAAGTAAGGCAGGAAGTAATAATAATAATAATAATAACAATAATAATAATAAATAAATAAATAAAATTTATTTATATCCCGCCTCTCTACAAAATGCAATCAAGGCGGCTTACAATATTAAAACATACAGTCCAAACCCTCAACCCACCCACCCCCTTAAAATACAATTAAACAATGTGGAATTTAAAAAGTAGAGGACTAGACTCACAATTCTTGAGCATTTATGCTGCACAAATTGCTCATAATTCTTCTAGAAACAGCTGGCTCAGGAGCCTTGAGCCTTGCATCTCTGACATTGCAAAGATCCCTTGCGACATGGCAAGGACCCTTGTCTCTGTTTTTAGCTCTGAAATTTTGGATAATAGGATGCTACTGACTTGGCAACCAGAGGTGTAAACTAGAAAAGAGGCTAATAAATGTTTACTACACCAATAGTTATAATAATCCTATTCTTCAATCAGCCATCTGAGACTGACAAAAAATTGCACAAGGCCACCCATCCATAGTGCCTGTGAAAAAAGCATAATACTGGTTTATGTACAAGTATGAATGAAACCAGGACATTTGGTAACAATATATAGAGGAACCTAGAAATGTGGGAGTCTTTTCAATACCATGAAGCACATATAGGGAATTTTGTATTTTGTCAAATTGGAGAATTATGTCAAGAACACTGACTGCTGAACAAAACTGTTTCATTTTATGGTGGGTGTTGTTTTTTTACTTCTTTAGAAAAGAAAACCATTGAGTAGTACAGCAACACTTTAGCACTGGCCCAGCAGCACTAATAATAGTAAGAATACCACAAATACCCACATCCTCATGAAAGCAGCTACACACTGAAGTGGAAGTCCCTATACCCTATATACCTTTCACAACTCCTGGTTATATGTCTTTACTTTCTCTATGTGTGTGTTGCCCTGTCTTTCTCTCTTTCCCCGCATCTTTCTTCTTCTCCTTTCCAAGTCCCCATCCCTATCCTTCCTTCTGTCCCCTCCTCAGTTCTTTTGGCTAGATTTCTCTTTGTGCTGGCTTCATAAGCAATACATGCTGCAGGAGCCAGTCTCTAGCACGGTGAGGCAATCAATGAATAGTGAGGCCAGTCCAGGTCATAAATATATAGTCTTTGTGTTATCTGAAAATGAGAGGAGGCATAGTAGCAAGTCTCAACCATTCCAAAGTCAATCATAGGGAGCAAGCCATCATGAGAATCAAAGATGAGGGGAATAAATGACAAGACTTACAACTAAAAGTCAATTCAAGGTCAGGAATCCAAGTAGTCTGATAATGAACAAAAACATAACCAGATAGATAGAACAAAAATTGACCCCAGCTGCTAGGAGATTTGTAGCTACTTCATCTCAGCTTGCCCAGTGGCAAATTTCTCCGTGTCGCCTACTTAAATCATTGCAAAAGATGTTGGGGGGGGGGGCTGCATTCCTGTTTAGCTAGATGTTTCTCTGCAAAGGAAGGTGGCCTTCCCCAGAATCCACTGACTCTGGATCATCATGCATCATATCTCTCTCTCTCTCTCTCTCTCTCTCTCCTATTCTCCTAGCTACACTAATCATATTTCTTCCTTTTCCCTCCTCTCTGCCTCTCCAATTCCAACTCTTTTTTCTTTGTGTCTCCTTTTCTTCTGGGGATTTTTTTTCCCCGTTCAGAGCAAAGCTTGGAAAAGTTTCTTTGGTTGGAATAGGACTCCCAAATGATGCTAAAAGCAATGCCTGCAACTATTAAAAACAGAGCTGGGGAAAGTCTGTGGGGTTTTGTTTTGTTGTGTTATATTGTTCAGTACAAACCTTGGGAAATATTCCTTCCAACCAGAGAAATATTTTCTAATTTGTCAGACATTGTTTTTTTATTATTATTATTTGGTGTACATGTTCTGAACAACTGTAGTTGCTGTTTACTGTATCAAGCTTAATGACATTAAGAGGATCCATTCCTTGTAACATTACCAAAGGCTATTCCTGGCTATCAGGTTTTGGCCTTGAAATCTCAAGGCCTAGGCAGCTACATGAACAAGGGATGGTTCTGTCTTAGTGTAAGGTCTATCTAGATATGAAAGCAGCAAAGTGGTGCAAGCAAGGGGAAAGGAATTCAGTCTCTGGAAAATTGCAGTGGAGGAAAGGAGGAGGAAAGTCAGGAGAAGATCAAAAGGAGCAAAAGCCAAGCAGGCCCCAAACAAATATTGGAACTATGTGATAGAGTGTCTGCCCACACTAGGTATCATGATCAAATAGTACATTGGATGAATGTACTCAAAGGCAGCTACAGGTTCAGCCAAGAACACACCTAGACTCCTGGTGTTGTGGAACAAGACTAAAACAAATGATACAAAAGCAGAGGATAAACAGCAGCCCTGCAAAGGTTCTTCCCTTGTTCATGGAATATGGACTTATTAGTTCAGTATTGCAAAAGTTCTGCTTCCAAGAGACAAGTGGGGAGATTCTTAGAAAAAAATGGGTTTTCAGCTGGTGCTTTACCTACAGATTTACCATGAGGCTGAGTGACTGAGTCATGTTATGTGCTGAGCCTTTAGACTGCCCATTTTAAAGATATCCTTTCTGCTCACTCAAATGCAATAGTGATGTGGCAACATGGAGGTCATTTGCATTTATCTGGAATGCCCATGTTTGGCATGGTGCAAGAGGGCAACTCAATTCAGCTAAAGTGAAGGACATGTACATCACCAACTTTGGTTACAATCAGGTGGAAGATAGCCAAGGAAACTACTACCATCAGGATCACTTGTTCCTAGCTGACGTCCTTGCCCTTGCAACCTTTTTCTGAACTAAAGACAAGAGCTTTTGTTAAGAGCATCTACATTCACACTACATTATAAACCAATTTGCAAACTGGTTTAAAAGTGGGTCATTCACACTTGCCCCGTTTTTTCAAGGGAGGTGGGGCAAATCCTCCATAACATGGTTTTCCAGAAATTATTTTTTTCCTGTGTCTTTTTAAAAGCACCGGATTTTTTAAGGGAGCAGCCAATGGGAACTTGCTCCCAATCACATTCTGGGCATCCAGGAGGGAGGAGTTAGTGTGCAGGGGCAGATCATGCCCATCCCTTTGCCTTCCCTGCCAGCCAAAACCATAGCCATGGAGTGGGTTCTCGGAACATCCCATTAGACAGTATCCTTTTAAAAAAATAAAATAAAATTTGACAGATTATGCATATCTGTGTTATTGCATGGCTACAGTAGACAGTACCTTTCAATACTGGCATCATCGGCATGACAAAGGTGTGGGGGAAAAACTTCTATCAGTGGGGATGGGGGCTAGAGGTCTGAAGAACCAAGGGTTTTCCAAGGAGGGTTGCCATCATCATCCTCTGAGGTTGACGGGGGGGAATCCCCAAGGCTAACCTATCCCAGGGTTTCTTGGCAAGGGATCCTCTGAAGGGCTTTCCATTGCCATCCTTTTGCCATGTCTTCCATTTGTCTTGAATGTCCTACATTTTTCAGTGCCTGCCTTGTCTCCTTTTCGACAGCTAGTCTGTCCTTCCTTCCTTCCTTCCTTCCTTCCTTCCTTCCTTCCTTCTAGCAGGGAAGAAGAATAGGGAAAACTTTGTGCTTACATTTGCAAACGAAAACTGTTCCGGAGAGAAGAGAGAGAAGGAGAATTGGCATTTGGGAAGGGAAAAGGAAAGAGGGAGAGATTGTTGTTGGTTCTTGTTGTGTACCTTCAAGTCGTTTCTGACTTATGGCATCCCTAAGGATAACCTATCACAGGGTTTTCTAGTCATGTTTCTTCAAAGGGGGTTTGCGATGGCCATCCTCTGAGGCTGAGAGAGTCACCCACTAGGTTTATGTGGCTGATCTGGGATTCAAACACTAGCCTCCAGAGTCCCAGTCCAACATTCAAACCACTGCACTGGTTTGAAAGGATCGCTCCCTCTTTTTCCCCTCAGCAGCTTGGGCTCTACTGAAAAGTAAAAGCTGGGAAGCTGAGGGGGGGGGATCACTCTCTCTAGTTGCTCTTTTATTCTCCTCATTCATGGGACATAATTTTCCCTGGATAATCTTTCAAACCCCAATCCCCACCACCATCAATTTCTCCCATGTGATAAAGTCCTATAAAAAGGGATGCTGTGTGATGTAGGTGCACATCATTTGACTGACAGAACCAAAAAATAAAAAATAAAACCGAAAATGATCGAATGCGATCGATACAGAGGATCCATTTTGAACTGGTGCTTCAGTCAGTGTGAACTTCAACAGGGTTAAATTGCATCAGAGAGATTCAATTGGGATAAACATGGTGTGAACTTTGGTTCGGAATTGCAGCATCGGATCCGATCGAATCTCCTCGCTACAATGTGCAAGTGTGAATGGCGCCTTAGACAAGAACAAGAACGCATACACTCTGGATGCTGGAGGGCCTCACCTTCCCAATTTTTTGGTTTCTCCATTGCTCCAGAGGGCTGTAGCATGTCACTACAACCATAATTTTGGGCAAACAGAAGATGTATCATGTCACTCCCAAAAATCTGAACACCATGATTTGGGTTGTCCACTTCAACTCTGCAAAATTATTTTAATTTTTTTTAAATTTGTTTCCACCTGGAAAAGACATACAGTCAGCCCTCCTTATCCACAGATGTTTTTATTCACAGATTCAAGCATCCGCAGCCTGAAAATATTCTGAAAAAGTATAAATTCCAAAGAGCAAACCTTGATTTTTCCATTTTATATAAGGGACACCATTTTACTATGCAATTGTATTTAATGGGACTCGAGCATCCACAGATTTTGTTATCCACGGAGGATCCTGGAACCAACCCCCAGTGGATAAAAAGGCCACACTGTAATGCCACTTCCAGTTCCACAGAATGTGCTGATTTGGCTCAGCAAGGTGTGCAAATGCTAATACAAAGACCAGTGGAGGTGGGTGGGAGGTATCAGGGATGGAGAGCTTACAGGTTGACTACCCGACAACCATGGGAGTAGAGATATGGTTGTTTCACTTTGAGAAGGAATAGACCTCACTTGAACTCAGTGGGCTGAGAGAACACCCAATGCAAGGCTATTTTTAAAAGAGATGTGCAGGCATGATTTTAGAGGCCCAATGGCTCAAAAGTCTAAAAGATATAAACAAACCGAAAATGTAACTGTGAGTAGCAAATGTAGCACTTCTCAGCTAATTTTCTAGATTTCTTTCTGGGGGGTCACTAGGTGAGCTGGACAACTGACCTGAAGAAGAAATGGGACTAGTACCTTGTTGCCACATCACCTGAAGCAATGCTCTTGTTTTGGTCCTCATCAAACAAAAGACCAGGAAATGGTATGAAGGACATCAAGGTTTGAAGCCACCAGGCTAATAAGGAGAGGCTTCCTCTAGCTCACAGCTTCATCCTTCCATCACTGCAGAGTCTGCATCAAGCCGGCATTTTCTGTGGCTAACACAAGCTGCCCGTGTTTTCTTATTTTTGTTATTTTTGAGAGGATATTTTAGCGCTAAATGCATTCCCTTCTGTTGCCATGGCAGCCGTGACAGGGGTTATATACCGTGAGAAAAATACCAAAATTAATGAGTGAGTGAAAGTGCAGTAGAGAGAAAAACAAGGTTAAAAAAAGAGTTAAAACAGTAATAAAAACAACCCTTGGATAATTTGGCAGCTTGCATCCTGCAGGCAAGAGAGGCAGAGAGGGACGAGAGACCTTTCCAGGAAGCACGCTTATCATGGCCTCCATCAAAAGCCCAGTGCCACAAAAATGGCACCTAGACAAGAACCTTTCTTATTCCACCCCAGCGCGTGAGAAATGTTTCACGACATCCCCAAATATGTACACAACCTCCTTAAAACCAAGATCTTGTCATATCCTTCTAATGACAGACAGGATTCGGGATTATGCCTTTGCAGCCACACCCCAAAATTACAACTGAACATCCTTAAATGTTGGCACGAGCCTTTCTGTTTTAAAGCAGCCTGGGTTTACCAATGAACAAAGATGCTTCCTGGCTTCGCCCTGAAATGGGCATCTCTACCTGCACCCCCACAAACACACACAATTAGCAATATGTCTTTTGAGACGATGATCTCAAAATGGCCATAAAACGCCTTTCTTGTCTGTTTCCCAACATTTACGCAAGTTCACTCCGGAACCCCCAAATTAGTGTTTCATCTCATTCCGCTGAGCGCTATTATAATACATTCTTTAACAACAGCCAGATGGGCCAGGCATGAGCAGAATCCTTCCAGTTGCGCCTTAGATATTATTAGGAACTGGCTTGAAATATCCAGATTAACCACTCCATCGTCGATGTGGGTGCTGTGACCCCTTCCCTCTCCCCTCCCCATCTTTTTGTTTGCAGTAGCAATATTGCACAAGGGAAGTGCAAATGCCTAAGAGTCTCTCATGTTGCTCATTTCCTCGTGTTTGTTTTTCAGTGTCTTTTGTTTTTAATTGTAGGAAGGGGAGAATTGTCGGAACATCTGTGTTATTAGCATTAGCTGCCCAAATCCTCTCTCTCTTCCCCCCCCCCCTTCTCCTCTGGAGCCCAGAGCTGATGAGAGAGAGAGAGAACAGAGGAGCCTTTGAACTGCTTGCAGCAGACAGCAGCCAGGTTTATGGCATTCTTGGGGAGAGGGGATGAGTGATTATTTATTCTCATGTAAGGTTCATTTGCTTTTCCCGATTTCCTTTCTTCTTGCTTTTCCAAAGATTTATCTGGATGTTGTCTTCTCCCAGACTTTCTTCTCCTGACAATGCCCATTGGCACCGCAGAGCAGCTGCCTCTGTGGGATCTACCACAGAAAGGTCGGCTTGGGGTGTTATGTACCATGCAAGCTCCCTGGTGCCCTCAGAGCTACTGCTGCTTAAGTGAGGGAAACTCATTATGGTCTCAGGATCTGCGTCATCTGCACTTCTTTCATGTCGCTTGGCTTTCCTTCCTTGGATAAAACAGAGACAGGAGAGAGCTAAGGGCAAGACTTTTATGTTCTCTATACTTCCCTAGGTATAAGGGAAGGGCTATGGTGGCAATTCAGCTGCACCTTCCCTTCCAAAGCTGCAAAGTGGGAGACAGACAAATGTAGGATATGGGGTACAATCCACCAGATTCCGGTGACCAGAACATGAACATCAGCTACACCAAAGACGACATACGAAACAGAAAGATAGTCATGATGGCGAAAAGAAAAACTTCAGAATCCTTACTAGTGTAATACTTTTTCTAAGCCAGTTTGAAGATCACAGAATATTGTTTTGTGTTTTCCAGAGTTCATCTGATTAGATGGCATTCAGGGGTAGCTGTGTTGACCATTACAGCAAATCCAACAGCATCAAAACATTAGTCCTCTGCCTCACAAAGGATGGAGACATACTGAATTGCAAAGAAAGGTTTTTTGTGTGTTGTAAAAGGATGTTAAATGTCCTGGACTTTGAGAATCTCTCATTAGCCACGTGGCTGGAAGGAAGAGGTGACAACCTGCAAGAGATACCCCTCCATACCATCTAAATTAAGAACAAAATCAGCAAAATGCAGGCCTGGGACTAACATCTCCAATTTCTCCCACTCTTGTATGGTTTTTAATACTTTGCCTGATGAAGAGGTCAGTTGAGCGTTGAAAGCTTGCAACGTGTATATTGTACATTTTGGTTGGCCCGATAAAGGTATCTATGTTTGGTGGATTTTTTAAAATGTTATTGGATCTGATAAGGTCATATGTGATTCAAGGTTCCCAGTTGCTGTTTGGAGAGTAAACCTTGGCTATAGCCTAACTAACACCATCTCAGTTCCTGGTAGACCTTAACTGGTATGTTTGCAGCCTTCTCCCAAAGTTTCCTCTTAATACCAGCATCAGAACCCCCCACTCCATTCCGGTTTTGTCTGGTGTTATTTGAAAGCCTGCAGTTTATTAGGAAGCTGATATGGCCTTACAAACCCTAGTACAGAGTTTTGAAAGTCTAAGGGGAAGATTGCAATTTGAAATGGGGCCAGTTCAGGGATTGTAATCTAGCTGACGGGAGAACAGAAGCCTCCAAGAATATAGGGCTGAGGAGAGACAGATCTCTGCCCACTGATATCCTTGATGCTGTTTTTCCAACAGATTTTTCCCCCTCAAACAACAAGAACACAGAGAGCTGTAAAGTACTAGCCACATGTTTCTTTGTTAGTATAGCTAACTATACTACTAAGATAACTTTCCCTCAGTCTGTCAGGCAGGTGTGGTCATATCGCAGTTGCCTGGGTATTTTATGCAAACAAGACCTTCCATTTGACTTGTAAAGTAAACAGGGCAAAGTCGGTTGAGACTGGGTTGGCCAGTAACAGACACTTGTCACAGTGTGTCAGTCAGGTTTGTTAAGTGCAATGAGAACACCCACGTATGAGTCCTACAGTCAGAAAGACAGTTTTATTTCTGGGTAGAGGTCAAACTGAAAAATAGAAATGCATTTCGTACACGGGTTAGTCAAACTGCCAAGAAATCTTTGTGTTTGGGGCTGTTTGGCCAGTGTAGTGGTTTGCGTGTTGGACTAAGGCTCTGGGAGACCAGGGTTTGAATCCCTGCTCAGCCATGGATATCCTTGGGCAAGTCACACTCTCTCAGCCTCTGAGGAAGGGAAAGGCAAATCCCTTCTGAACAAATTCTGCCATTTTTCCCCCGCCTGTGTAAACATCCTAAAGGCACCGCCTGCTCTTGAACGCCAAGCAGGGTCGGTGCTGGTTGGGTGGGAGATTGCCAATGAATTGCAGGTGCTGAAGGCTATATTTCAGAGGAAGGAACTGGCAAAACCGGTATTGCTTGCCGAAGACACTCCAGTGAAAAATTCATAGGGTCACCCCACGTCAACAGGTGACTAGAAAACACACACAGAGCCCAAAGTGCACATTGTGTAAAAGTGACAGACCATGATTCCAAAGGGGCTGATTCCTATCCACCTTAAAAAAAAAAAAACCCACCCTATGCATCCAATGCTGATAAAAGAGAAAGGCAACATGGGGGGATTTTGAGCCTGACTGAATTCTGCATGCAGTGAAACAAAAGGCAGGGAGGAACACAGCTCCAAAGCAGGGCAGGAGCCAAAAGGCCTGAAGCAGCAGAAGATTAGCCTGGAGGGATGTGTAGCAGCAAAAAAGGAGCAGCAGGGGGGAAAGAAGAGGGTCTTTTGATTTAAGGGGGGAAATCACATTCCTCCCAAGAGCCCCCTCCATCCTGGGAGGAGGAGGAAGAAGCAGAGTTAATCCCCCCTTCTCTCTCTCTCTCTCTCACACACACACAAACACAAGGCATCAGATTCACATTAAAGCAACCATTCCTTAGGCTGCATCCACACTGGAGAAATAACCTGGTTTGGCACCGCTTTAACTGCCCTGGCTCAAGGCTATGGAATTCAGAGAGTTGAGAGTTTGTTCTGGGCCCACCACAAACTCCCAACTCCCAGAATTCCTTGAGCCGGGGCAGTTAAAGCGGTGCCAAACTGGGTTATTTCTCCAGTGTGGACACAGCCTCTAAATGTTGGAGGGAGGGATGGCAAGGAAAGGGAGTGAAGGCAAGAGGGTGGACCTGGACAACAGGTGGGGAGGAAGCCAAAGCAAAGAAGGACTGAGAGAGGGAAATGGGCCTAGAAAAAGAGAAGAGCCTATAGCCTGGACACAGGAGGCCAGCCCAGAATGCCTGGGGCAGTAGCTAAGGGTGGCCATTAAGGCAGGGGAGGGGCCCCACTTCCGGCCCCTCAGTCCTGCTCAGTCAGGCCTGAGGGATCACCGGAAGTCCCCCTCCCCAAGGGAAGGGGCAAGGTCAGCCTGAGGCCCACCTGGGGCCCCCACCGGAAACTGTGGGAGGGGGGTTAAAGAAGCCCCCTCTGACTCTGGAAGGCTCCAGGAGGAGGAGGGGAGGGGGAGGGGGGTAAGAGAAGCCCCTCTGAGTCTGGAAGGCTCCAGGGAGGAGGGTAAGAGAACCCCTCTGAGTTGGAGGCTCCATGGGGGAGGGGAGGGGTTAAGAGAAGCCCTCTGAGTCTGGAAGGCTCCAGGGAGGAGGGGAGGGGGGGGGAGGGGGGAGGGGGGGAGGGGGGGTAAGAGAAGCCCCTCTGAGTCTGGAAGGCTCCAGGGAGGGGAGGGGGAGGGGGAGGGGGTAAGAGAAGGTGGACCAGGGCCAGCCAAAGGAGTCCCTTTGGGGGGAAAAGAGGGGGACAAGGACCTCAAGGAAAGCGCCAAGACCTCCACGAGGCTCTCAAAATGGAGGGCGTGTAATTGGGGGGGGGAGGGGAAAGGAGTGGGGGAGTGTTTGGGGGGGGGCCATTCCTTGGCGTCCCTGAGGTTTGGGGCTGAGGGCTGCATGCCCCGCGGCGGCGGTGGCGGCGGGTGCCTTGGGGCCCTCCAGTGCCAGCGGAGCAGGGCTCCTCCTCTTGCTTCTCCTCCTCCTCCTCCTCTTCTTCCTCTTCCTCTCCGGGGTCTGGGTGGTGGGTGCGAGGCAGCGCAGCCCCCAGCAGCAGAGGCGAGGCGCGCGGAGCCTAGTGTCGGGCTTCTTTCCCAGGCTTCTTCTTCTTCTTCTTCCTCTCCTCTTCTTCCTCTCCTCTTGGAGCCGCTGCGGAGTGGCTCTCCTTCCAAGGCAAGTCAATGGAAGTGGAGCCAGTGCAGCCAGGGGGAGGGGCTAGCCAGGGAGAGACGCCAGAATGGCGACCCGGGACCGAGAGGGAGGGAGGGAGGGAGGGAGGGGAGGGGGAGGGAGAAGAAGAAGAAGCAAGAGCGGGAGGCGCCTGCGGCTCAGCCCGGGTCCGCCCCCTGCGGAGGAGAAAGCCTCCTGCTTCCCAGTTACCGAGCAGAGCCAGGGAGCCATCTCCTCTTTGCAGAGGAGAGAGGAAGGGAAGGCTGCTGCGCCCAGAAGAGTCCGGTGCCGGGGCTGGCAGCTGGTCGGGGCGCCGGAGCTCCTCCTCTGCTTGGGCAGCGAAGGAGGAGGAGGAGGAAGGGAGGGTCATCCCCGGTCCCCGCTCCTCTGCACAAGCCTCCGCCGCCTCACACACTCCCAGGGACCACGCTCCGGCTCGGACCCCCCTCCATCCTGACGCCTCTTCTCCCCTCCAACTGGGGAGAGAAGGGGCTTTTCGGGGCTTTAGCCTGGCATTGCCCCCAACCGAAGCAGAGCCTGATCTCTTGGGGAAAGAAAGGAAGCGGGAAGGAGGAAGGAAAGAAGGCAGGCATCGGGGAGAAGATGCCCGGAGAGGAGCGGCGAGCGAGGAGGAGCCCCGGCCGGCATTAAGTAGGAGGGAGATGCGGAGTCAGAGAGGGAAGGAAGCGGGAGGGAATGGCTTCACGGACCGCCGAAGTGTCGGAATGCCGGACGGAGAGCACTGGAGATGGGAAGCCGGGAGCTTGGGGACACGGAGAGACAGATCGAGACAGAGATTGAGAGAGAGAGAGAGGGCAGGGAATGGAGGGGCGAAGGCGATGGAGGAGCGGCGGACCAAATTTGGAGAGGCGCATCCAGAGCCAAGCTCCTTTTTTGCGGTGTGTGTGTGTGTTTTTTCTAGCCACTCCAGCACACTGCTCACACACACAGAGAGAGACAACCCACCAGCACCCGCCGCAGTAGAGGCTGCACCCCATCTCCCCCCCCCCAACCTCCGATCGCTGTCCAATAAAAATTATGGAAGGCTCAACCACAGGGTCTGGAATGGAAAGCCATCTCCACTGTGTGTATGTGTGTGTGTGGCAACCGTGAGCATCCCTCCCCCCCCATAACACACAACACACCTACATTCATTGATAGGCGAGATGCTGATCTAGCCTTAGGAAAATCGGACACAAGGGTTGGGGGGGTTGGGGAGGTGTCATAGGCACCGATCAGGGAAGGCAGCCCTGATCTCTGCGTTCTCCACCACTTTGGTTTAAGGCGAGATGCTGCGGGGAAGACTAGCCCTGATGGCTGCGTTTCCCCACTTTGGTTTGGTTTATAGGCTAGAGGCTGGCTCTTAGGGGAAAATGGACATGGAGGGGGCAAATCAGGGATGGATCAGGACTAGATAACCTCCCCTTAGCCACTTGTGGGGGCTGCTGGGGGAGGCAGATCTGCACACTCCTCCGCAGAGCGTCCCGGGGCTGCTGCGGCGAAGTGTGCGGATCTGCCTCCCGCCCCAGCAGCCCCCAACAAGTGGCCAAGGGGGGATTTGATCCCCAATCATCTCCATCCCCATCCATCTAGGCGTAGGCGGAGCGGTGTGCCAATGCAAAGGCTTTTTTCAGATTGGGGTGTTTTGATCATGCCGTGGAAAGCGGCGAGATGATGGGGAGGGGGGGCGATGCTTGTTGCTCTCTCTCTCTCTGGCTGGAGGGGCTTCTTGCTCCGGTGCCTTCCCACCCAGAGGGAATTGTCGGGAGGCCCTCTTCTTGGTTCCAAGAGCAGGGAGGGAAGCGCCCCCCCACACCCTTTGAGAGGGAGTCCAGCTTTCCTGTGGCCTTTTCCCTGACACCGATGCCTGATTCAAGGAAGCCAGCCAAAGGGGTTCCGTGGCTTTGGATGTCGTGGCTGTGTGTGGCGTATGCTCCATTTTTATTTGTGTTGTCAAAGGTCTTCCCCCCCCCCCCCCACAAGTGGAGCCTTCTATTCGGAGAGCTGGATGTGCTTCTCTGAGAGGGGTCAAATCAACCTGTTTGCTCTCAGGATGCACACCTTTTGTGCAGAGGTGGATCCTCATATGTGCCCCATCATGCCTCTACAGGCAGATTCATCCCACCGTTCCTCCATTTTTTGCCCATCTTCCCCTTGGCATACATCCTGTTCTGCCCTCCCTTGACAAGGTGGCAATGGGCATGGGATGGAGAGTGGTGGAGTCTCCTTCCTTGGAGGTCTTTAAGCAGAGGCTGGATGGCCATCTGTCGGGGATGATTTGATTGAGAGTTCCTGCATGGCAGAATGGGGTTGGACTGGATGGCCCTTGGGGTCTCTATGAGAGGCTCTGGGGATGAATCTACCTGTGGAGGAAGGAGGCATGTAGCACACATGAGGATCTATCTCTGCATGCAAGGTGTGCACCCTAAGAGCAAACAGGTTGCTTTGACCGCTGGGCGAAAGAGCATGTGTGTTTTTGCTTCTAGACAACTTGTTGCCCCTTTTCCTCTGGACCCTGCTTCCTTCTAGGGTTGAGAAATAACAGACTGGGAAGCATGGGCTGAGAAGTGCTGGGGTGGGGCTCTGGTTAGATAGGCTTTCAAGGGTTGAGGATAGCTGTGGGCAATGTTTGCATTTCCCATGACAGTGTTCAAAGCTCATGTGATAATAATAATAGAAAAACACCAGTGAGCCTTAAAGGTGCTGCTGCCACCTTTCTTTTTCTTCCTTTTCATTGTCGGTTTCCTCTCCCTTTCATCCACCTTTTTAACAGGGCCAGTTTTGTGGCTGTTTCAGATGCGACTAAGGTTCGTCTTCAGAAATAAAACTAATAATATCTGCCAGTTCTGTGTTAACTGACCAATTAAAAAAAGACAGACTCCTTCCAACACTTTCCCACCTCCTTCATCTTTCATCTAAGCGGCTGTTCTTTTCAAGGATTGATTGTGCACAATAGAGCCGGGCTCTTTTTCCGGTTCCCATTTCAGTTTCTTCATGTTTCTGAGGGTTTGTGTTGATGGCTAGATTGTTATATATATATATATATATATAAAAGCTGGAATGTTTCCTGGGGACTACGCACAACTTTTTGTAATTTGGCATCCAGCATTTGCATTCTAGCACCTTCTAAGAAGAGTAAGTGTTTGATCCTTTGGCAGGGGAGCTGGTCCGTGAATGCCACCGCTAGATGTTGATGATCCCAAAGAGATCCAGAATGTGTTTTGCAAAGTAATTTGCCCTGTTGTCTGTGATGACTTTAAGGCCGTTCCATTGTTGTACGCGCCTCCAGAATTGCATGCTATGTGTAATCCGTGCCCCTCCCGATGACAAAGAGGAATTTGAGCAAAGCGGTCTTAAGAACTGGTGAATTTGTTGTTGTTCTTGTTGTTCATCTCAATGCTTTTAGGTTTACAGGAGTTGGAGAATGACCTTGCAAAGTCTGAGGGAAAGGGGGGAGTTAAAGTTGTTGTTTTTTAAATGAATACAGCTGTATGGACAACAGAAAGGCCTTAGATAGCACAAGTCTTAAAGGACACTGAGGGCAGGCCCTGGGAGAAAGGTCAGGTTTGTTACAAATCAAAAGGATGAAGGACTAGGCACACAGTTCCACACCCGCGACTCCTGAGAAGACGCCGGAGTCCATGCATTACAGAAAGGATTTATCTACACCGTGGAGTTAAATTGTCAGGCTACAGCGCTTGATTTTAACCAATTACAATTTTTTTCTCTTCTCCTACATCAACCCTCTGTAAGATCACACAATAGGAATATTAAATGTACTCTAGCGAGGGAGTATACCCTCACTGTTGAGATTTCTCTGAGACATAATTCCATCTATCGAAATGATACAGAGGCTTGGAAATGTGAACTTGCGTATGCATAAAGTACAAGGAAATGCTTGAGGAATGCACTACGTAGGTCTCAAGAGTATATGTACTACCGAAGCCATACATGGCATGCAGCCTGCCAAAGGGGAGATAACCAGATGCCCTCCAGCTGCAGCCAGAACAACCTGTGGTCAGTTATTGTTGGCGTTGTAGTTCAGAATGTATGGGGCTTGCCCCTCCCTGCCTTTACTAATCCTGTTAATTCCTTAGGCAGATACTGGGCTAGTCAATATATGGGGCTGCTTGGAGTGGAAAATGCAAAATGACAACTTTGTCCTACGGATCAACATGGGATACATCCCATTGGGAAGTACTTTTGGGTCAGGCTCAATTAAATGTTCAGTGGTGATCAGAACCTCAATCTCCTTATCTTTGCCTTAAAATGTGTCCATATCAGGACCCTTTAGTAATAGTGTAATTCTATGGTTACCTATTTCTCCTTGTGACTTTAATGTGAGGGACCCATTAGATTTTTTTTTTAACTTCATTGATGAAAGGCATTCATGTAAGTGGATTTTGTGGACAACTGATTTTTCCGGTTTCTTTATTTGTATCAAATGTTTGCAAGAGGAGCACTGGATTTAATGGGATTCTTGCCACTGAATTAGCCTATTTCTGGAAAAAAAAATTATAGAGCATGGAGGAGGAGGCTGATACTTGTTGCTAAATGTTACCCTGTATGCTTTTGAGAGATTGCCTATTTTATTGATTTTTAAATTGCTTCCACATTGCCAAGCCATCTTTTCCACCCCTGCCACACCTCTAGTTATTCACTACTGTTTCATTGCCCATCAGGATTTCCTCTGTAGCTTACCATAGGCCATAACAGCTAATCACCAGGATGTTAGTTTGAAATAAAAAATCCCTGGCAATAAAGATCTCCAGCTACAACTTGCATCAGATTTCATCTTTCTCAGGGCTAGGCTGGGCTCCATGAAAGGAAGGTCAGTTCCATTGCAGCCTAATCCTCCCCTGCCTTTTGTTGCTATTTTTTTAACAGCAGGTTGGAACTCATTTGTTTCAAGGTTTCGACAAAATTAATGAATTTGGCTCTATTTTGCATTCTAAAATTTTACATGATTTTTCCTGAAGGCCTATTTTCCCTGAATATGTATGCATACTAACTGATTGTCAGAATGATTTAAAAAACAACAACAACAGTTTACCTAGTACTTACCAATCATGGCTTCTCGAAGGTTCTGGATACTTCTGCGTATATATGCATAGGATTGGGTTGTTTGCCCCCCTTTGCTCAGTGAGATTGGCTTCCACAAATATGATGAGTTGTAGTCTTAAAATTAAGTGATTTTCTTTAGTATCATAATAATTGGAAGACTTTGCTATATATCTTTATGTGCAACTAAGGCTGAGCAGAAACCTGTCTTAAATCAGATGAGATACTGCAGTTTAAAAGGCCCATGGACCGCATGCCCAAAAGTTTCAAGATTGTGCTTCTGAATTACTCCAATGTCATATTTGAAGTCTACCTATGTGTTGTATTAAATGTGTGGCTTGCAACCATTTCAGGGAATAGATGCAGTGAATAAACCCAGTGGTATATAGGATGGCATCTTTGGGATCTTATCACTTCATGGAAAGTGAAAAGCTGAGAAGAGTGTTGTACACCCAGAACTAAGGATTTGGGGTGTGGAGCAGGCAAAAAGAAATATTAGTGTTGCCATCAGCTTGCCAGAAGCTCCATGGCTGTGATGTAAATTTGTGTGTATGGTTGATGCTTTGTCAGAAGCCTTGTACCAAGTACCATGAAAGCTGTGTGTGCAGTCGAGAGAGGGTCAAAATGAGAAATGGTTGGGTCATAGAAAATTAGCTGGGAGCTGGCAAATCCGAAGGAAAAAGGAACCGGGTCTGACTGTTGCCAGGCAAAAGGGGCCAGGAGGTAGAATGAAAATTTTGAATGCAGTTGCTACAGGCACAGCTGGAGGTATATGGGAAGGGACAAATACTGGACAGGCAGAAGAAGGGGAAGGCTATCCTAATGTCCCCAATGAAGCTTTGAGGCATTTTAACAAATGACAGCTTTGAGTGTGTTACTCATGAATGTAACATTAATGAGGGACAGAAAGCGGATGAAATCAGTTCTGCTGTTGAATATATGCTGCTGCCCATGTGGCTTTTTCCACTCTGTTTACAGATGTAGGACATGGCAAATGGCTTACAGATCAATGGTTTGCACTGAAGTGCTGACTTTAATTGAATGTGACTAGTATCTTGGATAATCGAGGATGCAAACCTTGTGTAAACTCCCATGATTTCTAGGGGAAGCTATGCCTGGTAGGCGAAAGGGAAAGGTTGAAGAAGTTTGGTGAGTAGAGGCATCTCATTTTGTTGTCTGGAGTGGAAAATCCAAATTGCATCCCATTCTCTCACTAATTATCAGGGCCGAATTCCAAGTTATAGCCGTGTTAGTCTGTATAATCAGTACATAGAGAGATCTTGTAGCACCTTTGAAACTAACTGAAAGAAAGAAATTGGCAGCATGAGCTTTCATAGACTTCAGCCACTTTCTCAGATGCATTTGGTGGAGTGGAAACCAGGCACAGACATATATATGCCATTGGTATGTGAGGGTGTCAATTCAAATTACAAGTTAACAGTGTCATTGGGAAATCCACCAGGACTTTCTGCTGTTCGAGATCCATTAAAATTAGCTTCTTTATAGATTGTGCCCCATAACATATACATGCCTTCCATTCTGTTGTAGCTCTCCTACCCTACCTAACAGTAAATGGACTTGGTTGTTTATCCTGACACAAAATGGAAGCATGTTATGGCACCAGTTTGTTTACCAGCTGTAACACATGAGTGAAAATGTACAAGTTGGTGTTGGTCCATATATGTGCTACTGGAGTAATTTAAAGCAGCAAGGATCATGGTGAGTGGGAGAGAGACTGGGCATATGAAGTAGGTAAACAGGATGGGAGGGAGATTCTGTGTTGTGACTTTAAAAGGCTACATAGACTTTGCAGGAAGTGAGCTAAGGTGGTTGCACTTGGAAGATTATGAGGCAGACTATGAGCTGTAGATGTCTGTTTAAATGTAAACAGGATGATGCTTAAAGAACCTTTGAGAAAGGAATGCACTTTGTCTGGAGGCCATGGAGGAAGGCACAGAAGTCAGCAAGGCTGCTAAGAGGATGCCTGCCAGTGGCTGGAATCCAGTAGGACTCTTAGCCTTGTCCTCTGGAAAACAAAAATATATCTGAAGATAATTGGTTTGCTTGGCTGTTATTTTATGTGAGGATGGTAATGGTGGTGCAGGGTTTTGTTGTTGTTGTTTTATGGAGGCAGGTATTTGTTGTTGCTTGCCTTCAAGTCATTTCTGACTTATGGTGACCCTAATGTGAACTTCTCAAGGGGTTTTCTGAGGCTGAGACTAGCCCAAAGTGAGTTTCCATGGCTGAGCTGCAATTTGAATCCTGGTCTCCAGGATCATAGTTCAGTACTCAAACCACTACAGACCACGTTGATTCCGAAGACAGATATATGTCGTTGTATTTCTGAAAAAACTACCCAGTGTACTTGGAGCACTTTTTAACTGATTAAAAGTATTAATTTAATTCATTTAGAGTTAAGACACAACCTGCTGTTATCTGCACACTTTCTTGGGTGTAAATCCTAGTGAACACAATATTAATTATTTTTGAACAATCATACCAGACTGTACGTGGTCCAGCACAAAATGTACAACTTAAAAGATATACATTTGCAGTTAGCTGCAATTCTAGTTGATTAATTTGCTGGTTAATTGAGAATTAGCAATAGGAACTTTCAACCTTTGTTATGGTATAAGTTCTGGATAAGTTCTGGATCACATTTCCTATCATGAAGAGTTAGCATCTAGCAAAGCAGCATACTGTAATAAAATTATCCTTTTAGTATTAAAGAGCTGTCATACCAGGTTAAACTAGTCATTCATCTAGTCCAGATCCTGCCCCTCACCAGTGGCAGATGTTGGATGTTATCCAATACTTTACAACATTTTAAATTTATCTTCAGTGCTTGTGGGGGGAATTATATGAAAGTTAGAATCATAGAGTTAGAAGAGACAGCAAGGGCCATCCAGTCCAACCCCATTCTGCCAAGCAGGAAATCATAATCAAAGCATCCTTAACAGATGGCCATCCAGCCTTTGCTTAAAGACATCTAAGGAAGGAGATTCCATCATGCTCTGAGGAAGTGTGTTCCACTGTCGAACAGCCCTTACTGTCAGGAAGTTCCTCCTAATGTTAAGGTGGAATGTTTTTTCCTGTAGCTTGCATCCACTGTTCCATCTTCTAGTCTCTGCAGCAGCAGAAAACAAGCCTTCTCCATCCTCAAGGTGACACCCCCTCAAATACTTAAACAGGACTATAATATCACCTTTTAACTGTCTCTTTTCTAGGCTAAACACCCCCAGCTCCCCAAGTCTCTCCTCATAAGGCATGGTTTCCAGGCCCTTCACTATTTTGGTGGCCCTCCTCTGGACATGCTCCAATTTGTCAACATCCTTTTTGAAGTGTGGTGCCCAGAACTGGACACAGTATTCCAGGTGAGGCCTAATCAAGGCAGAATAAAATGCCACTATTACTTACCTTGAACTAGACACTATACTTCTATTGATGCAGCTTAAAATAGCATTGGCCTTTTAAGCTGCCACATCACACTGGACCAGGACTCCTAGATCCCTTTCACATGTAGTCATGTTAAGCCAGGTGTCTCCCATCCTATATCTGTTTATTTCATTTTTTCTACTTAAGTGTAGTATCTTACATTTCTCCCTATTGAATTTCATTTTAGTAGCTTTGGCACAGCTTTCTAATCTATTAAGGTCATTTTGAATTTTGATCCTTTCCTCTGGGATATTAGCTACTCCTCCTAATTTGGTGTCATCTGCAAATTTGATAAGCATACCCTCTATTTCTTCACCCAAGTCATTGATAAAGAACCAAAGTAAAGGCTATTTCATGTTGGATCAAGCTCCACAGAGCCAGGAAAATAAAAGCTGATGCCTTAACAGACATGCTGCATTGTCTGGGATGATGTTCTGGGGTGTTCCAAATTGTTCTTTTTTGTAACTTGCCATCTATGGACTCACACTTTCCCTTCATCTTTTGGGGCTTAAATCCAGATGGGGAGGATGTCATGCTTAGGACCAGAAAAGATGCCTCATATTGTCCTGCTCCTGTTTTGTTTTTTGAAGTATCTTAGTCTTGCTGTATTGGTACAGGAAGCTTGCTGTGATTGGAGCCATGCCTTTTTGTTGGTTATACCAGTAGTCGCTGGATGGGTTCAAGAGTAAGAAAGTGCCATCTCTTAGCATCCTTTGACACTGCCTCAACACAGAGGAGGCTTTTATGTTTCACTTTGCTAAGAGTGATGGTGACACGAGAATGCAGGTTTCTTATTTTGATTCTAGAATGTCAATATACTGAATAACAGAAGTATTTATTCATGACCAGGTTGAGATCTCCGCCAGCAGGTGTGCTTTAAGAATCTGCTCTTGAACTTGACATACTTGGTAGAAATGAAATGATTTGTATGGTAAGGTCCTGCAGTTGAAAAGCAGAAGGATCTTTGATTCAGACTTGTGTCCAGGTTGTGTCCTCGCAACAGAAAAAGATGTGTGGGCTAAGATCAAACACAAGGATGCCTTTTATTGGGGAACAGCTGCTGACTCACAAATTCAGTAAAATGGTTAATAATTAAGCAACCCAGTCATGCTCAAAATTAGTGCATTATACAACCTCACTATTAAAGTCCTTGGTATCACCTCAAAATCATGGTAAAGTTCTTGGTATCACCTAAAATCTATGAAGCAGATTATTTGCTTTGTCACTGGTTCTAGAAGCACAGCTATACAATTAAGCCTTAGGCAAAGTTAGCAGGAATATCACTTGCATCTGCTGCATCTGAGAAGAGCTTCTCCCCATCCTTTGCCATTCTACCCATCTTGCCAGCTATAAGGTGTAAGTAGAAAACTATTATGGGTCTGCTCACCTGGGGAGATGTTTCTTCTAACAATACAGTAAGGTTCAAATCCATCCTAAAGGAATTAAAGGATCAGGTCAATATTATTATATTTTTATAATATTTGTTTGTATCCCTCTCTTTTCCCAGAACTGGGTCTCAGAGAGGCTTAACAATATTAAAAGAACAATGCAATTAAAAACATAGAAAAGAGGCGCATTACAAAGCAATTAAATTATTACAATATTAAAATAGATTGCTATTAAAAGAATAGAATACAATTTAAAAAGATAAAACTGTATAAAAAACATTTTAAGATGAAACAACATTTCAAGCCGGTCCTTTACAAAAAGTCCATTTTAAAAGCCTGTCTGAACAGCTAGGTCTTATCATACTGGCAGAAGGCCAATGAAGAGGGAGCCGTGCTGGTCTCCCTGAGAAGGGAATGCCAGACTCTAGGGACAGCCACCAAGATGGTTCCTCTCGTGTCCCCACCAATTGTGCTTCTGATGAGGATGGGACACCCACTGGCACTATATGAACTACAGCATCCAAGTCAGAGTGAATCTGAGTGACTTTATTTGCAGAGTGCTGTACAAATTCTTTACAGCGGGCTGCCAAGTGGGCTGCATTTTCTACTTGAGGTTGAGTAAGAGACCCCTGACTACACAAAACAACTCTGCTGGACAGCTCCGTGCGGATATAATGCTGGCAGCAAAAAATAATTTCTGTGCTGCCTGCATTGCCACAGAGGAGGCCTTCAAATATGGCTCATCTCTGCTGATTCAGGACATTCCACTGTCCCCATCTCTACTTTGATTAGGCAGACCAAGGAAAATGTGTGGGTTTATGGAGGATAAGTTGGACACAAGCATAATTTATGGCATTACACAGCATAACTACTGATCATAGAATATATTAAAAGTGTCAGTTTAGTGGCGCTTGAAGGCCTTAATTTTGTGCTTAAACCATTTTTTTTCTTCCACTGAATTTCTCTCAGTTTGAAAAGAAAATTTACCATTACAAGTGTTCTAAAAAACAATAACACATCTACACCAGTGCAGATACACATATAACTTTTTCACTGGGTAAGTATGTACAAATTGATAGATGTGCTACTCTGTTCAAAAAGGTTTACTTCTGCATTTGCCTGTCTGTGCATGATACTATCATTCCTTTTTTGTTTCTATTTTCTTTGCCTCAGAAATGATCTATCTGTCAGGCAGAGTGACTCCATCTGCTCTTAAAATTACCTTATATTTGTCTCAACTGACAGTTCCTGCTATCCCTCCACCCACTGTCAACTACACTGGGCACGTTTGGCTTACATGACAAGAAGATCTCTTGAAGACTTGAATGGATTGGGCACTTAATTAAAACAAGTTGACAGACTACTGAGCTAATCTCACAGAACTCAGTGTATTCAGCTGTTTCCAGCTCTTTACTTCCAACCTCTGGCCCTTGCCAAAATGGCAATGGGGAAACTCCTGTCCTAGGATAATTATCATGATGGTGTATTTTGAGTACCAAGAATGGAAGCTATCAAGTCAACAAGTTCGGTTTCCTGCTTCTCTAGATATATATACGTTCTTACTTTACCAAGTCTGTCTCTGAACACTGAAGAACTCTAATAGGCATTCTGGAATTAAACAGATAAATATAAATAAGAAATTATGAGTGGCAGATGAAAACAAATGTGCCAAATAGCCATACATTACATTCTTCTAAAAATATTTTTCTATTCCACCTATCTTCTCAAAAGGATTGCTCACAGGATTCTCGCATTCTCTCCCTGTCTGTTTTCAGAACAACCCAGGTATATAAGGAGAGAGTGCGGGGATGTATTACATGCAGCGCATGTACAGTCTGTCTTCATGTGTACACATTTTTTTTACCTATACACATACAGTTTGCGCCCAATAAACAGCTATCACCAGGTATATACAGTGTGTAAACACTAAATGCAGATTACAGATCTATATGCATGAACAGTTAATTACATGTAATGGAGAGTGCATGCAATGGAAAGTGCAAGTTCAACCAGGGATGTCTAGATAATAGTTCAGTAATTGAAGGGCATTTCTGCACATGAAAACATGTGTGACAGAATATTGTAAGACTTGTTTTGCTTGTTATATTGAAGCTTCTTGATTAACAGAATAAAAATGAGGATATATTTTTATCTCAAGTAAATTCTTTATTTGAATCCAAGCAATTGCTTATAAAAGTACTGCTGGTAATAATAAAAATAATATATTAATTTACTTAACACCATTTTCCCATGCACAGATACTTCTACTGGCATTCATGTCTGATTAATATACCTTTTGTCATCAGTTTTTTACTATTCAAAAAGGAATCCTGCAAGTTAGGTGAGGCTGAGAAAGATGCTCAGAGGATCATTCAAAACAGTACAAAGCTTCAGTCCCTTCCCATTTTATTTTCACACGAAAAAAAACAATCCACTCTGAGCTTTATGCTAGGAAAATGGGGATGGCAGTCAAACCTTCATTTAAGCAAAAAATTTTGGTTTCTCCCTTAAGCTGATATGGCTTACTTTATTTAGTGATTTATGAATTGGCAGAGAAGCACTTCCAGTGTGCATTTGTGCAACCTTAAGAAAGTTTAGTTAGAAGGAAATCCCATTCAGTCCAAGGGTCCTGCTTCCTGGCATGCATGCTTAATAACTTTCTTTGAAAATGGAAACAAGCAGGATGTTCTCCACCTTCACAATAGTATTTTTTGCATCCCTCAGTGTGTGCCATGATGTAGCGCATTAATAGTGTCAGACTAGGATTTCAGTTAAATAAATCCAGCAGGCTGGGAAAAAAGGGTGAGGAGCAGGGAACAAATATAAAGTTGCAGTGATGAAGTTCAGCAACAGAGACTGGAGGAAAGAAGTGGGGGAGGAAGCAGAAGGAGGGAGCAAGGAAGTAGAGATCAAATCTTTATACATTTGGGAAAGTCTGTAAGTTTTGCATTTTTATGTTTTCCATTTAAGTTGGTTTTATTTGAATAAAGCTAGTATAGGGAAAGCAGGGGAGAGAAGAGTCAAAATGTTATTTTGATCAAGAATGCAGACTGACCCTTTTCAAGCTTATACTTGTATTAGCATATAAACACAGCAATCACTCAAAAGACTCTTCAGGCTCCAGCAATATCTCCAGCAATCACCTGCTATGATATCACCACCCTGATTGATCCCATCCCAAGATGACATGCAGCCCTACCTAGTTCATCCTGTCTTCTTTTTGGTTCCCACACTGCATCCTAATATTCATAATGGTTATCTACTCACCTTGCCTTTAGGCAGCAGTCCTTCCTCCTGCCTTGTCCCTCAATGACCATCATTAAAACTGAACTTGTCACCTCTTCGCCACACCCACAAAGTTTTGCATTTCTATGAGCATTTTCATGCATAGCCTGTTTATATAGGTCTCTGGACTTTCCATTCCACCCCAAGGATATGAGAAAGTAGACTCACATCTATGCAAGCTCATGCTACCAACTTCTCTTTGTAAGTCTCAAAGGTGCTACAAGATTGCTTTGCAACAAGTACCTAGATTGGTTAGGGCTAAAGGAACCAAAACATGTTCCAGGCCAGCAGCAGATGCAACAGTTGTCATGAGACTACTGGGCTGCACCATGGCCAGGCTGCTCTACGTAGAGGGATCTTACAGCACCTTTGAGATAAACTGAAAGAAAGAAATTGGCAGTATGGGTTTTCATAGACTTCAGTCTACTACTGAAGTCTATGAAAGCTCATGCTGCCAATTTCTTTATTTCAGTTAGTCTCAAAGGTGCTGCAAGAGCTCTCTACATATGGATTCTACAGACTAACACGGTTATATCTTTGCAGGCTACCCTAACCTGAAATCCATTCCCAATCTCTCCTTAAGTAGCAGGGCATGGATTCTACACTCCTGTAGGTTGGTTGCGTGAAAGAACAATGCTGTCTCCAATATATCTCATTCTCTGTCTCTCAGACACATGCACAGTGAAGAATGTTTAAGCTCTGGGCCACTCAATTGCTCCCAGGGCTTGTGCTGGCTGCTGTTTGCTTTTGCTGGCATTACTTTGCTAGTTTTGACTTACACACAAGTGTCTTCTGTCTCTTCCTTCTCTTGTTCATTGGAGCATATTCAATACACTTTCCACTAGCATCAGTTGGGAGGGCAAGGCAAGGGCTTTCCATTAAGACCCTGCATCATTGCCTGGAACAAGTCCAAAAGAGGGCAACCCAAATGAGACAAACCCTAAGAGGTGATAAGATAGCCATCTTTAAATAGTTGAATGACTGTCAGGCAGAAGACAGATCAAGCTTTTTTTCTGCTCCTCCAGAGGATGAGGCCAAATCAGTAGACAGAAATTAAAGGAAAGGAGATTGTCACTAAATTTTAGGAAGAATTTCCTAATGTAAGAGCTGTCCAGTGGACTGCTTTGAAAGGTGACGGACCTCCCTTTGTTGGAGGTTTTTAAACAGTGTGGGTGACCACCACTCAGTGTTGCTTTAGCTATGGCTCCTGGAACTAGTAGGAAATTAAATTAGATGAACCTCGAGGTCCTTCATTGTCTTGTAGAATCACAGAATTAGAAGGGACCCCAAGGTTCATCTTATTCAATTTTCTACTAGTCCAACTTTTGATCGGAATAGTGAGGCCTGTTACAGACTGCCAAAATAAAGCTGCTTCGGGTCTCTTTGGAGTTATGCTGTTTAAATGATGCATGGGTCCTAAGAGTCTGGAGGTTGGGCCAAAGCCACACTCCATTCCTAAGCACTGGAGTGCAGCTTTTGGTGCAGCTTCCGGATTCTTAGGATGCATGCATCATTTAAACAGCATAACTCCAAAGAGACCCGAAACAGCTTTATTTTGGCAGTCTGTAACAGGCCTGACTCTGTATTTTACACCATACCTTAGCTCCTACAAGGGCCAGAGGCTTGTTTATGCTTCTGAATGGAACACTTTCATTATGGTGAAAACAGGCAGCAGATTCTAACAACCCAGGTATGGATGTACTGTATGGAAAGGTTTGCTGACACTTTTAATGAACTCACCTTCCCTGCTGCCTCCAAAAACAAACAACATTCCAACCCTCACCACCCGCTTCCCCAGAATTTTCCATGGGAGGACCAAAAAGAATTGTGCTTTAAGCCACCAGCAAGGGATATCTATTAAAAGGCCCTTGCCCCTCAGACTATGATTCCGACCCATGCTTTAGACGTTGCTTTACTTGGTTTAGACAATTTTGATATGGAATGGTCTATAGTATATAAAGTTTTGAAAGAGAAATGGGGGATAATAGCAGACCTATAAAACATCTAAGTGATTTATATGCATGGGACAAAACGATGAAAGAAAGGGGATGGTAGAAGATATATACTGAGGTATTTGGACATAAGCACAAATAATAATAAGGTATTGGTTTGAGGAAAATAAGTAGAGATAGAAGAACAGATGAGTCAAGTTTAGAATATTTAAGGAAATTCAGAGAAGTATTGAAAAAACAGTACTAAAAGGAAGAATGTTAGAATGAATGGTAAACACTGGTTAAGGGTGATGGTAAAGTATGTTGAGTATGTAGAGAAGACGTATGGGAATGTTAGGGAAGAGTTTGAAAACAAGGATAAGGCGAAGAAGTAGAACTAGAAGGGAGAGAGGAAGGAAAAAACATAGGAGTTTATCAAATGGGAGGAATTTCTCTTAAATTCGAATGAAAAGAAAGTGGGGCCAGAACGCATTCACTTAAAGTCGCTAGTTTTGTGCAATTATGTAAATACGCATTGCATTCAAACTGGCTCCTCATTGCCTGAAAATTGCATGCCATTGCCTGAATTTGCGTGTGGCAGTTTATCATGCAATAACATGAAAGCACATGATTGTGTTCGGACTGACTTCCCATTGCCCGAATTTGTGTGTAGTGGGTTATCACGCAATAACGTGAAACCCCATGATTGCGTTCAGATTGCCATCGGATTAAACTTCCAATTCCCCTTGTCTGATAAACTCCATAGAAAGGTGAAATAATGAGTTTGGATAAGAAAGAGTGAAGGAAATAATAAGAAAGTGGTATAAGAGGAATGGAAGGAAGGGGATATGAAACTTGAAGATGAATGACGGAACACAAGTTGAGTTTACTGGAAGATTAATTAGTAAGTAATGTTAGAATAGAGTTATAGTAGTAGGAAATACTTATTGTATGTTTATTGAATACTTATGAAATGTTTAAAGAAACACTGATTATATTTGTGATGATGTGTGATTGATAATATTTTAAATGTTCTATAAAGAAATCAAAAAAGAAGTTGCCTTACTTGGAATTTCCATTTGTGAACAAGTGCTTTAAGAGGGTCCTGGTAGTGTCTGAAATGTTCATTTTCAGGCTACTGTTAATAAGCTAATTAAATCTTGGATGGAAAACCTCTTGAGCTAAGAGGGTATTTTCTAAGCGAATTCATTATTTTACATTTCTCTTCAATACTGTATCAGGAAATATGTGATTCTTGAAGGGACGATTTCATTTAGTAAAGATCATTCATTCAGATAGATTAATTACATTCCATCTCTCATTTTGCTACCACAGCTTCCTTTGTGAGGTAATATAAGGTTGGGACACACACGTTTTGCATTTCTCTTCCCGCACTCTCTGAGGATAACCCAACTAGGACTGTTGTGAAAGTAGAGAAATCTTGTAGCACCTTTGAGACTAACTAAAGAAAGAAGTTGACAGCATGAGCGTTCATAGACTTAAATGTACTTCCTCAGATGCATTTGGAGGATGCATTTGTTGTGAAAGTGTAATTGCTGGTCAAATTCTTCCAAGCAGAACTGAGGGAATCACAGCTTGCTAAGAGCAGAAGGTGCCTATTCAATTCATCATGTGCTTCCCACTGCCTGCCTGCCTGCCTCTTCATCCAAACAGAGGCTCACACTGGGAGCCAGGAACTGGGGTAGCAGGTGGCAGAGAGTTCCTAGAGAAATGGGACAAAAGAACTGGATCTCTCTGCTGTTTTCTTCAGTGAAGATGCTTGCAGACTCTGCACTGGCAGCAACTTCATTTTTCACAGAGTTGAAGCAAGGAGGAGGCCAGGTGTGAAGGACCAACCTCCAGCACCTGAATGATCTTTTCCCCCTCTTGGGGAAGGAGATGGGAGAGCATGAAGTTGGGGGAACTTGGACATTCCTATTTTCTTTCAAATGCTCAAAACTTGTTGTCCCAATCCCCCTCCACCAAGGGAGTGATAGTGAGCATTCACCTGGAAATATCAATGAACTTAATCTCTTTTAGGAATGAGTGCAAGTCTGCTCACCATTTGTTCATTGTTATAGTCTTTATGCAAGCAAGCAAGAAAGAAAGATGGAGTTGTGTCTGAATAAAGCTGGCCCCCCATATCCACAGATTCATCCATCCACAGCTTGAAAATATTCAAAAAATATATAAATTTCAAAAAGCAAAGCTTGATTTTGCCATTTTATATAAGGAACACCATTTTACTATATCATTGTATATAATGGGACTTGAGCATCCATGGATTTTGGTGTCCACATGTAATCCTGGAACCAAACCGCAGCGGCTACCAAGGGCCCACTGTATGTCTGTTTACATTTGTTACATTTAAGATATTTAGAGGAGGTCCCTTTTTTGTCTAAAATGTTCCAGCTAAGTCCCTGAGTGGATCCTACACATTGCAACATGGTTCTTAGATCTTGTTCACACTAGCCTGTTTGTTCCTAACTGTTGGGGGTCTCATACGAGGATTGGCAATTTTAACTTTTCTATAACAAGCATGGCAATCACTGCTTTGCAAATGGACTTGATGGGAGAAGAAGTATTTTGAACACTATTCTCTCAAAGCAACAGGAGGGACAGAGTGTATGAGCTGGGGGAGGCAGGGGAGGCGGGAAGTACAGTGCTCCCTCGGGTTACAAAATTAATTCGTTCCGCGGCCGCTTTCGTAACCCGAAAAGCCTTCGTAAGCCGAAATGCCATAGGCGCTAATGGGGAAAAGCCGCGTTTCGTGCGAAAAAGCGCCGAAAAGCACCAAAAATTTTTTTCGTAACCCGAAAAAACATTCGTAACCCGGAACAATTATTTCCTATGGGATTTTTTCGTATCCCAGAAATTTCGTAACCTGGGTATTTCGTATCCCGGGGTACCACTGTATAAACTATTGTTATAGGTATCCTTGTTCAACATGTACAATATGTGTAAATATGTAGCTGATGAACTTGGACATATAGGGACTGTTTATTTAGACATGTGCTAGCTTGCCTTGTAACCTATATTTTGTTGTTTTTAACTGCCATAAAGTCAACTCCAACTTACAGTGGTGGTATGAATGAGAAACTGTCAGATTTCCCCCTTTATCAACATTGCTGCTCAGATCTTGCAGACTCTGGGGCCATGACTTCAGAGGACTTCATCACACGGGGGGAAATCAGGGGATTCAAAAGGCATTATCCAGGGAAAGTCATGCGATCGTGGCTACGATTATCACAGAGATCACAATTAGAGAGGGCTTATTCTGGGAATAACCAGGGAATAATTTGTTGCTGGTTATTCCTGGAATAAATCCTCTCTAATCGTGACATCATGTGATAATCTTAACCGTGGTCATGCAACTTTTCCTGGATAATGCCTTTTTAATTCCTCGATTTCCCCCATGTGATAGAGTCCCTTGACTGAGTAATGTCTTCCTACTGTCTTCTACCATGCCACGCCTTACTTTTTTCCACTGACTCCTACCTTCCAACGAGTCCTATCTGGTGCTGATACAACAGTTTCAGTTTTAGTCATTTAGGCTTCTAGGGATTGTCCAGGCTCTAATACACATTTATTTGTCCGGAATATCTTCAGAACCCTTCTACAACACTACATTCAAATGTGTTGGCTTTCTTCCTATCAGCTTTATTCAACATCTAGCTTTCACACCCATACAATGAAATCAGAAAAACAACGGCATAGACAATCCTGACTTTGGTCTTGACTAGTTCCTTTATAGCTCTCTTCCAAGTCTGATTTTTTTGATTGCATTCTCCATGCTGATTAATTAATGAGCCAAGGTATAGAAAATCTGACTATTTCAATATCTTCATTATCTGTATTTTACACCATACCTGCATATCTTTAATGCTTGATATTCTTTCCTCCAATTTTCCCGACTCCTTCCTCCAGGTCTATTCCAGCTTTATGTGTGAAATGTTCATCATTCTTTGAATAGATAGAGTAATAAAATGCAGCCTTGCTTTACCCCCAGCTTTAAGGACTGGAGCATAGCTTTGGCGCAACTTCTGGCCTCTTAAGATGCATGTGTCATTTAAAGAGTGTACCTCCAAATAGACGCGAAGCAGCTTTATTTTGGCCTGTCTGTTTGGGCCCATATTTGTATTTATGCTCTGTCTGGAAACCTTTCTTGGTTGGTAATTGTTGGTGATGGTGGTGTTGTGTGCCTTCAAGTCACTTCCAAATTATGATGACCCTAAGGTGGACCTATCATGGAATTTTCTTGGCAAGATTCATTCAGAAAGGGTTTGCCATTCCCTTCCCTTGAGGCTGAGAGTATGTGACTTGCCTAAAGTCAGCCAGTGGGTTTGATGGCAGAGCTGAGAATCGAACCCTGATCTCCAGAGTCGTAGACCAACACTCAAACCACTATGCCATGCTGGCCGTCAAGGTACTCCAAAACTAACATTGGCCATAGGTGACACTTAAGCAATTAATTTGCTAACATATGAGCCTAACTATGGTGGGATAGAGACCGCCCCTTTCCCCGATGAATCAGGGCCTCAGCTGCCACAGCGGCAGCCCCAGAGGCCCCGATCCACCGCTTTTCCTGGCCTCGGGAAAACGGCAAAATGCCACTTCCCTGCGGCCTGGAAAGGAGTGTCCTTGGGGCTTCATGCCCCAAGGGCACCGCGACAGTGGCGGGAAAAGGGAGAAAGGGTCCGCTCGTCCCCTTTCTCTCTGCATCGGTGGTGCAGCCATTTAAAGGCCATGCCAGCAATATGCATGGTGGAAGGAGCTCCAAAACAGAGCTCCTTCTGGCGCCACTGAAAGCGCGCCACAAGTGCCCTCCAGCGGTGCCAGGACATCACATCCGTGCTGTGCCGTTTGGCTGCAGCGCGGCCATGACGGTGTAATGGCAACGCCCATGTAGAAAGGGTGCCGCCATTACAACATACTAGGGTTGCAGGGCATCTGGGAATGACGCCCCGAGGCAACCCTAGTACGTATCCAGGCCAGCGCTTTGTGCCGGTCTGGATACCACCTATATTATTTTAGTCTATATTATACTACGTTAGTATAGGTGATAAGAGAATAGCTGAGTAGCTGGATACTAAGGATTCCTGATTCATGCTAAAAGATGTGGTGTACAGTTCAAAACCAGACTTTAGAATAAAGAGTCCACAGTTGGTGTGCTGTGACAGGTGATCCATGGGTAAAGAGGATGAATCTCTATGGAGAATATAGTAGGCAGTGGAATTGTAAAGGTATACAACTTAGGGAGATTAACTGATCCTGGAAACAAGGGTTAGGCATTAGAAAAGAGAAGCAGAGTGTCTGGAAGGATAACAAAAACAAAAACAGGCTGAAATTCAGGTGAACTTGTAGCTGCATATCAAAGGGTTTGTCTACCCTGGATATCACAATCAAAAATAACACTGGGTGCCCAAACTCAACAGTAATAGGCAATAGCTAGTACATTTCTGTACCACTTATCAGTGCACTTAAGCACTCTCTAAGTGGTTGACAAAGTATAAGCTAATTGCCCCCAACAATCTGGGTACTCATTTTAGCGACCTCGGAAGGATGCAAGCCTGAGTCAAGCTTGGAGCCCTTTCGCTGGTATTGAACTCGCAACCTTATGGTTTATGAGTGAGTGGCTGCAGTACAGGCATTTAATCACTGCGCCACTGGGGCTCCTCAAATTCAAGGAAAATGTTGAGTCTTCAACTGGGTTTACAAAGGGGCAATGACTTTGGGCAGACTTTGGATGCATTTAAAACTTGGCTCTATAGAATTAAAGCAAATGGCTACTTGATTAAATTTAAACATTACAGCAACATGATTAAAATTGGGTAGAGGAGCTTAGAGCAAACTGAATCAAACCCAAGTGGTCATTTGACCAGTTGATCTGTATTGCAATGAGGCTGGACTAGCTTTTCCAACAGAGCTATAAAATGGCAAATTCAAAGGTGTCTTTCTTGAGGAGGGAGAAAAGCAGTTGTATTTAGTCAGGGTCCCCAAGATGTGTATATTGTAATAAGTAGTAAAAGTGGCAATGCCTCTTTCATTAAGTTGCAAGAAAGGATGCACAGGTAAATGAGGTTTTGTTAGACTCAAGGTAAATAGCATATTGTTCTTCCTGCTAGCAACCATGGGCCTCCTGCCAATGCAGCCTTTCACTGAACAAAATGCATATTAGACATTGTTAGGGTTGCCATAATTCTCTACTAAAAACCAGGACAAAATGTAGGACAAAATTTAGACCAAAATATAGGGCAATTGTAGGATAAAATTTAGACCAAAATGTAGGACATTTAATAAAAATGGAGGACCTTAAATGTCCTACACTTTGGGCTAAATTTTGTCCTACATTTTGTTCCGGTTTTAGTAGAGAATTATGGCAACCCTAGACATGTTGGACAAGGTGTTAGGGCGATGTTGTAAACACAAACACAGATTGAAACTACATTTATACAAGCCATTATGACTGAGCTTTTCAGTTTTCACTGTTCCCACCCATGTTTCTGACAATATGTGCTTAGTTCTCAGACATAGCTGTGTTGGCCTGGAATATCAGTATGCAAGGTATCTTGCTGCACCTTTGAGACTAACTGAGCAGAAGAAGTTGTAACATAAGCTTTAGTAGACTTGGCTGCATCTGTGGAAGCAGCCTCACAAGTCTATAAAAGCTTATGCAACAACTTCTTTCACTAAGTTAATATCAAAGGTGCTACAAGATCCTTGCATCCTTTAATGAGTAAGAAGGTCAAAGGAAGTGTTAAGAAGGTACATGTATGTGAGAAAATGTATAAGAGTAATAAAGGAAGATCTACGAGATCGGTAGGAAAAGGAACAAGAATGAGTTTTGAGGGATGATGGGAGCATAAATGAGATGGTATTAGATGAGAAAAGTGGTGAGATTAAGAAAAGAATTTATAAAAGGAAAGTTTAAGAAGGGCGGGTTACAGACGGGCAAAAAGGGGTGTGTTCATGACGTCATGAAGGTAGAGCCTTCAGACGGCCCTTACCTGAATGCCGCCATGAACATGCCGCCCGCACGCCCCAAGCGGGAAGAAGTGGCATTAAAATGAATAATTGAATAATGATGATTACATGTAAAAAAGAAACTTTCATCCTTTCTTCAAGATTTTGGTGCCCTTGATCCCCACTGCTACCAAATTTGCAGCTGTATTACCGAATTCTGGTGTTGCAGTGGTAGCAAATAAAGGTTGCATGTTACCTTTAAAACAAGCCATGTAGGTAGTTACGTTTTAAAAATTCACTCCAAGAGTAAATTGGGAGCCAGAAAAATGACCTACAGACTATGTCCTACAGACTGAACTTTGGATGCACTTGATCTTTCTTCTCTCTCTCTCCCTCCCTCCCGCTCTTTTTTTTTAAACCTGAAGATCCACTAACCAAAATGAGATGCAAAAGTCATATACTTACAACTGAAAAACACGAGGCCTCTGAATATGTTTGGGGTACATTCAACTTGATTTCCAGTTTTAGAACTGAACTGAACTCATATATTTTCTTCATATTGTTCTTGTTTGCCTTCATGTCATTTCCAGTTTATGGCAATCCTAAGGCTTAGGGTTGAGTGCAAGTGACTCACTCAGTGGGTTTCCTTAGTTGAGTGGGCAACTGAACCCTCATCTCCAGAGTTGTAGTTCAATGCTCATATCACTACACCATGCTGGCTCTGTTTTCTTCATATTACCGATTTTTCTTCATTTCAGGAGCCTAATTTAGCTGGGAAAATGTTATTGTTCAAAAAAAAAAATTAGAAGCTGGAGACTTATTAATCTACTGGAAATCACCCAGATTACTAGTAGATTCCAGTCTACCTGTGGACCACACAGAATTGAGCAGCAGATTTTGTCAGAGGGGTATTAGTGCTGTGCCCATTACAGTCACCCCACTGTATGTATCTGCTGTCACCAGTTTAGGGATCTTTCAAGTTACATCTGCAATGATAAACCCAGACATAATGGCCTCTTTTGTATCTACTTTTCCTGTAGTGGGGATGTGCCGCTTATTTTACAGTTCCAGCATATGGAAAACTGGCATAGTAGAAAGAGCACCAAGTAAAGGAGGAACTAGGAAAGAACTGCAATAATAATTTCAATCCACCACAACCAACCACGTGGGTACAGAGTCATAAGAACAGCTCTGATCAGTGATCTCGGCTCATGAAATATACCATAGACATACCTGTCATAAACAGCCAGAAATCCTTCCAGCTAGTTTAACAAATACTGCTATGTTTTGTTTGCTTAGAAGTCCAAAAATTTTAGCTGGTAATAAGCTAGTTTTGTGATTACCAGAATCAAGCATCCCTGCAATAGGATGGGCATATGCCTCACCTTGCACCTCTAAAAACAGCACAAGAAGATGAACAGGCCCATCTCCTGCCATCTCACCTCTCCATCTCCAGTCCTGAGTGGAGGAAGAAGCTTTGAGGCCCATATATCACACAAGCAAGTTCTTCCTTTCTGTGTGTCTCAGAGGGGAACATCAGTCTGCTTTGCCTTTACACTTGCTGAGTACTCAGTGTACCCAGGAAACACACAAGGAAATTAACTGGGTTTCCAACCCACCAGCTCTGAGTTGATGTGGGGGGGGGGGCTGCTTTGTCCTCGCAGTTGCTGGCTGTTTCCAACAAGCTCAAGAGCCACAGTAAATCCCAGGCTTCCTCTGAATCTGCCAGCAGCAGATGATGTGTGCTAAGCACATTCAGTGCTCTAAAGCAGTAGTTTCCAACATTGGGTTCCTAAATTTTGTGGGACTGCTACTAATTGCAGAATCTCTTACCATTTGGCATGCTTGCAGGGGCTTCTGGCAGTGGAAGTTCGACAACACCTGAGGACTCCAGGTGTTGAAAAGGGGGGATTGTGCACCCATTGATAATGCCCTATGAAAGGCAATGCCAGGATTTGCCACAGGCTGCATTAAAGGTAATACAGTGCACCCGCGCCATACGCGGCCTTGAGCATACGCGCTGAAGCCGCGCCGCACGCGCAGGGCAGAAGGGGCAGCGCATCCCATTCAATTGAATGGGCACTTGTGCCCCGCACGCACCCGCACCGTTGCGCCGCCGCACACGAGCCCCATTGTTTCCAATGGGGCTCGAGCATAGGCGGAATTCACCTTACACGGAGGGATCCGGAACGGATCCCCCACGTAAGGCGAGGATGCACTGTATATGCAATTGTGAAAGACCATAGTTTGGTACAAATAGCCGACCCTGTGTCTAGCCATCATCTTATCTGATTCTCTGTGAATGTTTTGTTCGCAAATCCTTGTGATATCTCCCTTTAGAAATGACAAAAGTTTGATTCCACTGCTCACGAGACCTAAATGTTGGCTGATAGAATAAAGCTGTCTTGAAGAGAATGGAAAACTAGAGGGTACTTAGAATATTAGATTGTGTTGGCATCAGTTAGAGTGCTGTGCCTCCCCCTAAACAATTTACCTATTCTGTAATATTGGAGGTTATACATGTATGCGTGTTTGTGCACGCAAGGTGTGCTTGTAGTGTCAATATACTTATCTGGTAATTTTGTTAGGCATTACCTGCAGGAACACATGAATCCTTTTGTGAAGCAAAGTTTACACCATATATTTGTATTTGGCATCGTCATGGTTTCATGTATCTCTCTCTCTCTCTTTCTCTCTGGGGTGAGGCTACTTACTCAGGTAAAGTACACTGGGGCCACTCCTCTCTTTCTGCATTTATGTCAGGGATTGCAGCTCTTCCTGCGGTGACTAAAGTGTGGAGTAATATTGGGTGCGGCTTCCTCCTGTGACAGACAGGTGTGGCCAGTCTAGTATCAGGGCCGGGACAATTTACTGAGGCACCTTGAAGACTGGGAATATTTCACTTGGTCCCAGCAGGCAGGTAGGAACATACAAGTGTTCACCTGCTTCACAGAGAAGTTATGTATATAGCCCTCAGCAGCTGACATGCTGCCTCACGTGAAGATTAGGTGAAGATATCTTGGTTTGGGAATGAAGGCACATTTCCCTAATGCCCTGCTCTCTCTGCTTTTTCTTCCCTTCCAGCTCTGCCACACTTCAGAATGCAGCAACTGGTTTCCTGCCTGAGCTTGTGGCTCTTCCTCCAGCTTCCCTGCCTGAGCTCTGGGACACGTGTCGTCTACAAAGTACAGGAGGAGCAGCCACCCAACACACTCATTGGAAGCCTGGCAGCAGACTATGGCTTCCCAGATGTGGGGCACTTGTATAAGCTGGAGGTGGGTGCTCCTTACCTGCGTGTGGATGGCAAGACTGGTGACATCTACACCACAGAGACCTCCATAGACCGGGAGAGCCTGCGCGAGTGCCAGCAGCTGTTTCCAGGGGACCCTTGTTTTCTTGAGTTTGAGGTTTCTATTACAGACCTGATGAACAATAGTCCACGCCTGCTGGAAGGGCAGATAGAGGTGCTGGACATCAATGATAATACACCCAACTTTGCCTCTCCTGTCATCACACTAGCCATTCCTGAAAACACCAATATTGGTGCACTCTTCCCCATTCCGTTGGCCATGGACCGTGATGCTGGTGCAAATGGTGTTGCTTCATATGAGCTCATGCCTGGTGCAGATGCCCAGAAACTGTTTGGCTTGCAGGTGGCTGAGGACCAAGATGAGAAACAGCCACAGCTGATTGTCATGGGAAATCTGGACCGAGAGCAGTCAGAGTCCTATGACTTAACCATCAAAGTACAAGATGGGGGTAGTCCTCCACGAGCAAGCAGTGCGCTTCTTCGCATCACCATCCTGGACATGAATGACAATGCACCCAAATTTGAGAAGCCTTTATATGAGGCTGAACTCTCAGAGAATAGTCCAATTGGTCACTCCGTGCTGCAGGTGAGCCCCTCCTTCAATATGTCGTTCAGAGCTTGTTAAGTTACTTTAAATGTAATAGACTTCCAAGAGACACACACTCCCATCACAGGTTACTTAGGCCTGAGATAGATGTGCGGGAAGCGGTGTTCCAGCACCAGTTCTAGGGTTCGGGAACGCACGCCAACCACACGCTCTCGAACCCTAGCAAGTGACAGTGACACCATGATGGCGGCCTTCGATCCACATGGGGGCCGCCATTATGATGTAAGTGACACAGCGTATGTCACGTACATCACCAATGCACCACAGTGCGCCAATGGCTCACTCGTGATGTCCACCACATGGACTTTAAAGAACCCGTTTTTTCCGGGTTCTTTTCGGTTTGGAAAAACACCGCACGGTTTGGCTGCTGCAGCATCCCTCAAGAGCAAAAATGGGTGGCTCCAGCCCACCCTTTTGGGGTAGTCTGTCGAGCCCCTTAGTTACAAGTTTTAAAAGTAACATTTAATTTTCCCATGCTTTAAGAATACTACAGTTCATCACCATCATTCAATAAGGCCATATTCCCATAGTTAGAAAAGTAACTGAAAATTCAAGTTACAGTTAAGTATAAGGAGTTAACTTTAATTGTTATGTTACATCTTTAATTGTATGTTATAACTTTTATTGTTCCTTAGTTACTGGAAAGAGATACTCATTTCAAGTGACTACAATGGGTCCTTGTTATCCGCTGGGGTTTGGTTCCAGGATCCCTTGTGGAAAACAAAATCCGTGGATGCTCAAGTTCTGTTAAAGACAATGGCATAGTGAAATGCTGTCCCTTATATAAAATGGAAAATGAAAGTTTGCTAATTGGAATTCATACTTTTTTGGGATATTTTCAATCCGTGGATAAAAATCCGTGGATAAGGAGAGCTGACTGTATAAAACCTATCATTTTGGCAAGACAGTGAGGAGACACAGGGGTCTTAGTAAGCAATTTCCTCAAGAAAGCTGCAGTTGACAATTTTAAGCATTTATATAGTTGAGGAATACAGACTGTCTTGAACATGTAGAAGAATCATATAGGTGCAGCCTTTCTGTAAATGTACCATTTTAGAATAAGAGTAAAAGATCTGATGCTTACTTTATCATTCCTCAAAATCCCTTCATGAGGGAATCCTGCACAGAAAGGAGATGGCTGTTAGCAATCACACTAGATGAATCCTGCTCAGAAATGGTATTTTAAAAGTAGAAAAAACCTGCAAATGCAGAATGTTTTTCATATGCATTTGCACCAAACGGCAATAACACAAAAATAAAGCAAACAAAAAGTCAACAAAAATGACACCTTTTTACTTTCGGGTTCCCATAAGTAAAAAGGTATTGTTTTTGTCGACTTTCCATATGCTTTATTTTCGCGTTATTGCTGTTTGGAAGAAATGACGTGTGAAAACCATCTGTGATTTTTTTTTCCCTACTTTTAAATCTCATTTCTGAGCGAGATTCGTCTAGTGTGATCAGATCCATAGTAACATGAGTGAGAATGAGGATATGTAAATATTGCCTGAGGTTGAAAGATATTGATACAGTTTGGGTTAGGAATTCTCCTGGGTTGGTTTTGATTCTGTGATACAATCTGAGTTGTACCAAATGGCCATGGCAATGATTTACTACAATGCTTAGTAATATGACTTTTCCATTTCAAGATTCTTTACAGAAATCCTTATAGACTTGACATCACGTGCTGGTTCCTCTCTGGAACACCCATTCCAATGTTAATGCTTCTTTCTGTGTGATTCAATGTTTTGTCCCATTGCAGAGAGATATTTGGCCCTACTAATGGTAGGAGTATAACACCTACAATTTCTTACCATTTCTTGTGCTGGTTAGGCCTGTTGTGACTTGTGACATCTAGAGAGCCGCTTGTTCTGCTGTGTCTGCCCTATCCTAGCAAAAGTTTTCTGTTAGCCATTTATACCCATGGAGTGTGCATAGGGATGGAGATTAAGGATATCTGTTAATCTGCAGTAGTATCTGTTGATAACAAGAGTTTTGCTATCAATTTAAATATTAAGTTCTCACTCTTGTGAGGAGGTACATTTGAGGCTGATGACACAGCAACCCATGTCTACTGAAGGTGTGCATGGTGTCTTTCTTTACTGTTGCTTGAAGGAGAGTGGGAACAAAAATATATCTCCATCTTCAATGTGGGTGGTGTAAAAATAAAATCTGAAACTTACAATTTTAACAGATGGCAGTTAATTCCTAAGTCAAAAATGCATTGATTGCAGGGAGTTAAGATCTGGTGCAAGATTTTTCCGCCAACAGGACAATCTTGTTCTGATTGATTTCTAGATCTGATGACAGGCATCTGTCAGCAGGACTTCCCTGTTGGACAATATCTGCCAGTGGAAGAGCAAAAAAAGAAAAAGAAAGAGGGGGGGTCAGAATGATGAAGGAGTTGAATTACACCAGATCCAAACCAGTTCCAGTTCAAAGACTCAGCAAGAATGTACACAGGAAGTTCAGCCAGGGCAAAAGTAGTCTTTAGTAATTTCCTACTCCTGGGATTGATTGAGATTCAGTACAGCTTCAGCTTGTCCATCTTCGTCAGTTAGGATGGTGTGCTAAAGCATCTATCCATCCATCCTGTCTAGTAAAATGATAGTCAAGTGGAACAAATGAGCAGGAAAAAGCTGCTTTGAGAGGCAAATGATGGGCAACCCTTTTAAAAAGAAGATGATGGTGTTTTCTCTGAACAGATCATGTTTTGGGGTAATGAGACCCCAGTGGACAGTTTGGCTAGCAGTCTGTCACCTATTTGCTGTTTCCTCCCACAGTGCTCTCTTCCAGGTTGAGGATCAGGATTCGGATGATACTTAAATCCCATCTGACTTCATCAGAGGGAAGAGGTAGCTAACAAGAGTCCATTCTGTAAGCTTGGATAAGACCAATTGCCATTTGTTTTTTTTTTCACCACAGTCCCAGGCAATGCCCTGCTGTTTAATTCTATTTCCTTTTTCCTTTACATTAAATTGTAAATTATTATTTTAAATCAGAACCTTTCCCCCCTGAAGCCACATTTCCGTTGTGGTAAAGTCAGGCGCTACATGCAGGTGACGGTGGGGCCAAAGTGACACCATATTCCCCCCCCCCTTTCTCTTTCTCGTGATTAGGGGTAGGCAACTGTGGTAGGCGCCCTGGTGGCGCAGTGCTCCCCAAGATTTACTCAGCTTTTCATCCTTTTGTAGATCAGTAAAATGAGTACCCAGCTTGTTGGGGGCAATTGGCTTACATGTTGTAAACAGCTTAGAGAATGCTGAATTCACTGATAAACAGTGTAGAAATGTACATGTTATTGTTGTTGTTATTGCTATTGTGTGAGGGCTGAAGGATGAGTGACCCAGAAGCAACCAGAAGTTCTAGCTTTATTTCTGGCTGTATTTCAGCCATTTTTCCAATTTGGGAAGGGCCATATTTCTGTGTATTTTTTGCAAAATCTTGGATGATTTGGAAATAATTTTTCACCTTGATGTTTACAGAGGTGTATTAGGGATTCATGGCTTTTGGGGATGTCCTAGGAATTTAGGGGGGATGCTGGCTTTGACGGCAGGCTTTGTGTTCCCCACTCATATTTTAAATTATCAGTCCTACTTTTTTGTTGTTACAATTGTTGGGGGAATAGTGGTAAAGAACATCACCACCCACATTCTTTCTTATCTACATCAACACACCCAGTCCAAACACGTTCACCATTTCTATTCACACACATCTACCCACATACTTCCTCCATTTCCTGAGTGGAATTCTCAATGCAAAGTGGATGAATTTTCAGTAGGATATCAGACAGAAGCCTGTTAGTATCACTGAGAGTCCCTCTTCTTTAGTATACAAAAAGTCTCATCCTCTAGTTTCCACTTTCATAGATGTTCACAATTGGCTCAGATCCCCTACAACTCAGAAAAATCTCCAATAGGCCAGGATTTTTTAAAAATCCTGATCCTTATTAAACATATTATTTTAGACCTCTCCATTTGACTGTAGCAGATCAGATTGCTGGTAAAGCTGGCTCGTGGATTTCTGTAACTGATTCTTCAAAGATGTAGCCTTGGGGCAAACAACTGGAGGGATATCATACCCAGGCATTGCTGAGTTGCCCCATATACTACCAACATAAAAGCTACACATTCACTCTCTCTTCTAACCTTTGCTGTTACATTTGATGTCAAAGCCACCTTTGTGCCCAAATGGATGAAGCAAGAAAATAACTCAAATCCTCATGCTCAGAGCCACTTTACTGGCTGATATAAAGCAAACACTGAGAGATGAGTATCTGTTCCTTCTATTGCTCTTGCAGTGCATTTCAACAGCAAGGGAGAATGGGTGCTAATCTCATTCATCTCATTTTCTCACTCCAGCATCACTCAGTCTAAAAAACTGAGCAATGCATTCAGTGGTTTACAAATGCAGCATCAACAACCAGACCATTTCTCTGCTGGTAGTTTGCAGCATAGTCCCACTTCCTTCCTATTGCTAGGGCTGAGGAACATGCTCAGCTGGGTTTTCACAGTGGTTTTCTTGGCAAATTCCTGGCATACCAGAGTGGGAGAGGTAGCCTCTCAGCTCAACCAGTCAAACCAGTTGCACCAGAAAATCATGGAAAGAGAAATGCTTCCTCCCGGACTCAGGCATCACCTGGGCTTGGAGCCAAGAGTGGGAAGAACTTAGATGAGTCTGGCTGGTTTCTAGATATACATGTTTTCTGGGAGATAGCTGTATATGCAACCAATGCATTGTATGAGATGATCTTTGGTGACAGCAGATAAGGATTGTATGTGTTACTTTGGACTAACAGAGAGTTTGAATGGTGACTTATAGAAATTAATATAGTGGGCCCTTCCCTTATGTGGGGGATCCATTCCGGACCCACGCACCCCCGCATAAGGGGAATTCCGCATACATTTGAGCCCCATTAAAAATAATGGGGCTTGTGCTGTGGCGCAGTGTGGTGCACATGCCATTACCCCTTCTGGGTTGTACCAAGGCTTCTTCTGGCATGGCTTTCAGCGTGTGCTGAAAGCCATATATATCACACCCACATATGACGCAGGCGCACTGTGCCAACATTTCTGACCATAATGCTAATGAATTTTATTTTATATATTAATGGCAAAGTGACAGAGACAATACTGTTGAACTTCAAAAGTGATAGAGGTTCTAGTGTGAGGAAAATGGTGAAAAGACTCAGCTAGGATTCATACCAGAAGTGAGAAAAGGAAGTACATGGTTCAGTAGGTCACTGGCATGGCTACTGAGCAGTGTGTAGGAACCTATTGCAGATTTATAAAAGGCTTTGTTCAGAAACTGGAAGTCTTGCCCAAATGAAGTGAACTTACAAGAACATAAACTAATACAGTGGAAATACAGCCAGAAAATTAGGGATGCAAACAAGGAGTTGAATCAGGACAATACATGAGAAGCAGGAAACAAGCCAGAAAGACAGTTGTATCGCTGGATAACATAATAAAATTAAACAAGCTCTGAAGGAGAGTAAGAGAGATTGCAGAGAAGCTAGATGAATTCAAAGAATCTGTCTTCACTGCTAAAGATACAGGAGAAATATCCAGGTATAAACTGATGTTTCTAGGAAGGGAGAGTGAGGAACTTAGGAACATAGTAGTGACCAGAAGAAAAGTTCAAGATCTCATTAACGAATCTTAAGTTACTCATCTTTTGATTAAAATAATGTCCCTAAAATCAGCCTCCCATGGGCACCTGACTGGCCATTATATTCACAGTGTTGGACTAGATAGGCCTTCAGTTGATCTCACATGGCTCTACTTATATTATATTATATTATATTTGTATCCACCTGTTTTTTAATGAGGTAATCTTCAGAACAGTACAAAAGGACAACCAAAGGATCAAGGTTGAAGTATCTTCCCTAATGAGGAAAACTTAAAGTACTTGGGGCTTGTTCTTCTAGAGAAAAGATATGGGAGGAGTCATGATATAAAGATTTATAAAACTTTGTATGATATTAAATAATAATAATAAAAGCTTTATTTATATACCGCCCTTCGAAACATCAGGGCAGTGAACAACAATAAATATAACAATACAATACAGCGTAATAAAAACAATACAATTAGAACAATAAAAACACTTATACCAGATCACCAACTGCTAACAGAGGGTGGGGGGGGAGGGCATTCAGGGAGAAAAATCAGGGGTAGGCCTGCTCGAAAAAGAAAAATATTGATGAAATGTAGAGACAAATATTCTTTTATTTGTCTCCTATAACACTTTTGTCTACTTTAACTCATGGTCACCCATGAGTAGAGTAAAGACAAACAGAAGGATGTAAAGGGATATCACAGGATATGAATTGCCATTGCTGCCCATGTCTCTGAAAGGAGGTTAACTAAATTAATGGAAAATAGTTTTACTGGCCATTGGTTAACTTCATATTCAGAGGGGATGCATGCAGAGTTTCCCAGGAGCATCTGACTGGCCACTGGTGGAAACAAGAAGCCAGAGTAGATGGTGCTTTCATCTGATCTAGCAGAGATTTAATTTCCTTGGAGTGAAGAGGAAATTTGAATTTGGGTCTCCCCAGTGCAAGCCTAGCAACATGTACAAGATGAATTTTTAAATGCCTTTTGCATCAGGGTCAGGCAAACTTGTAAGAGTTTCTGTGTTTTTTAATTAGGATTAAGGTGTACCAGCTTGAATTTGATGGGAAATACTGACTCGTGCTTAAATGTAAAGAAAAAGAGCCCTCTGGGCACGTCCTCAGCCCAGGCATTTGCATTCACTACCAGAACTGAATTTATAATCCTTTCGTACAAAATCCCGCTGCTAGTATTCTTCCTCACTTTCTTTAAACTAGAAAGTTAAATTCAACTTCATTTACAATTATTGTTCTTACTGTTAGGCAACTGACAAGCAGAAGCCTTTTCAATCTACTGCAAATTAGTAGATTTTGATATATCTTGGGTCCATTGCTTTTTTAGATAATAATGGTACAGGAGATGACTTAAATACCATGAAGGTACCATATTCTGTCTAATCTTGGAAGGTACAAAGGGTTAACTGGTTAGTACTTGAATGGGAGACTACCAATGAATACTAAGTGCAGTAGGCTGTATTGCAGAGGAAAGAACTGTCAAAAGCACCTGTAAGTATTCCTTGCTTTAAAAAATCCCATGAAATTCATGGGGCCACCATAAATTGACAGGTGACTTGAAGGCACATACACAGTGTTGCAAGAGGATCTGTGTAACCTGGTGGTGGTCCATGAGTAGAAAAAAGTGTAATACTCTAGAGCTTAATTGGGATGATCCATGTCATTATGGTTTGCATTTTCACTTGAGAGAAGCAGCTACATTAAAATGGTACTTACAGAATTGGTATAATATAGAATATTATATTTCTGAGAGAGCTGAAATGCCTGCCATGCTCTTAAATGCAAAGTATAGTCTGTTGCATGTACTTGAGGCTGGCAAGATAATTTTTTTCCATGCAAAATGTATTCATCTGTTCATCTTCTGTTTGCGTTGCAGGTGAAGGCCAATGATTCCGACCAGGGTGCCAATGCTGAGATTGACTATTCCTTCCATCAAGCTTCAGATGTAGTTCGCCGGCTGCTGCGTCTGGACAGAGCCACTGGACTCATCACTGTACAGGGTCCTGTTGATCGTGAAGACATCAATGTGCTCAAGTTCTCAGTGATGGCTAAGGATAAGGGGGCCAATCCCAAAACTGCCCGTGCACAGGTGGTTATCACCATCAGGGATATGAATGACAATGCCCCATCCATTGAAATCCGTGGAATTGGATTGGTCACCCACCAGGATGGCATGGCCAATATTTCAGAAGATGTTGCAGTTGAGACACCTGTTGCTCTGGTACAAGTGTCTGATCGGGACGAGGGTGAAAATGCTGTTGTGACCTGTGTGGTGGCTGGTGATGTACCTTTTCAGTTGCGACAAGCCAGTGACACTGGCAGTGACAGCAAAAAGAAGTACTTTCTGCAGACTACAACACCACTAGACTATGAAGCAGTGAAAGAATATGTTATTGAGATTGTGGCTGTAGATTCTGGCAATCCACCATTGTCCAGCACCAACTCTCTCAAGGTACAGGTGGTAGATGTTAATGACAATGATCCAGTCTTCAGCCAGAGTGCAACAGAAGTGACCTTTCCTGAAAATAATTCTCCAGATGACCTGGTGATGGAAGTGAGTGCTACTGATGCAGACAGTGGGTCCAATGCTAAGCTGGTATACTCCTTAGTGGCAGAACCTTCATCCAAAGGCATCTTCTCCATTGATCCAGAGTCTGGTGAAATCAGAGTGAAAACTGTGTTGGACCGAGAGCAACGAGAGCGCTATGAATTCTTGGTTGTTGCAGCAGACAAAGGTAGCCCTAGCCGCAAGGGAACTGCTTCAGTTGCCATCAATGTCATGGACCGCAATGACAATGATCCAAAGTTCATGCTAAGTGGCTACAATTTCTCTGTTATGGAAAACATGCCACCCTTGAGTCCAGTGGGTATGGTGACAGTAATTGATGCAGACAAAGGGGAGAATGCCTTCATTCAGCTCTCAGTGGAGCAGGACAATGGTGACTTTGTCATCCAGAATGGTACTGGCACAATCCTCTCCAGCATCTCTTTTGATCGTGAACGGCAGAGTACGTATACCTTCCGACTTAAAGCTGTAGATGGGGGTGATCCTCCCAGATCCGCTTATGTGGGGGTAACAATCAATGTGTTAGATGAGAATGACAATGCTCCAGTAATCATCTCTCCATCCAATGCCTCCTACAAGCATATTCTTCCTCACACTAGTCCTGGTCAGCAGGTCATGAGCGTAGGAGCTGAAGACATTGACTCCGGGATCAATGCTGACCTGCAGTACAGCATCACAGGTGGAAATCCTTTTGAGCTTTTCAAGATTTCACCTCAGAGCGGAAACATCACACTGGAAAAGGAGATCCTCCGCAAGCACCATGGTCTTCACCGCCTGGTAGTTCGTGTAAATGATAAGGGCAAGCCGTCTCGTCATGGCACAGCTTTAGTTCATTTCTATGTCAATGAGACACTGGCTAACCGCACCCTTTTAGAGACCCTGGTGGGGCACAGTTTGGACACACCCATTGACATTGACATTGCTGGTGACCCTGAGTATGAGCGCAGCAAGCAACGCAGCAACATCCTTTTTGGTGTCATTGCAGGCATAGTAGCTGTCACTCTGGTTATTGTGCTTGTAGTACTAGTGCGCTATTGCCGTCAGAAAGAGGCTAAGAGTGGTTACCAAGCTGGTAAGAAGGAAACCAAAGACCTATATGCTCCCAAGCAAGGTAATAAGGGAAACAAAGCCAAGAGTAAGGTGAAAAAGAGCAAATCCCCTAAGCCACCCAAACCAGCTGAGGATGAAGAAGAGACTGGTCTGCAGAAATCTCTTAAATTCAATCTTATGAGTGATTCAGTCAGTGACAGCCCTCGCATCCACCTGCCCCTTAACTACCCACCTGGGAGCCCTGACCTGGGCCGTCACTACCGTTCCAACTCTCCTCTGCCTTCTATTCAACTCCAGCCCCAGTCGCCATCTGCTTCCAAGAAACATCAGGTAGTACAGGACCTGCCAGCTACCAACACATTTGTGGGCACTGGAGACAGCAATTCTACGGGCTCAGAGCAGTATTCAGACTACAGCTATCGCACCAACCCTCAGAAATACACCAATAAACAGGTAGGAGAGTTCGTGCTGCACCCTCCCACCACCCCCTCACGCCATACCCGGGCCATATGGACAGAGGTGTGGGAGTGAATTGGACTCAGCTCACTCTGCATGAATGGACCTTGACCCCTTGGCATAATGTGGGCTGGAGCCTGCAGATGTCTTGGTGCAAGTTGTACACCCAGGACTGCTCAGAAAAGAAGCAGCCTGCGAGGCCAGCACAGTGGGGGAATAACTATGTTTGGGTGGGAAAGAGACTGGCCACAAGGAATCAGAGCAGGCTGGTAGAAACTGGGAAGATAAATCATGGTGTGTGAGAGGGACCCATTGGTTCCACTGAAGGGTCAGGCTGCTCAAAAGCCTTTGTATTCTGCTGAAAGATGCATTTAATTGAACCACTTGAATGTGGTGCCCATTGTAATAAAAAATGGCTGAGACTCCAGCCACATTCACGATGAAATATCTGATAAGGAGGTAAGATTTCTTTGAGTTCTGCTGCAGGAGCCTAATGCTGCTAGAGACACGGTGCATTTGAGGAGATAGGATTAGAAACATCTTTAGTTGTGGGCCTTGTGGTGTGGCTATAAGCTTTCTTCATGTGGAGAGCATCTGACTCTGCAGCTGAGGTGTGTGGGGATGCTCTGCCATTGTGAAGGTGCCTCTGCTTTTAGGGCTATTTCTGCATGGAAAGGGATAACATCTGTGAAGGGTTTGTGAAGGGTTTCACCTTTGACTGCATGCAGGATGGGAGATACTGCTGCTGGGGTGCAGGATTGCATCTCTTTGGGGGGCTGTATTTGAAGCAAGGGGTGTTAACCTGCTAAAAGAAAGTTTCTGGATGGTGGTGCAGAGAAGCAACATCTCTAGCTTGCAAGCTCAGTAGTACACTGGGAATGTTTGCAGGTGGTGGGGCTTCCCTAGGCTTTCTGCCCTTGTCTTTGAGTGCTTCAAGCTGATATGCTGTGGAGGTTGTCAGGATTAGATAAGTGAAGGCCTGGGGAAATGTGTTTTGCCTGTTTTATTTTTTGTTTTTTATTTGGAAATAATGAAAAAATGGATTATGGAATATTTTCTTTTGGAATGATGAATAAAATATTTATGACAAGGTGTTCATATATTTACTCCTTCCAAATTATTTCTAAAGATTATATAGAAAGCTGTCTTCTGTGTAGGACTATATACAACATCTCATGTCATTGTGATTCCTGGTCTTGGTTGCCTTTTCTCAGTTCATTTTACGGGAATGTTTTATGTCTACAAGGAGACGAAACAAAATATTTTTTCTTTGTTTTACTAATGCCCATGGTGTCTTCTATTTTTTCTACTTTTTCTTTAGTTGGAGGAGGCCTGATCCTCATAAACTGGCAAAAGCAAAGAGGTTTCTTATAATTCAGATGCTCCTTACAGTTCAGGGCCTTGCAGCTCCATTTGTAACAATAAAAATTTTAAAAGTCAATTCAATTTGTAGTTATTTTCTGAATAAGCTATCCCTTTAAAATATTAAATTTGGCTTACACCTAAGCCAAGTTATACTATGCATTTTATTTTCCTAAAGTTATGAAATGACTTCCAAGTTATTAAAGGTGCTTTTTTTTAAATGTCCATTAAAAATTCCATTTTTTTTTCTATGAAGAAAAGAGAAAAAGGTTATTTTCCATGGCTTCAGAATTCCATGAAAGCTTATTATCTCTAATCAGTTCAGCAATAGACTTCAGAGTTCAGCAATAGGCACCAAGTATTCAGGAGGAAATGCTGGTCTCCCTTATGTTGTAAGATTTGTTGTCCTATTGTGGTTTGTGTGCTTTTATTTTCCTCCCAACCTGTTCAGATAAAGGTTTGCCTACTGGCAGACTACAATAAAGGTTTTAATTTTAAGCCAGTGTTCTGATGTGTGAGTGGCCCCATCCTATGTGACAGGGGAGGAAAAGCAAAGCAAGAAGGAGAGAGGACAAGAAGGAGAGTTGTTGAAGAGTTTATTCCCAGAAAGTCCCCCCCCCCCCACCGACACACACAGATGCTCCTTTGTTTATTTTATTTGATTGAAATTAGCTTATTGAAAAATTAGGGATAATATATATAAAAAGAAAATTTTCACTAAAACAAAGACACAATTTGTTTCATCTTTCAACATGTGAAAAGCATGAAACATTACAAAGTGGAGCTATTATACTACACCAGATTACCTGATATTTTCTACTACTGTATTTTGGAAACAATCAATTTGTAATTTAGAGTCATTTAGAGATGTTTACATGGCTCTTCAATTACCTGAAGATTTGTTCATATCATAACAGTGACTTCACATATGATCATAGCCAACTATAGTAAGCTTTATAGTCAGAATTATTTGAGGCATGCAGCTTTTTTGGCAAGAAGAAATCTTGTAATCAGGATTATTTATCAAAGTAACATTTTTATTTAAAGAATATTCCCTGCCCCAGGTTCAGCATTACATCATCTCTGTTAGGTAAACTAGACTGACAGACAGTAAATAGCTTTAAGGTCACCCTGCAGACGTAACTGTGGCTATGTACAGATGCAAACCTGGCCCAAGGTCACCTTGAAAGCTTAATGGAGACTATGTAGGAATGCCAGCCAGGCTCAAGGTCACCCTAAAAGCTTAATGGAGGCTAGGCAGGGATGCCAACCTGGCTCAAGGTCACCAGCAAATTTAATGGAGGCTATGAAGGGATGCCAACCTGACTCAAGGTCACCCTGAAAGCTTAATGGAGGCCAGGCAGGGATGCCAACCTGGCTCATGGGCACCTTGCAAACTCATTGAGGCTATGCAGGGATGTCAACCTGGCTCAAGGTCACCCTGAAAGCTTAATGGAGGCAATGTAGGGATGCCAATCTGGCTCAAGGTCACCCTGAAAGCTTAATGGAGGCTATGTAGAGATGCCAACCTGGCTCACAGTCACCTTGCAGATTTAATGGAAGCTTTGCTGGAGTGTCAACATAACTCAAGGTCAGCTTGCAAGCTTAATGGAGGCTATGTAGTGATGCAAACCTAACTGAATGGCACTTTGCAAGCTTAATGGAGACTATGTAGGGATGTGAAGTATGGTATATTGGAATTTGGAAGTTCTAGTTCTCTAGTTCAGTCTTTAACAACCTAGTGCCCCACAGATATTCTGGATTACAACTCCCAGGATCCCTGACAATAAGGCATGTTTGTTGAAGCTGATGTGAATTAAAGTTTGAAGCATCTGGAGAGCACCAGGTTGGAAAGGCTGTTCTTGTTATTGAACCACACTGTATCACTGTAATCCTACATCATAACCAGTAACAGTGCATATAATCTATAAAGGTTAACTACTAGCAGAAAAGATTTGCTGTTCCAACACATCATATCACACAAGTGGTTCTACCCCTTCTGAGAATGTAAGCATTTTTATTCAGAGCTATATATAGATATTCTTAATGTATTTTCCTATATGCTGATATACAGAAGTTCATCATTTACAAAAATACTGTCAGTTTTTATCTGATGCCTTAATTTGGCTAAGCATATATAGGACTGAACCATATATGCTTACAGGGTATGACTTTTAACCAGTTACTGTCTAACTACCTCACAGAATGGATGTGATAATAAAATTGGACTGGTGAGAGCCAGATAGGCCAGTTTCAGTTCCCTGGAAAAAAGTCAGAAATGAAAATATTAATTCCTTTTGTACTGAGCCTAATATGAGTTTGTTAAATGGTTTGAAAGGCTATATGTATAAAAAGAACTTTATCTTGATAATAATGTTGCTAAGCAACAAGAATGTGTCTTATTCAGAACTGCAGTTTTCCAAAAGTTCTCATTAAAACTGTAATTCAGTAACCAATTACTTTGAAGTAAGCCACATTGCATTAAGTGGAACTTACTTTGGTGGAGATATGAATAGGATTGCTCTGTTGTAATTATTCTACTCAGGGGTGGGAATTATGCAGCCTTCCAGAGGCTGTTGGACTGCAAGTCCCAATAGCCTTGCATAGCCGATGGTGAGAAGTGCTGGGAACTGCAGTCCAACGCTATCTGATTAGCCACATAATTCCCACTATGCACCTAGCCATCAAGAAACATTGTCATTGCAGTTTTGTGCATGCCTATGTGAAAGTAAGCCTCAAGGAGATAAATGAAACTTATTTCCATTTAAGTATATTTTATTTATTTATTTACGGTATTTATACTCCGCCCTTCAGCCCTAAAGACTCTCAGAGCGGCTTACAATTATTACTTTTAATTAGATGGTTCCCTGCCCTCAGGTTTACAATCTAAAAAGGCATGACACAAAAGGAGAAGAGAATGGTGGTGGGGAAGGGAATCAGGTCCAGCATTCTTCTCTCCCTCTGAGGCCTGGATTAAGACTTTAGTATCAGAAAAAGCAAATAGCAGCATAAGTATGACCCCCATATCTACCATAGTGTTTTAACTTGGAATGTTTTAGATTTGTAAACTGCCTTGAGTCCCATTACTGGGAGGAAGGCAGTATATAAATAAACATAATAAACATAATAATAATAATAATAATAATAATAATAATAATAATAATAATAAT
>NC_056525.1:133109441-133151156 GCF_019175285.1 Sceloporus undulatus | reverse complement strand
ATCATCATCATCATCATCATCATCATCATCATCATCATCATCATCATATACCAAGGATACCCCAGGTCTTTATGGATTACTGTTAAGTCATTCTAGTTCATGTGTTTATTAATTAATTCAAGCTGCCTTGAATCCTATTTTTTTGAGAAAGGTGGGATGTAAATCCAATAAATAAATAAATAAATTCTTATTACTTCTATCAATAAACTGATCATAGAATCATAGGCCCCGTATGCCATTGAGTCCAACCACATACTCAATTCAGGAAATCCAGCCACAACATCCCCAGCAGGTAGTAGCTGTCTAACCATCTTTTTGAAAACATACAGAGAAAGAGGCCCCCACCACTTTTTTAGATAATTGGTTCTATTGTCAAACAGCTCTTACTGTCAAGTCCTTCAAAATCTACCCTTCTATAACTTCAAACCATTAGACCTGGTCTTAGCCTCTAGAAAAGCAGAGAACAAACTCTGCACCTTCCTCTGAGTGAAAGCCCTTGAAATATTTAGAGTGCTGTCATTCACCCTTCAGTCTTTTCTTCACCTGGCTGAACATGTTCAATGCCCCTCAACATTTCCTCCTATGTTTTGTTCTGCATACCTCTTATCCTTGCTGCCCTCCTCGGAACCTGCTTCCTAAAATGAGGTGGCCAGAACTGAACATAGGGCATTAGATAAGGCATCACTACTGCAGAACATGGTAGGACTATTATTTCCTTTATTTTAGAAATTACATTTCTATTAATACAGGCTAAAATGTTACTCATCTTCTTTGCTGGAGCATCACACTGCTGTTGCACTTAAGATCAACAATAACCCCAAGATCATCTTCACATGTACTGCTCCTAAGCCATGCATTCCCCCCATCTTATAAGTGTGCATTTGATTTTTGTGGACTAAATGTAGTATTTTGTATTTTGCATGGTATTAATTTCAGCTCAATTTTCCAGTTTCTCAAGATCCTTTTGAATTCTATCATCAAATGTGTTAGTCACCCCACCAATAGAATCACAGAGTAAGAAGGAACCTCTTGGGACATCGGGTTCAAGATCTTTCGCTAAAGCATCCCCAGCAGGTAGCTGTCCAGCCCCTTTTGAAGATGTCAGAGAAAGAGACCCCACACATCTCTAGGAAATCTGTTCCATTGCTGCATTATTCTTATTGTCAAGATGTTCCTTCTCATGTTCAATAGAAGTCTGCCTTCTTGTAACTTCAAACCTTTAGACCTGGTCCTATCCTCTAGGGCAGCAGGGAACAGTGCTACTCCCTTCCTTCTGACAGTCCTTGAGGTATTTAAAGTATATAGTCATATCACCCCACAGAACATGGCCAGCTCCTTCAAACTTTCGTCATATGTTTTGTTCTCCATGCCTCTTTTTGCTCTGCTCTGAACTTATTCCAACTTGTCTGTGTCCTTAAAATGAGGCACCCAGAATTCAATGCAGTACTCCAGATGAGGCCTGACCACCGCTGAATATAGTGGGATTATTACTTCTCTCAGTTTGGAAACTATACTTCTTTTAATGCAGCCTAAAATAGACTTCACTTTCTTTGCTGCAGCATTGCACTGCTGGCTCCTGTTCAACTTACGATCAGCAATAATCCCCAAATCCTTTTTGCATGTAATACTACTAAGCCATACATCCCCCATCCTATTTGTTTTTTATTTGTAGCCTAAATGTAGAATTTTGCATCTCTCTATTGAATTTCATTTTATTAATTTCTGCTCAAATTTCTAGTTTATCAAGATCCTTTTAAATTCTCTTCCTATCTTCCAGTGTGTGATAACGATTTTCTCCACTCCATCATCCAAGTCATTGTTAAAAATGTTGAAGAACAATGGCCCTAGAACAGAACCCCAAGGCACTCTACTTGAGATCTTCTTTCAGTCTGAAGTAGTCATTGATGATGACTCTTTGGACATGTTTTTCCAAACAATTATGGACCCATCTAACAATGTCCCTATCTATTCCACATTTAGTCAGTTTGCTAATCAAAATATTATGGGGGATCTTATCAAATGCTTTGCTGAAATCGAGATAAAAGACATTCCCACAATCTCCTAAACTAGTTACTTGATCAAAAAAGATGTAAGATTAATTTGGCAAGATTTGTTCTTGGCAAACCATGATGGCTTGTATTAGTCACTGCATTGTCATGAAGACACTAGCAGACATGCTCATCTATAATCTGTTCAGTTTTTCCCCCCTGGTACTGAGGTCAGACTGACTGATCTTTAGTTCCCTGGATCTATTATTCTTTCATCTTTTCTTTCCTTGCCTTTTTTCAAAGAGAGGGACAGTGTTTGCCCAGTCCTCTGGCACACTACCTGTTCTCCCAAGATTTCTCAATAATGATGGGAAATGTTTCAGAAAGTGCACTAGCAATTTTCTTCAGTACTCTGGGATGTAGATACATCTGGCCTTGCAGATTTAAATGCATTTTGGTTAGGTAGGTGATTCTTGGCTAATTCCCTATCAATCTTGATTTGCAATCCAGATCCCTTGCCAAGATCTCTGCTACTACATGGAACCTCTCTTTTGGGGATAAAACTAAAGCGATCTGTTAGCATTTTACTATCTTTGAGCAGCAACCTCAACATTTCCTTAGTTATTCTCTTGCTTTGAACATATTTGGAGGTAAGAAAAACACTTTGGTTGCTCCTTGCTTGCATAGCCACTCACAGCTTGTTTTGTGCTTTAGCTCTCTTTCTGCAGGCTTGAGCTACACATCTGTGCTCTTTCTTGGTGATTTGTCTTTCCTTCCTTCTATTCTTTATACATTTTTTTTCCTGTTTACTTCCTCCTTGAATTTGCTGCGCAGCCACACTGGCTTTTTCAGGTGTTTCCCATTTTACTTCCATGGAATTGTTTGTGATTATGCTTTTTTATTATTATTATTATTTGCAAATCTTTCAAAACGTTCAGCATCCTCCTCAAACTTGATGAAGATTCCCTCTAACTCATCATCTAAGTTGTTGATAAAAATATTGAAGAGTATCAGCCCTGGGACAAAACCCTGCAACACTCTGCTTGAGATTTCCCTTCAGATTGAAGCACAGCCATTGGTGATGATTATACAAGAACAAGAGCAAGATATTAATTTTACTAACTTGAAATTGTCTGATCTGAGAAAGAGAATGATTTTCCTACCAGGCTAAAATAGCTTTCCATGTGAGTAGGCAACAGCCTTTGACAAAGCCAGTTCAAGTGAAAGTATAGTCACCCTACTTTCTCTGATAAGTTACGGTCTGAACATACTGGAGTTTAATGCTGGCCTTGGGGCCGAGTGGGGGCATGATGTCCTCACAAGGCATGGCCCGACGCTGCCCTGACGCTGGTGTCATGCTGTGCACCTGACCACACGGCGGGGGGCATCACAGTGCTCCTTTGGTGCAGTGTGTAGATGATGCACATCAAAAGGAGTGCCAGAAAGTGTCGCCGCCATGGCAAAGGCACCCTTTTCCTAGCTCCAAAAGGAGCAGCATTTTGCCGTTCTTTTTAGGGCTGGAAAAATGCTGGATCAGGGCCGTGGCGTGTAGTTGTCGCAGCCTTGATTTGGCGAGGAGAGGGGCAGTGGAAGGCCACTCAAAAGGGGTGGTCTGTTTACCCCCCTAGTCTCCAGGGACAAATCACACCTTGATGAGATAGGCTGATGTTGTGCATGTTTAGGTATACCTATGCCATTGATATGAATGGGTTCAAGGATGCCTGATTATGCATAAAATCCCATTATTTGCACAGGGGATCTCTGCAAGGAGAAAAGTCCTGTCTAATAGTAACTAACTCAAGCTGTAGTAGCTGACAGAGCTGTTTGAATAACCTCAGAAAGGTGCATTATGCTGCATTTGGATCAGAAAGCAGCTTGTGCAGGAACTGCAGGAAGCAAAAGCGGAGACAAATATGTATGAGTAGAGACATAACACCCAAAAGGTTTTACAATATGCTGCAAACTTGAAGTGTAATCTTGGGAGATATGTACTTCTTAATTTAAACATCAGTTTAATGAGGAAGAAGAAGACATATTCTTTCAGGGCCAGGTGTCTGGGCCAGCTGATCCAAGTCAATTTTAAAAATGTTGACCAGCACAATGCCTAAGCATGAGCTATGTGTTACCCAACCTGAGACCTCCTTCCAGTCTGATGCAGAATTCTTAATGAATGCTTGTTTGTTGTGGTTGTTCCACCAGCTGTTTAATATCCAGGTCAGATGCTCACATTCTACCATCACAACTTCCAGGGTATCTTTTGCTGACATCAACATACAGTATAACATGTGAATGTGATCACCATGGTCTATTAAACTAATAACTTTATATTTTTAAAAGTTGTTCTTGCATGATTTATATTTGATAAAAGCATCTTGACTTGAAGTAATCAATGCATTGTTATCTAGGTGTTCATAGACCAATTGCATATTAATCTGTTCAACAATTTCCCTCAGTTACCAGCATCAAAAAGGGGTTGAATCAACATTGTATCCTTGATTCAACCCCTTTTTGAAGATATGGACACTGGCTTTGTGAGAAAGACAAATTTCCCTTGATCTGGTTAAGATGACCTGGATCCAGATCTGAAACTTGATTTGGACATTCGGGTTTCCATCCACCTCCTTATTTAACACTGGAAATCAACAAGTAGCTATTGTTTTTATCTTTACTTTTGTCAAAATTCAATGGGATTTTCAAGCAAAATGAACATCTTTTTTATTATTATTTTTAGCACAATGTGATATTTTCAAGCATTGTTACCCCTTAAAGGAGGTAAAGTCTATCAGGTTACAGATCAAGTAGGAGTTTTTCACAAGAGTAGCCCTTCCAGTTTGGGAGTTCCTAAAAAGCAACAGATTTATCTTTGTACACTGCTGTCAGAAACTGTTATGAAAAAAAAACCCATAGAGTATAGATGTGGCCCTAGTTTTAAAAAAAAAACACACCTCAGGATAGGTGTGGCATTTTTTGTTAAATGGAGTCTTAAACATAGAAAGGTAGGAGAGGTTGTGAGAGTTGGAAGGAGTCCCATCCGCCATCGAATTCAACCCTCTGCTCAGACCAGTCCAGCAGGTTGCTGTCCAACCTCTTTTGGAAGATAACTAGAGAAGGAGACCCCACCATTTCTTTAGTCAATTGGTTCTATTGCTAACTGCTCTTACTGTCAAAAAGTTCCTTCTAATATTCTATTGAAATTTACCCTCTTGTAACTTAAAGCCATTAGACCTGGTCTTCCCCTGCTGTATAGTAAACTGCAAAAAAATGAAGACAGCTGAGGACTAGTCAGTACAAATGATCATCAAAGATGTCTAGAAGATCTTGGGCGTTGCATATTGCTATCACTAGTTCATTCTCTGGAAGCCTCGGGTTCCAGCGAGATCCAGAAAACAAGCAGACCTTCAAAAGATTAAAATAAGAATTTACATCTGCCCAGTCCTGGTTTTTCACATCCTAGGCACCCCTTCATGATAGAATGATGCCTCAGATATAGCTGGAGCTGTCATGCAATCCCAACAGATAAGGAAAATTTGAGGTTTTCTGACAAAACAATAATCTGGGATTATGGTACAGGAACTGCTAGCCATTGAAGCATAATGGAAATGCTAAACATGACAGCAATGATGATAGCTACCACTGTGCTCCAGAAGAAGACAGGGTGTTCAATTCTCCTTTGCTTAAAACTGGTAGATATTGCCCAGGAGTATTTGTTCCTTGGGGATTTATCACATTTGCCATCACCTCCATGCTCATTCACATAGAGTGTGAACATCCTTTGAAAGAAACATTTAGCCATTTTATTTTATTTAAATACTCAGTCCACTCATGGGAAAAACGGTACTGACAGAGAATGAATTATTATGGAAAAAGTAAAGTGGCAAGACTAAGTGCATCAGGGAGCATACGTTTGTCATGTTCCAGTTCCTCAGATTTGGGTGCCAATTTTATTTAACACACAAATTAAGTTTATTATACAAATTGTATATTATGCAAATTAAGTACAGTAATTGTTATGGGGATGGGAGGCAGCAAACAATGCTATTTACTGCACAGTGAGAATGCTGCCGCCACCATCGATCCTTCCAATCGCGTTCCGGATGTGTTCCCCAGGGGATGATTTTCAAGAACGCTTGAGAAGCTTCCTGAAAATCACCCCCTCTGGGTTGCATCCAGAATGGGATGGGAATGAATGGCGGTGGCAGCAGCATTCTCACTGTGTGGTAAACAGCGTTCTTTGCTGCCTCCCATCCCCATAACGTTCCCTTTTAAAACACGACAGGCCCGTTGTAGGGCCTGTGTGATAAAATTCAATGTTTTTATCTTTTGTGTTTCCATTCTCAGCTCATGGATTACACCCTCCCATGCAATCATATGCATAATAAGATTCCAGCTGAGCCAGCACTCCATCCATTTGAAATGGGCTGCTTGAATTCTGGTCCTATCCTTAAACAGTACAGCACCAGCATCAGGCAGGATGATGCCAGGGTGGTGATCCTGCTGCACCACCTTTTCTGGCTCCCCTTGACTCATTTTGCTGTTGTTGTCACTCACCATGCCTCCATTTCTTGGCTCTCCATTTCCTGCTCACTCATGTGTGCTCCTTCTTCTCATCCTCCCAGCTGTCCTGCCTCTTGCCTTCTATCTTTCCTGGTCCCCCATCTCCTCCCTACTCCATTTCCCAAACTCACTGTTCTTTGCACAATGATGGTAGCTGTTCCTCTTCCTGTCAGTCTAACACATCCCTCCATCACCAATGGGTTTGCTTGTGTGGCAGCTCTTCCTCTTCAATGCCACTTCATAAGAAGAGTTGGCAGAACCAAGATGCCTGTGGAAGATACATTGGAACTTGAAATTTTCTGGAAACCCAGTACAAATTAATAATATTGCCATGGCAAATCTGTTGCAGTGAAAACAGAGTCTATGGCTCTTTAAATACTAATACAGTGGGTCCCTGGTATATGCTAGTGTTTGGTTCTAGGAGCCCCAGCCCCACATGAATATCAAAATCCATGGATGCCCAAGTCCCATAATACAGTGGCATAGTAAAATGATGTCCCTTATTTAAAATAGCAAAATCAAGGTTTGCTGTTTTGGGGAAGATTATATACATTTATATTCATATTCAAGCCATGGATGCAGAATCCATGGATACAGAGGGCCAGCTGTAATTGCATTATGGAATGATAGCATTTTACACTGCTTTGACCAGGTACTTTGTTCTGCTGCATTTTCCCCTTATTCATTCTTATGGCTCTGCTCTATTGCTATTTTTACAGGCAGCTTCATAAAACCATACCTCAATTCTTTGCAAACAGAAATTGCAGCATTTTCCTGGGGAATTTGAGAAGTCTATGAAGTACAGTATACTGCAAGACTCATTGCATAAATACTGAAAGGTAGCAGCAGGCCCATTGCTCACAACAAAATAGGGTTTCATATTTGCTTTTATCTAAGCTACTAGAATTTCTATAGACTTCCTTTTAAAAAAGAGAGAAAGAAAATGAGCTCAGAATATAGGCCATCCTCTAGGTATCACATCTAGAATACAGCCCACTAGGTAATATGGTGATCCTAATTTCAAACTCTTCTTAGCTAAACAAGATGATGCTTATCCACTACAAGTGCACCAAGACGAAGTTCGATACAAAGATCAATCAGTGACTCAAGGATGAAACCTTATTAATCAGACATGTTTTGAGAGCCTTAGTATATGTAGAACATTTCCCCCCACAAATGATTTACTGTATTCCACCCTCCTCCCCACCCTCAATCAAGAAGGATGCATTGCAAAGATTAGAATAAATAACATGTTTTGCTCACAAAGATCAGTATTAAAAAACACGTTTTTCCTGTTTAACCCAATGGGTTTTATGAGCAGATTTGTTTTCAATGCAAAGGTGGTAGGACATGGATTTAAAATAACTGTGCATTTTGGCTCCAAGCTCCAGCGTTACCAATCTCCTAAGAGAGCAACCTACTGAAGAAGCAGATGAGTGAAAAGTAGAATCATAGAATCTTAGAGTTGGAAGAGACCACAAGGGGCATCCAGTCCAACTCCCCTGCCATGCAGGAACACAGACTCTAAGCCAGATAGGTGGCCATTCAGCCTCTAAATATATAAATAAATCTTTACAAATCTCCAAAGAAGGAGACTCCATCAGTTTCTGAGGCAGCCTATTCCACTGTAGAGTAGGGTATAGAATGGGAAGGGTGGGAACAAGGAGGCAGAAGGCAAGAAAGGAAAAACTGGGCTGGGGATTTGAGAAAAATACTTTTCACATAATTATCCAAGTGCCAGCACTGTGAGAATAATAATAGATTTACTAGAAAGGAATGCAGAAACGTTTATTGTGCACACCCCCAAATAATTACATAGCATAGCATACAATAATGTACAACAGAAACCAGAGTAAAATCGATAGAGGAGGAGCACTGAAGAGTTACAACATACATCCCTCTGAAAGGCTTCAACATCTTTGAGGCCTAAAAGATACAGGATTGTGAAAGGACCATGGCTGTTTGAGGGCTCAACAAGGAAATCACTTTTCCTCACCCCCATTCTATTTGTCCATTCCAGGTCTCACTTTTTTTCCTTTCCATTCATCCTCAACTGCTCCCCAGTCCCATCTCTTTAATTGCTTCTCAGTTATTTTTCTGCTTCTGGTCTCCAGAGATTTCTTTCTTTTTTCTGAAGACATCAATGCCACAGAAGGAAGACTAATACAACTGGTAACAGAGCTATATGAGACATTTCCTCCAGCCTTATACCTTCCTGACTTACTGAATTTGCAGAGGGAGAGCCTCCCCCCCCAAAAAAAGAAGAATGCCTAAATATAGTTAATTCAGCATTGTTCTTGGGCACATGGATGTCATGTCTCTTCCTCTTGCTTCTCAGACTTGTTGTTCTGTGCCTTCAAATTGCTTTTCACTTATAACAATCCAAAGTTGAACCTATCACGAGGTTTTCTCAGCAAGATTTTGTTGAGAGAGTTTTACCTTCCTCTGAGGCTGAGAGAGTGTGACATATCCAAGGATACCCAGTGGGCTTCCATGGAAGAGCAAGGACTGGAACCTTGGTCTCTCTGAGTACTAAGCCATCACTCAGATTACTACTCCATGCTTGCTGTTCTGGCACAATGTAAGAAATTTGTTGCCTAAGGAAAAGCACCGCCACCCTTTCCACATACACAAGCAATCCAGATTAGTAGTTGAGTCAGAATTCAGTATTGGAAATGTGATGGTGTCCTCTGATTGTCCTTGAACCCCATTTTGAGAGAAAAGTGAGATAAAAAAATTGTTCTTGAGCTTGGATGGCTAGCCCTCCAACAGAAGGAAATGGCAACAGGACTCAGGTGGCTGGATGGATTGAACAGCTGCCAGCATCTGCCCCTTGAATCACTGCCTTCCTCTGTGTAATAGTGAAGGCTAGCTCTGATTGCTCCTTTAGTATCATTTATTCCTCTCATAATTAAAACCTTTCTGTCTTCTGTTCTCCCTCTGTTAACTAAATTCAACTGAAAATTAAAGCTAAGTCATGCCCAGCTCAATGTATTCCTGCAGTGTCTCTTTCCCCACCCCACTTGCCTGACTCTACCTTCTGCTGGAGGCAGAAAGATCATTGTCGTCATCATCCTGCCCTGTTCAGAAATTAGAATTGTAAATATACAACAAAATCAAAAAGGACATTAACCAAACAGAGCAGCAGACCAAGAGATAAAACAGTTAAGAGAGCAACAATAAAATGTCATATATATTTTTCATGTGTTGCAGTTTATCATTATCACAAGAATTTTCTCTGAAGCATTGTTCAGAGTTAACTGCTACTTATGCTGAAGAGCAGCTACTTGGAACTTTTATCTTATTTCATTACTAAGGAGCCTGTACAGATGATCAAGCTACACCTGGATGAGTTCTCTTCCCCTCTGCGCTGCCCAAAGATAGCTTGTTCATAAGCATCATCCTACCAAGTGGTATGGAATATCTGAGCACATTTCAAGTACAGAAGTGTGGTGAATTTATTGGTCTCTCTTCTATCCAGTGGGAAAGGATCCAAGGTCTGTCAAACATTTATGTCAAGCTTTTTTACTATACAGGAGAAAGGAGCTCTTCTCAGTTTAGAAAAATTGTTATTTCCAAAGGTTGGTATAAAGTGGTGGTTCAATGACTGAGCTATGAATCCGAAAGTTTTCCAGTTTGAATCTTACTCTCACCGTTCTCGTTCACACAGGGTGCATGCCACATGGTGAGGCAAGCCATGCATCTGCTCAGCCTCAGACATTGCACCCAGAGTATACCCTGCACCCTTGCACCCAGATAGAGAGAACAAGTGTGGCATAATGGCTTGAATGTTGAATTACGACTTTGGAAACAAGAGTTTGATTCCCTGCTTGGCCATGGAACCCACTGGGTGACCTTCCTCAAGTCACATGCTCTCAGCCTCAGGAGAAGGCAGTGATAAACCCCTCTGAACAAGAAAGCTTCATAAGTTGGAAACAACTTGAAGGCACACAACAACAACATAGAGAAAGAATGTTAACTTGCAGAGTTGCTTTAAGTAGATATTGTATCAAAGGGCTTTGAATACTCAGAGGGCATCTGAATAGTCAAATATTACCTCAACAGAAAGAATGGTAAGAGGAGTTAAAGATCTTGTTTTAGCCTCATTGTGATTTGACTCCATTGGCATGTGAAAGGCTGGAGCTAAGAACAAACACACTCACATTTTAGTTATGAAGGTAAAATTTTCCCTTACCTGCTGACTCCACCTTGTGGTGGGTTGTTGTCAGTAATACTGAAAAGAGTTCTTGCTTTCCATGTTTACACATTGGCTTGAGTTGTGCCCTACTGGATGTTATCCTTAAGGCTTCTGGGACCACTGTTAGCCCCTGAAGAAAGATAAGTAGCAGTGCAAGATATGTCTAATCTGAGAAGGGACAGCTCTGAAGGCTTTCTCCACACAACCATGCACCCATCATTTTAGTACATACTCCTACTTGTTTCTCTCTCACCTCCTACCATAGGCCTTAAATCTTAACTCTTTACAAATATTCAGAATTTTGGCTTATTCAGCCATTTCAAACAGATTCTGAGGGCCTACCTTGGACTTACTCTTTTTTGTTGCTCTGATAAAAGCCTGTGCAGTGTCTTTCTAATTCACTGTTACGGTGGGTGATGTACTAATAATTTCAATGTTCACCATCCAAAAATCCAGTCACTTGTGTTGGTATGAATTTTATAGATGTGTATGCGTGCACACACAGAGAGACCAATGAGCTCAGATCAGTGGACAGTTTTAGCACAGTGAGCAGGAAGGGAACTATAGTGGTTGTCATGTTACACTTAGGTTAGAGCAGTGATGGCAAACCTATGGCACGTGTGCCAGAGGTGGCACTCAGAGCCCTCTCTGTGGGCACATGTGCCATCACGCCAGCACAGAGTTTGCCAGAGTTTGTTACTGGAAAGCAGGAGGGACACAGCACTTTGCAATAAATAAGTGGGTTTTGGGTTGCAATTTGGGCACTCGGCCTCTAAAAGGTTCACCATCACTGGGTTAGAGAAACATAGGATTGCATGATTTATTTTTTTTAAAGAAGGACTTTTGTTAACTTTATTTATACAGTGCCCTTCTCCTAGACTGGAACTCACAACGCTTTACACATTGAAACAATTACAATATAGTTGAAACTATATAAGAGGCCAATAGAATTTAACTATAAACTACTAGTTTAAACTAGTTAAATTAAAATACAGTGGACCTTTGTTATCTGCTGGGGTTTGGTTCCAGGAACCCCCATGAATAACAAAATCCGTGTATGCTCAAGTCCCATTAAATACAATGGCATAGCAAAATAGTGTCCCTTATATACAATGGGAAAATCAAGGTTAGATACTTGAAATTTATACTTTTTTTTTTTTGAATATTTTCAAGCTGTATAAAAAATCTGTGGATAAAGAGGCCAACTGTAGAATTAAACTATTAACAGTCATAAAACAATTTAAAATATATGCTTAAAATGATTTTTTTAAAGCCATTAAAAACAGTAAAATTTAAAAATAGCATCCTCTTAAAAGTCCATCCCTCAAAAATCTTCAATTCTCAAAGCCTCTTGGAATTTTTTTAAAATAGCCCTTGCCTGCCAACAGAAGGACAGCAATAACGCAGCCATTCTGTCCTCCTTAGGGAAGGAGTTTCAGAACCTGGGGACAGCCACTGAGAAGGCCCTGTCTCATGGACCTACCAGTTGTACCTATGGACATGGTGGGTGTGAAAGAAGGGCCTTTCCTGAGAAACCCAGGCTCAGTGCAGGCTCATGTGGGCAACTATAATGCATTAGATAGCCTGGACCTAAGCCATGTAGGGCTTTTAAGGTGGTGACTATCACTTTGATTTCTGCCCAGAATTAAGCAGCAGCCAGTGGAGCTGTTGGAACAGGGCAACCTCTTTAACCACCCAGCCCTGTTAACACTCTGGCTGCAGCTCTTTGTACCAACTGAAGTTTCTGCAGTGGCTTCACTAGGATTCATGTCACCCAGTGCAGTAACTCAGAGGAGGTTATCACACAGGGCAGGAGGCATCACTCCCGTTCTTACCCCGTCCTTATCGTATCCACACTTATCCCGTCCTTCTCCCGTCAGTAGCACTTGTCATTGTATTAACATGAGTTTCCATTAATACAAAGTGACGAGGCCATGACAATTCAGGGATGGAAGAAGGACAGAATAAGTGTGATGTCATCTGAAAATCTTATCGTGATCACATGATAAGAACAAGCTAAGAACGGGATAATGACAACGATGTCTGAAAATCTTCACGCAATCACGCAGGAAGGACAAAACAAGGACAGGACAAGAATGTCCCGTCCCATGTGTGATAATCTAATAGTGTCAAACCCCACCATTGATCTCCTCTCCTACACCATAAGAATCCTTAGCATTGTTTTTTGTACTAATGTTACTTGTAAATCAGTTCCCATATATCACTGAATGTAATATCAATAGTTGTGACATAAACAAGCAAAATTAAATGTATAACTTGAATTACAATATCATCTGCACAGCCTAAATGTATTTGTATATACATCATTTCATGTGGTTAAAGTGAAAATTTAGTAAAATGTGATATTAACAAAAAAATGTTAAAAGAATAAAAAATTAAATTGATATTTAAAAATTTAAAATTTAATATTTTTTAAAAATAACAAAATCTAGGGCCTTTCCTTTCTCTTCCTGCTGAGCCTTACCCCACTCATACCATCTCATCAGCATTTCAATGAGATACAGGTGAATGTCACAACCTGTTTCTGCCAAAACGCAGGTGTTTGGGGAAGCAGTGGTGTCACACACACACACACACACACACCCCATAGGGTGTACCTGGTGTGATCCACCCCACCATCTCCCGTCCTTCCAGTGATGCCACTCATCTTCTGAATACCCTTCAAAGCCCATTACAGTAATCCAAACAAGATGTAACTAAGGCATGTGCCACTGTGGCCAAATCACACATCTCCAAGATCAAGCACAGCTGGTGACTTAATATGTCCTCAAACAGCATTAGACCACCAGTAGTTTATATTCCCATGGTGAAATTCATCAATATCATGTCAAACTGACTACACCAGTTTTCCTCTGCACAAGGCCTGATGTAAAGCTGCCGTTGTTATTGTTAACTGCCATCAAGTGATCCTAGACTCATGGCAACCCTGTAAATGAGACGTTTCCAAGGCACCCTGTCCCCCACTGCTCTGCTCAGGTCTTGCAAGCTCATGGCTGTGGACTCTGAATCTAACCATCTTATATGTAGTTTCTCTTTCTTCTGCCCTCTACCTTTCCTAGCATCATTGTCTTTTCTAATGATTCATGGCATTTCATGATGTAGCCAAAATATGACAGCCTCAATTTAGTCATCCTGGCTTCCAAGAAGAATTCAGGTTTGATCTTCTCTAGGACCCATCTGTTTCTCTTTTTGGCTGTCCACAGTATATTCAACACTCTTCTCCAGCAATACATCTCAAATGAGTTGATTTTCTTTCTGTCAGCTTTCTTCACTGTCCAGCTCTAAAATCCATACATAGTGATGGGAAATACAATGGTTTGGATGATCCCCACTTTTGTGTTCTGAGTTATCTCTTTATATTTTTGGATCTTGTCCAATTTCTTCATAGCTGCCCCTCCCAAACCTAGTCTTCTTCTAATTTCTTGGCTGCAGTCTCTGTTCTTATCAATGTTTGATCCAATGTACGGGAACTCATTGACTATTTTGATTTTCTCATTATCTAGGATGAATTCTTATAGATCTTCTGTAATCATTATTTTTGTTTTCTTAATGTTCAACGTTAAGCTTACCTTGGCACTTTCCACCTTGACCGTCTTCAGAAATTGCTCCAGATCTTTGTTTATTTCTGCTAGAAGTATTGTGTCATCCGCATATCTTGGGTTGTTAATGAACATTCAGCACCTGCCTCTGCGTCTCAGCCTGCTGTGTCCACAATATTTTCTGCATACAGGTTTGCAGGGTGATAGAATGCAGCCTTGTCTGACCCCTTTGCAAACTGGGAACCATTCTGTCTCTCTGTATTCCTAATTCTGTCCATATTTGTATTCTGTTTCGCCATAAAGCTACTGGATCGTTTCACTCATCCATGACAAAATACTTTATATTACAACAGGATAGCAAACAACAATATATGTTGGTGCTGGGAAAATTCACCACCCCCAACACACACACAAGAAAGGAGGTAGGGAAATGGCATCATTGCCCTTTCTAATTGAAAAGCTCTGGAACGTCAGCCTGCACCTCCTTTTTGAGCCCTGAAAAGGCCAGATCCAGGCTGCGTCACACAACCCCAATACAGCATAACTGCAGGTGGACGCAGGCCACCCCTTAGGGGCAGTCTGCACAGCCTCTTACTGAACTGATTTAGGAATGGTCATAATGAGTTTGTGGGAATGAAATGTGTAAAATATGCATGCAAAGAGAAAAAGGGAAAGGAATTCCCAGACAGGTATTGGAAACTTGGCTTTCTGATTTACAAACCATGGTTTGCAGGAGGTCAGCATTATTTTTCCTTCCAACCAAAGAAGCTTGGCAGCAACAACCCTTGGCTGGTGGCTTGAAAGCTTTGAAGACATTGGCTAAATTGCTTGAATGTAAAAAAGCTCTTTTGCTGGAAACAGTAAGAATGTGTCTGGCAAAGGCTCATATAAAACCCATATTGTGAGAAAGAGTTGGGGCCACAGCAAAGATACAGTATATAGTTAGGGGAGTTTTAAATGTCAAAGCCAAAGATAATATAAAATTGAGTAGCTCCTGATCCTTGAGTAGTTAATGATCAGCAGGGTAGTCATAAATTTTCACTGCCATATGAAGTAATAACATAGATCTCTCCCTGTTACTCTAGTAGTAGCAATAATGAAGCACATTTGTAAGGATTAGCCAAAGGCATGTGTTCTTTGTGTTAAAATGATTAAATGAGCATTTAAATTAACACTTTGCACCAACTGTAGTTGAATTCTCTGACTTGTATCATCTTTATTTTGCATAGTTTTTCTGTTTGGGTTTTTTGGTATAAATTATAATAATTAGTCAAGGAAAGAGGCAAGTCGCTATACCAACTAATGAAAATGTAATTTAGCCCACTCCTTTGGCTTGTAAGATTACAAGAGGCATTAGTTATATATTCACACATCTTTATAATCCTTTGAAACATAACCTCACAGCTATAAGGCCTAGACATTTCAGTTTAAATAAAACACCAAAAAACAGATTCTGCGAAAGCTTAATTCTTTCTCCACTATTACATTCTGCCCTTTCCCCACATGTTGATAAAATTGTGGTGTGAACACTGTCTATAAATAAACAATGTCATTTCTAGTTCCTTTTGTTTCCCCAAATACTAATTGTTTAGATTAGACCGTAATTAAATATTTGTGTCTTACTTTGTGGTGTTAAGTGAACATTCCCTTTTATAGTTGTTTTCTTACTGCCTCATATTGCAGTTACTGCTACTGTGCTGGTAATAATAGAAGGAAAGCTCCTCGTCTTGAGATGGATGGGAGTGACTGAGGAAGTGTGTACTTAGCAATGCATACTACTTGGATTAGATGTCACTTTCTCTCTGTGGAAAGGAACAGTTGAGAACCTAACACGCTTAGTTAAACTGAGATTTTTCCCATGGAAAATTATTTCTTTACGGGACCCTTTTTAGGGCATTTCATTTTAGATTTCTTTCCAGCCTCAAGGTGTACATTGCAGCTCCGATTCAATATTTCTATCCAGTTTATTCTTTGAAATAAGAAATGTAGAAATGACAAAATACCTTTGTTTTTCTACTCATGGGCTTTCTATTACTAACAGTGTTTCAAGATCATTAGAGCCCTTCTGGATGAGGCCAACTGTCGATTGCCCTTAACATAGCCAACCTGATGTCTCTCAGAGCACAGAAGTAACAGCAGCAAAAAGAAAATTTTGTGTAGGAAGTCAAAGAAAGATTAGTACTAAAATATATCCAAAGCATATAAGGAGAGTTTCAGGAGGAAATGCAATTGGGTTTAAAAAATAGTCCACAAATCCCTTTTATGATGTTTAAAGCAAGGGTAAAAACAAGTTGACAATTTTTTGGAGAAGATGAATAAATTTTAGCAAATGACAGAGACAGGGAATTCTCAGCTTCTCCTTTGTGTCTGTCTTCCCCTGTGTGGGAAACCGTGTTGAATGTGACAAAAAGAGATGAAATTGTAAAGGGAAAGCATTTCAGACCAAGGTAGGTAAAGAACTGGTATGGGTTTTGCACAACTCTCCAAATGAATTCTAGTCTTCGGGACCGGATGAATTTCATTCAAGGGTGATAAAGGAACTTGAACATAAAATATGAGAGACTCTGTCTATCATTTGTTAGCATTCTTCAAAAACAAGTGAAGCATCAGAAGACTGGAAGCAGCAAAATGCTGTCCCATCATCAAAAAAGGGGAAACAGAAGAGGAAACAGTCATCTAACAACAGAAACATTTATCTTCAGTATCTGGGCAAGTTCTAAAACAGGTCATTAAGCAATTATTCTGTGAGTATTGAAAAAACAACACTATAATTAGCAAGAACAAGCACAAGGCTCACAAGAGTGAAGGATGCCAGGCTAACAATCTGCCTTTTTGATAGAGCCACTAGCTATGTAGATCAGAGCTAGTGGTTTGTCTTGATTTCAGCACACATTTTCACAAGGTTTTCTATGATTTTCTTTTAGGGCAATAGATAATATGCTTGTAACTAGTGCTGCTGTTGCCAAGTGAATTTGTAGCTTGTTGATGGACAGGACCCAAAGAGTGCTCATCAATGGCTTGTCAACCTGGAGTGATAACTGAGGTGCCAAAAGCGTCTCTCTATTTAAAATATTTAAAATAGCCCACTATTTTCCAGCAGCTTTATAAATAATTTGGATGAAGAAGAATAGAGGGGATGTTCATCAAATTATACTGATAATGGGAAGAATAGCTAATACTTTCAAAGACAAAAACAGAATATAAGATTATCGATCCGTAGGGAGAGGCGGGGGCAATATGAATAAAATCGTTATTGTTTTTTTATTATTGATGTAGAACTGGGTCAGAGCCTGATGATTTTCGACACAGGTAAATGTAAAGCATTCAGACAGATGAAATGAAAAACGCAAAAATAGCATGGGTGATGTCTGTCAACAGTACATGTGAGAGTTATCTACAAGAGGTTAATAGAACACAAGACAAAGTTTAATGTGATCACCATAATTGCAGGTGCATCAAAAGAAGTACGGAGTCCAGAACACAAGTAGTGATGTTTGTTTATTTGTCTATACTTCTTCTGATGCACTTGCAATTACTGTAAACAGATGTCACCAGAAGGGTTAGTCCTGCACAAATGGGACATGTCCAGAGGAGAATGACAAAGGCCCAAAACAGACAGGCCAAATAACATGTTTCCTGCTGCATTCAGGGCAAAGTTTTTAGATTATGCACACCCAAATGTGACGGGAAACCACTACCGTGCCACATCGTCAGAAGAAAACCAAGCCAAAAAAGAGCAGATCGGAGACACTCATGTGCAGTCACTGCAGCCCCAGTGCGAACACTGCCAGCATGGCTTTGCCTCAGTTTTTTCAGCCCATCTGTATTGGGCCAAAAGGAAATGAAGGACCTGCAGACTAAAACTGTTGCTTTACTTTTTTTCTTTTTCTTTTCTTTTCTTTCTTTTCTTTTCTTTCTTTCTTTCTTTCTTTCTTTTCTTTTTTTTTTTTTTTTGGCAAATACATGAAAAAGGGAGAAACAAGAGAAAAAAAGAAAGAGGAGAAAGAGAAATGGTAAAAGAATCTTTATAAGATACTTGAGGATTGAACCAACATAAATCAAATATATAAGTTAACATAAACAGGCTATATGTCAAAAAAAAAAGATGAAAATTATGACTAGAGGTTACATGTTCAAATGTAGATAAATGAGGGAGATCTTCACACCATTGATAGGTAGATGATGAATGGTTATCCAAACCCTGAAATATAAAATCTCTTTACAGCTATAATAGTTCAAAAATCAATTTACACTGTGCATCTATTCAACTCCATGTCGTGGGAATATAGTTAAACAATGGATGAACATCTGTGATTATCTAAGATTTTTCTTTAAAAGTATTAATATAAATCATGATTTCCAAGAGGAAACCACCAGGGCACAACAACACCTTAAGCCTAGAGACGCATTATCTGTATTATATTGCCAGTACAGTATCTGACTAAATTAGCTGTCTTCTTCCTAAAAAGGCACTGTGATGTCCAATATGCCCTCAAAATCATTCTCTGCTGAACCAGTTTGAATGGTAAATTGAAAGAAACAATACGTATAGAAAATACAGAAGCATCCTATTATTTTCTATGGGCTATTCTAATTCTTAATTCCACTCAGTTCTAAACTCTTGAGTATCACGTTTACTATATTCCAACAAATGTTTACAAAGAATTATTGTAGGTTTAGATTTCTCTAGAGATCCAATGAATTCCTTTGATAATACATGGGATGGTAAAGTGTTCAGAGCTAATTACTCATAAATAGATGCCCAAAGGTGTAATTGCAAATATTGCCATTCAGCACTGACAGGTACAATACTGAGTTGCAATACAGAAAAGGATAACAGTCCTCCATCTGGTGCTATTAGTTAGTCTAAGATATAAATTCCACACTCAATCAGTTGTTCCACAAAAGAGCTGCTTTTCTATTCTCAGGTCTTATTTGGCAGGAACATATGGGTCAGTTGAGCAGAGATAGTACCTGAACTGCTGAAATTTTGGGTAGAGGCACACTATCTGTCCTCCTCCCAAAAATGCCATTTGTTTTTCTAAGCAGAATAATAATAATAATAATAATAATAATAATAATAATAATAATAATAAATAGTATATTAATATTTCCCACCTCTCCCTGCGGATCAAGGCGGGATTACATCCAATAAAATGAATACAAATATACATACGGATACAATTACAATTTACAATTGATAAAATACTAACATTATTAATACAATTACATAAAAATCAAAACAGCCTAATATCATAATCTAGGAAGTGGAGCATTTCATTTTAATAGAGCTGTTATACAAAGACGGGTGGGTAAGCCCACCAGAAGAGTTACGTCTTATGTGCCTTCTTGAAAGTTTCCAAGTTAGTAATAAGACAGATCACTTCCGGTAGGCCATTCCACAATTTGGGAGCAGCGGCAGTAAAAGCTCTATGGGAAGTCGTTGTTAGTTTAACCTTTTGATATTCTAATAGGTTCTTCCCTGATGTTCTGAGAGTGTGGGACGGATTATGTAGGGAGAGGCATTCCCTCAAGTAACTTGGGCCCAAGCCATGTAAGGCTTTAAAGGTGATAACCTACACCTTATACTTTGCCCGGAAGCTAATCGGCAGCCAGTGAAGAGATTTTAACACAGGTGTCATATGCTCAAACCTCGATGTACCAGTGACCACTCTGGCTGCCGCATTTTGAGCCAACAATATCAACTAAAGTCTGGAAAATTATAATCTTCAAACATTGGCAGCTGGAACCTTCTTGAGCAAAATATAATGAGGGGAAATCCCTCAAATTAATTTCCTAAAGAGAATATTTTTGAAAATGCTCTAGGCATTTGAGAAAAAAAACATGTAAATGAAAACAATGAGAATAAAAGTATTTGTAACAAAAAATGTTAAATTTATTAATCTTATCCAAGAAATGTAATTTAAGTGTTGCATATTTCTCTAGAAAAAAGATATTTCTCTTAATAGTGTATTCAAAATCAGCTTGAGCGTTTCAGAAATATCTGCTGATTAAGAGCAATACATTCTCTAAATGTAGACATTGTGATTCAGGGGAGGTCAATACGGAATTCAAGTGTGTTTTTAAAACTGAACTAACACTAAGTGAAGAAACGAAACTGCCTTTCCTCCCCTCAACAATATGAATGAAATAATTACAGCTGGGTTGATTTTTACACTATTTAAAGCAATCACATTTGTTACTAGCCTTAAATTATCTGCTGTTAGTATTTCACATCTATGCTAATTTTAAAAATTCTATTTATTTCTGTAATTTGCACAACTGGTAAGGTTTTGTTTCTTCAGAATAAAACAAATACAAGCATATAATGAAATGCCATGACAAAAGCCTTCTGATGTAGACAAAAAACAAAGCAAAGCAAAACAAAATTCTGGGAATGCTGGAAAAAAAATCCCATATCATACAATATATCTTGTACCATCCTATAGGAGTCAAATGGATGGAGCCCTGGTGGCGCAGTGGTTAAATGCCTGTACTGCATCCATTCACTCGAAATCACAAGGTTACGAGTTCAAGACCAGCAAAAGGGCCCAAGCTCGACTCAGGCTTGCATCCTTCCGAGGTCGCTAAAATGAGTACCCAGACTGTTGGGGGCAAATTAGCTTACTTGCTAATTAGTTTACTTGCTGTTCACCGCTATGATCTTTGGAATAGCGGTATATAAATAAAACAAATTATTATTAAATTAAAGGGATCCAGAATTTTCACTTTTCTTTGGAGTTCAGTGACAACCTCGTTCTCTTCTTTCCACGAAGAGATGAGGAGCAAATTTAATAACGATTTCACTGTTTTGAAATCCTACAAGATTTCAAGTTTATTCCTACAACAGGTATAAACTATTATCAATGCCCTCCATGTGCATCTGAGGAGGCAGGCTCAAGTCTATGAAAGTTCATGCTACCAACATTTATCCCTTTGCATACTTCATATATGTGTTGCATGCATCCCGGAAAAGAACCCAGGGCACAGCTGAACCTCATTAATTTCAAAATATTCCTGAAATTCAGAAGCCATTTTATGTATTAAAGTTATTATATTTAAGGAGTGAAGCATTCAAATGCCATGCTTCAGGGGATTTAATGAAATCTGCCAGTGTAACAGTGAGAGACACTGGTGCATGAACTAAGATGGCAATTGAATGAATATAGCATGCTATGAGGTGTTGAGGCAAAGAGAAGAGAAGGAGAAGAGACAAAAAATTAATTGAAAGCAAATTTAGTGCACTATTTCTTTTTAAAAATATAACATTTCTCTCTAGGATGTTGAATACATCAGAAACCAACCAATGGTAGTTCAAGTGTATAGGACTCATTGGGGGGAAAAACAAAGTGACATTGATGAGAAGTCAAGTTATTGTCTAAAATTAGGTCAAAACGATGATAATATCCATCAATTAGCACATAAAGAAATTATGAAAGCCAAGTAGCTTTAAAACATATGAAAAATATTAGGAGAATTCAAATTTGTAGAAAGTTATATGATGAAAAGTTGAAGTTGTTTAGTTTAGAGAAGAAAAATAATTCAGAAGTGATATGACTAGTCATTATGTATTTAAAGGGCTATCATATGGAGGAAACTTGATGCTCCGAAGGACTGGACCTGAAGCAATGTATTGGTGAAATTTTTCAAATTATGGCGGCACCTTAAGAAAAATAGGGTATGTTAGTGTTGAAACAGGTGTTCTTTAGTTGTTGCAATCATCTGGTTTAGCATCCTGCCAAATACACAGGCTAAGCCTGTGAAATCCTGCCCCTGGTTCGGACCCAGCTCAGTCCCCAAAATGGTGCAGCTAGCACTGTACCATAAACCTGCTGCCACCACGCACCCCATACCTGCCGTCGCCACTGCATCTGTCTCAAAGGTTCCCGCTGTGGCCCATAAGGGCAAAAATGGGGTGCCTGGCTACACCCACATGCCCAGGTGCCCCCTTCCAATGTCAGAGACTATGGCGGGGGTCTGTGGATGGACACAAAAGCGGCAGTAGGTACAGGGCAAGTGGGGCCATCTGGTCTGCCTGCTGTCACCACGTAGCTTCCTAGAAACTGCTACAAGCAGCTGGCCTTCAGTAGGGAAAAAGTAATTTTGTTCAAAGTCAGCTGGCAGAATATATGGTGGATTAAGTTTACATATAAGAAGAAAGAACAACTGCAGTAGGAGAACAATGGACACCTTGTAAAAATTACTAGACTGAAAAGATCAATGATACAGTTTTAGTTATTTAACTCTATGGGACTTCTGAGAAGGAAATGAGGGAGAGTGATGAAATCTTTACATTTAGTGATCCTAGTGCCCACCTTTATGTGGCAAATCAAAATATCTTAACATGTTACTTCCCAAGATCTTGTTGGCGGTGGTGATGGTTTCAAAACCTACCAGGTATTATCAATCAGAATTTTGCACCACCAGTTATTCAGATTCTATCCAAGAATCAGTGAGATACTATTGGAGAAGGTAGCACATTCCAAACTGTGTTGCTTTTTTTTATATAATTCTGCTATTGTGATTGTATTTATGGCCAGTTTTATTCAGATGTCTTCTCAGTCTATTTGATATTCCTCCCAGAGCAGCTATCACTGCTGGAACCACAGTTGTTGTTTTTCCTGTGGGTACTGAGTTTCCATTTGTAGGTTTCAATATTTCATAATTTTTTCCTTCTCTTTGTCTTTGATTTTGCTCTCCTCTGGATTGCTCTTTTTTTCAACCACAGTTATGCCTGGCATATTATATGCTAATTGTTTGTCAATTTGAATTTTAAAGTCCCAGTTTATTCTTATTATTTAAAAATTACTTCCTTGATATCCATTATGACAGGACCATTAGGAAAGAAGTTTCTTCTTATACCAAAGAATTACTTGGATTTGCACTCTCCTTCCCCACAAGTATATTTAAGAGATACTCCTTAAAAGTTAGGAATGGCAGGAACAGACGCATTGGAGAAGAAAGTACAGATATTAAGGACAAGTTCTGGGCACTAACAGCTGCCCCAAGAAGCAGCTCAGGCAAAGAGGGCTGCTTAAAAGACAAAGTAAGAAACATCACTGTTGGGACTGAGACAATTAGAGGTGGCATATCCCATTAGGGCAGGGGTTCCCAACCCTTTTGACTTGTGGAGCCCTAAGGGCTCCACGGAGCACAAGTTGGGAACCACTGCTTTAGAGAATGCAGCTATATTTGCCCTGTTATGGATTGGGACAGGAAAAGTGGTGATGATTTATTTTCACTTCTCAGGATAACAAGGATGGTCATCATGATCAAAAAGCTGGGGTCCCTGTGCAAAGGTTGATTAACTCCTAAATGGAGTTTTTGAAAAGCACAGAGGGAAAGGTAGGTCCCTGAGGACAACCTCTATTTCATCTTGTGCTGTTTATCTCCTGCAAGAATTGGGAAGGAGAATCTGTGGTGTACTTATATCTTTAAAAAGTAGGGTCTTCCCCACTAGTTCCTCTCTCAATACACACCCAAGTAACTTTTCTGACCCTTTTCCTTCCTTAACAAAGATCCCAAAACATTGCCAACTAGATTTCAACACAAATAACATCTATTTTCATTTTATTTTCTGGTTATGCATTCTACAGTTTTCTTATAACTTTAAAAAAAAATTCCAAGAAAGCAACATGCCCGCCTTCTCTCAATCCATGCTATTTCATACACACCTAGTTCACAAGACCCCCTGCTCCTTTCTTAGCTGTGTGCCAATCTCACAAAAGCAATATTTTTCATTTAGCTTCCCAGCCCAAAACAGCAAGACAAGGACAGAGAGAGCTGGACTACTCTGGTGATAGGCTGCATGCGTTTGTGCTCCCTCCCTTTCTCAACACACACAGTGCTCACTTAAATACTGAAAGAGAACATTTTATCCAGCTCCTTTGGACTAGTCCTGCCAGTGGTTCCTCTCTTAGCTACTGTGTTAACTGGTTGGTGTACACAGAATACAGAAAATGGCCACCATATACATGCTTCCAGATACTTTGAAAAATAACAAAAATGCAAACAGTTGTCATAGTCACTTGGTTCCCTTATCCGTTAGTAGGAAGCCATGTCATCACGGATGGAAAAACCTGTATATTTTGTGGAAAGAGAATTGTGGATGGTTTGGGGGGAATTCTGGTTAGCAGACAGAAGGTGCCTTGCTGAATCTTGTAAGGGGTGTTCGTGTAGATTTCATAGTCTACATAGATAGCACTACATTAATTAATTCATCTGGAATGATAATAATGGTTACTATTTTAAGCAGTGCACTTTAGTAAGAATACCTGTTGCTTTGATTTATAGAAAACTGTGGCAGTCAGCACCGGTCTGCTCATTACCCAGGTTTCCATTTGGTGCAGAAATACTGCAGAATGTAAAAATCTTGGATACTGTCAGGTCTATCACAATCCCTCCTCCTTCTCTCTGTGTCCTGTGCAGGGATGCCAGCAGCACTTATTTATATTCCTGGCACTGTATCTCATGCCTCACACACTCAGCTGCATTGCTGTTTACTTATTGGTACTGTACTTCTGAGCCATTTCGGAGCAAGTAATTATTTGCTTCCTTCTGGTATCAACCTTTGGGAGTATTTGGAAGTTTTGGTTTATTGGGTAGAGGTGACATGGGCAACTGGAGGCTGAGTTATAGGTTGTTATATGGCAACAATTTATGTAGCTCTTTCCACTCTACTGTCTTCTGATCAACACTGTTAGCCATTTCCCTAAATTTCAGTAGCTACTAATTGGAGGATTGACAAGGCTGTGTGCAAACGGGTATTAAAGAGATAATTCAGTTGCCTCTCAGTTTTCATTTTTTAAATGGGCAAGTTTCTAGTCCTTGTGTTTGAAAGCGCCAAATGAAAGATCAGAAGCCAAAGGGATAAATGTGATTTCCAATTATTGGCAGTGAGACTGCTCAACTGTGTATAGCTCTATGGAAGCAAAATTAATATAATGCTGAATAAATATTTCAAAACCATTGCATAAATTCACATAATTAATGCAGTTTTCAGATTTTAGCTTTTCTTGTAGCAGAATGTGAATTTCTTAGCACTGAATATATAAAGTAGCATTGCAGGCAAGCAGAAGAGACTTAGTAATGCAAGTAACCTGCAAATAAGCACACTCCTCCTTCCCATTTTGTACATCCTCTCCCCCACATCCCTTCCAGAGCATGAGAGATAGAAGAGAAATAAGAAAGTAAATAGCATACTAGCAGCTGATGTTGTGGTGGAAACTGAGAAGGAACACATGTGGGAGGAGAGTACAGTGACAGTATTCAGTAGTTTGGAAGAGGACTATTGGATGAATACCATTTTGTGATAGAGGTTAAGAAAAGCAAAAACTCCTTGTTCTGTAGACATTATTAAGGAATGGCAGTAAATGTTTGTTCACACCTATTATTTTCTCATGATATATATTCAGAACACTGGATGCTGTTCACACCAAATGTGCTGCAGGAAACCAAATCCTTATTAAATAAACCTTGCTTCCTGAAAGTGTTGCATATAACGCTCAGCAGTGATGAAAATGAAATGTGCTGGCTAGGAAGAGTCCTTTGTCGACTCTCTAATACAAGATCAGCCAAGAAAAATAGGCTCCATTTCAATCAACTGGATGGAGTCCATCTTCTCTCTCTCTCTCTCTCTCACACACACACACACACACACACAAAACTAAGTCACCAGCCTGTTCATCCTGCAGTTCTTTGAGATCTGTGTGGGTGACTCCATATTGTCAATGTAGCTTCATTTCTTTCTAGACCAACTCATGAATAAGTTTCTGAGCGTGTGACAAGGGAGTACACTGATAGGATCAAATAACGTACATGATCTCCACCCCTGGAAATACCATTTTAAAAAGCTGTCAGGAGTCTACCTTACTGCTATCTAAAGATCCAATATTGAATAATCCAGCAATTGCACACTTGTAAGACAAAAGGCTAGTTTGTCTTCTCCTTGCCAGCATCCCTATCCTTTAGCGCCCAAAGATTTTGATTGCCCCATGTAATTGTATAATCACAGTTTTCTTAATGAGGCACTATTTATATTTACTGTACATTTGTGGTAGAATTTACCTTAGGGCTAGAACAAACAGTATAACATTTGTACTGTCTCTATCGCCAATCCCCAATGGTTAAGGATCAGAAGACAGCATAGCTCTAGGCAAGTATGGAGAAATGGAGATGGCAATGGCAAACTCCCTCTGAAGAAACTTGCAAAGACAACCCTGTGATAGGTTTGCTTTAGAGTAACTATAAGTCAGAAATGACTTGAAGGCAAATACCAACAACACCAAATGCTGCATGTTCAGGGGAATATGTCAGGAGCATGCTAACTGGGTACGTCCCCAGACTCCATGTGTTCTGAAGTCCTGTATGTGCAAACAACCTATGCGTGTACACTCCAGCTGCACAATTTGAAAACTGGGGAGTGGGAGAGGATAAAACTGATTATGCACACATTCTGTATGTATGGCTCCTTGAAGACAGAACCTCAGAACACATGGAGTTCATGAGTACTGAGAGGACAGAAGTAGTAAATGCTTAGCAGCACTAAACACATTGAGAACATTAGTTTGAGGCTTGTGGGTATTGTGTATTCCTTCTCTAAAACAAATATCCTCTACTGTTTAAACCACAGCTCAGGGACAGGTTAACAATAACCCAATTCCCTGAAACCTGTTAATGAACCTTAATTAGCAGTAAGGCTGAAAGCTTAAGTTAACTGACAAATTTTCTTGATAAAGTTTGTATTCTCATAAATAAATTTCCATTCTTAACCAATTATGTAAATATAATAATAAATGCATATGTTATTACCTCAATATCCACACTAATTGCCTCTGTACTTTGTGGTTTTATTAATAACTACCTTGGATAATGCAGATCATTCCCAAGGACCAACAACTAGGATCCTACGTCTGACAGCTGCAATCCAGATGAAAAAGCTCTACATTGTGTGCATCTTCCAATAACTGTTTTATGCACCTGCTGTGGAATGTCAGAAACATACCAGTGGCCAGCCAGATGCCCCTGAGAGGCCATAATTGGACCTTTCCTATTGATGGCTACCCCTTCCCACTACTAGAGCTTTGTATGAGTGCTCCTCGTGTCTCTTCAGCAGGGCAACACACATACACCCTTCATAGATGGGGAGGAAATCCAGCAGCATTGAAGCATACTTCTCATCTTCCTTATCTCTTTGGCACTAGGAGAGCTAAAGGTAGTATGAAACAAGTCATGGTCACTCTTCAGATCATGGGAAATGGCTCTTCCCCACATGCCCTTGGAAGTTTCCATTTTAAATATTTTTAAAAGATGAAAGGCGTGTTTGGAATCAACCAATTCTTAAGCATCACCAGCATTTAAGAGCAAGACAGAATAGTACTCCTCTCCATCTCACAAGCCTCTCAGAGAATGGAAAAATAAATGCATAGAGATCCTTGTGATGTTCATAGCATAACAGAGAGTTGGAAGGGACCTCAGGGACCATCTACTCCAGCTCTTTGCCATGCAGAACTCCACAGCTAAAGCAGTGCTGAAAGATGGCCATCCAACCTCTGATTAAAAATCTCCAAAGAAGGAGAGTCCCCTAACTTTGCAGGTAGTGTATTTCACTGTCAATGAATTCTTGTGTTCGAGAATTTCCTCCTAATTTTTAGTGACATTTCTTGTCATTTGAATCCCTTGGTTTGTGTTCTAATTTCTGGAATAGCAGAACACAAGCTTGCCCCATCTTCCACATGACATCTCTTCAGATATTTAAATATGGTTATCATGTCAGGTATACATTTTCTGCAAGCTAAACCCTATCCAGATCCCTTAGCCATTTCTCATAGGTTTCCAGATCTTTTAACACTTTAGCCACCATCCTTTGGATATAATCCACTTTGTCAATGCCCTTCTTAATCAATATTACCCAGATTGGACACAGTATTCCAGGTGAAGCCTGACCAAAGCAGAGTGGGAATATTAGTTCCTTCCATCTGGACCCTCTACTCTTGTTGATACAGACTAGAATTGCACTGGCTTTTTAGGATGCTGCATTGCGCTGTTGACTCATGTTTAGCTTATAGTTTTCTAAATTCCATTCATTTTTTTTCACATGTTCTGCTGTCAAGCAAGGTGTCACTCCTCCTACATTTATGCATTTCATTTTTCCTCCCTAGATGTAGCACCTTACATTTCATAGAATAATAGAATTGGAAGAGACCACAAGGGCCAACCTGTCCAGCCCTCTGCCATGCAGAAATTCACAATCAAACACTTGAAAAAGATGGCCATCTGACAGTTTAAAAACCTTCATAGAATCCTAGCATTGGAAGAGACCACAAGGGCCATCAAAGAAAGAGAATCCACCACTCTCCAAGGCAGCATGTTCCGCTGTCAAACAGCTCTTACCATCAGGATGATTCTCCTAATGTTGAGGTGGAATCTCTTTTCCTGTAATTTGAATCTATTGTTCTGTGTCCTATACTCTGGAGCAGCAGAAATAAGCTTGCTCCACCCTCAATATGACATCCCTTCAAGTATTTAAACATGGCTATCATGTCACCTCTTAACCATCTCTTCTCCAGGGTAAACATATTCAGCTCTGTAAGCAATTTCTATTAGGCATGGTTTCCAGACCTTTCACCATTTTGGTCACCCTCCTCTGGACACATTCCAGCCTTCTTGAATTGTTGTGCTCATAACTGGACACAGTATTCCAAGTGAGGTCTGACCAAAGGAGAATACAGTGGTACTGTTATTCCTCTTGATCTAGAGACTATTCTCCTGTTGATGCAGCCTAGGATTGCATTGATTTTCTCAGTTGCTGCATCACATTGCTGACTCATGTCCAGCTTCTGGCCCACTATGTTTTCCAGATCTCTTTCGGATGTACAGTATTGCCATCAGCTTAGCCTATATTTGTGCATTTCAATTTTTACCGCCCAAATGTAATATCCTACATTTCTCCCTGCTAACACTCATTTTGTTTGTTTTGGCCCAGCTTTCTAATCTGTTAAGGTCATTTTGAATTTTGATCTTGTCCTCTGGGGTATAAGTAACCCCTGCTAATTTAATGTCATCCACAAATTTGATTGGCATGCCCACTATTCCATCATCCAAGTCATTGAGAAAGACATTGAATATCACTGCATCCAGGACAGAAACCTGTGGCACCCTGCTAGTCACTTTTCTGCATGATGATGAGGAGCCATTGGTGAACACACTTTGGGTTCAGTCAGTTGATCAGTTACAAATCCACCTACCAGTCACATTGTCTAGGCCATATTTTACTAGCTTTTTTGCAAGAATTTCATGGGGGATCTTGTCAAAGGCCTTACTGAAATCAAGATACACTACATCCACGTTTATCCTTGTTGAAATTCCTTTTGTTAGTTTGGGCCCAGTCTTCCAATTTTTAAAGGTCACTTTAAATTCTGATACTGTCCTCTGGGGTATTTGAGTGTCATCTGTAAATAAGCATGTCCTCCAGTTCATAACCCAAGTCATTTATAAAGATTTTAAATAGCACTGGGCCCAGTACAGAATTCTTAGGCAACCCACAAGTCACTTCTCTCCAGGATGAAAAGGAAACACAGGCCTGTTACAGACTGCCAAAATAAAGCTGCTTCGGGTCTCTTTGGAGGTATGCTAAATGATGCAATGGGTCCCTAAAGAGTCCGGAGGTCGCGCCAAAGCAACACTCCATTCCTAAGCACTGGAGGGCAGCTTGGTGCAGCTTCTGGATTCTTAGGATGCATGCATCATTTAAAAAACAGCATACCTCCAAAAGACCCGAAGCAGAGCGTTAGTTTGGCAAGTCTGTAACAGGCCACAGTCAACCATTTAAAAATCCTAACAGTAGCATTGCCTAGTTTGGTGCTTTTCATGCTATCAGGTGTGAAGGACCAGCTTTTTTTTTTTTTCCCTTTCATGTGCCATGGATCGGTAACATATTTTTGCCCCTTGGTCACAACTGTTTCTCTTTCCTGGAAAATCGCCATGGCCCAGCAGCTGATAACTTGCAGATTGACAGGTCCACAGATCACCACTTTGAGTAACGCTGATCTCACCCAGATTTTACCAGCTTGTTTGCATGATTATTGTAGAACACCTTATCAAAAGGTTTAATTTTGATGCAGGAATTCCTGGAAATCTTCATCTTTTGGATGTGAAGAGCACCAAGGTGAGACGAGGAATGCTGAGATGATATGAGGAAGATTTAGATGACATGTACTTTGGATGACACAAGGGGAATGCCTGGTTAATCATGCTCCATAATTTGTTTGGCCCAACAAAACTAATTGATAAATTGGGTTGATTAATTGATGAATGTGACAGCACTAATTAACAAGGTCTTGACCATGATTAACATCAGTGCTGATATATCCTTTAGCAACAGTGAAGGTCAGAGAAGAGAATTCACTGCAGGGAGAAACCATCTGAAAATGTGGCTTGGTCTAACTTTGGTTACAGGAGAGATGGTGTTACGTCCACACTGCCCTCATACTCCTGGTATACAGTAAACTACTGTGATATTATTCTAATTCCTTTTGCCATTGAACAACTTTTTCACATGAGCCTCAGCCTTGCCTTGGTCCTGCCACAATCACATTATTTAAAGATAATAGAAACATACCTGTTTTGGAGCTTATATTATCACACCTCTTTTCAGTAGCATGATGGGGGCTTTTTGTGGCATCGATAGTCCTGTGCATTCTTTTCCATGCCTTTAACCCTGTCTTTCTGCCCTATGCCCTACCCAGCATGCTCTTTGGGTTTTTTATTTTTATTTTTTATTTGTAACACAATTCTAGAGTTATGGGAAAGTGATTTAGTAAAGCAGGAGGAGGTGGAATAGAAAGTGAAACAATTAGGGGGAGAGAGAAAACAAGCTCCTTGGGAATAGTGAGGGGGAAGGGGAGGAGGGGGAAGGAGGAGACTGACACAACATGACTGGTCTGTATTGGGACTGCCATGGACTGTCACTTATTGTATCTATGAAGTAATGGGGTGGCAGCGCAATTGGCCTCTTATTGACAGGTTTTCCCCGTCAATGAAGATGCACTCTAACAATGCTTCAGAGACACAGAAGCAAATGTTTGGAGGCACTGTTGTGCAATAGATATTGCCAAAGATGCTATTCTCTTGCTAAATTGTAGTTGAAAACTCACATTGGATAGAAGTCTGATGATTACAAATGCTTGTTATTTAGCTTCAGATCAATACTTTGAATATCTTTAAGATTCCTTCTGTTCTCTCCTGACTGAGATTCTGTGTCTTTAACAGCTGCTTACTAAAACAGCTTTTCCCTATTGATTTGTGTTTGTTTGTTTGCTTGTTTCAGGTAAGGAGAAAAATGGTTTGGGGTAAAATGCATGTTTTTTCCCCAAAGCTTTTCAGAACAGAATTCTTTAAAGTCGCTGTCCCTATATCAAAAGCCTTGAAATTCCATTTTCCATGCAATATTAAAAGATTTATCATAGAATCATGGAGGGGTCCCTTTGGGCCACTGGATCCAACCTCCTACTCAGTGCAGGATCTCCAGCTAGTGCATCCCCAGCAGATAGCTGTCCAGCTTCTATTTGATGACATCCAGAGAAGGAGACGCCACCATGTCTCTAGGTAATTGGCTCCATTGCCAAACCACTCTTAATGTCAAGAGGTTTCTTCTAATGTTCACTCAAAATCTACCCTCCTGTAACTTAAAACCATTGGTCTTAGTTTTATCCTCCGAGGCAGCAGAGAACAAACCTGCACCCTTCTCTTTGTGGGAGTCCTTGAAATATTTCAGTGTAATCATGTCACCCTTCAATCTTCTCTTCATTTAAATGTTTTTAAAGCGCAAATGTTAAAGAATTAATTGCATTCAAACACATGAAGAATGAAACCATTTTTCTATTTAAATTTATTTCTGTAATAAATCGGCTTCCCAGAGCTCAGGGCCTGGCCACTCTTCTTTGGACCTTAGGGCAATCTCAGGTCAAGAGTGCTCTCTTGAAAAGTAAATGTGTGTGTGTGTGTGTGTGTGTGTGCGAGCGTGCGCACACATATGTATTCTCCTTTGTAAGATTATTTAAAAATGTACGAATGACATACTCCAAATTGTTTTAGTTGATGCTCAATATTTCATGCTTAGTGACATCACCAGGGCCTGTCCCTCTAACATTTCTAGGAGGCATTGCTTTGTTTCTGTTTTTTGTTTTTGTTTTTGTTTTCATTTTTCCAGTATTATTATTATTATTATTATTATTATTATTATTATTATTATTATTATTATTATTTAATACAACCCACATCATTGTTTGAATTGTATACATATAAAGCCATGAAATCCAATCCACTATGCAGTGATCAATTCAAATTCTTTACCTAAGTTTCTCCTAGTTCACTCCTTTTCAGAGCTAAGTAGATAATCTATTTGTCTCCTGATCTAAAACAGGTTATAACAGATGATAATCCCAAACTAAGGGGAAGGGGTTTACACAAGATTAGGGAGAGAGAAGGGAAATTGGTGCGATGACATTTACAGACGATGTCAGGAATAATCAAAAAATTATATTATAAATCTTATTCATTTTCAACATTATAAGTTAGTGCTGACCATTCTTTTCCCCATTTCACTAAATCTTTGTTGTTTATATTGCTGTTAACCTATCTAATTCTTTCATTTCCAAAATTTTAAATTCCCAATCCTCCATGCATGGTGTTTCTGGAGATTTCCAGTGTTTTGCCACAATCATTCTGGCTGCTGTTATCAAATATATACCTGTCCTCCAAAACTTCCTTTCTCCTTCCACACCAAAAACTGAAGTTATATTTAAAAGTTCAGGGTCCATACCATATTCTAGGTTTATTTTTTTTTTTCATTTCCGTATGGATCTTTATCCAAAAATTCTTTATGATTGGGCATTCCCATCACATGTGCATATATGTACCTTTTTCTTTTTGACATCTCCAACAATTTTTATTATTTTGGTTAGATAATCTGTTTAGTATACATGGAGTATAGTACTATCTATTAACTACTTTAAAGTAGTTTTCTTTTAAGCTTTGGGATACAGAAAAATTCTTTGTTTTAGTTCTCGCTTTAACCCATTTGTCCAACTCTATATTGTGTCCCAACTCCTGTGCCAATTTTACCATAGAATCTTTCCTTCTAAACTTCTAAACTTCTTTTTAAAAATAACATGTAGATTTTTTCAACCATTTTTTTTCTCTTCATCCTTCAATAATATATGGTCTAGTTCGTTTTCTTCTTCCTCAAAACCTTGTGTTTTGAGTACATCCTTATACCTTTCCACGATTTGCATATAGTTCAACCATTGTAATTTTTTCCTAACATGATTTCCAGCTCTTCTTTGGATCTAATATTTAATTTACCGTCATCACCGTGAGTCAAAATATCTTTATATGTAAGCCACCTTTGTTCTTTTTCCCATTGACCTGTCCAGGATTCTTGAAAGGAGGCCCATAATGGGATTCCCCTGTAAAATTTTGTCTTTACTTTTAACCATTGCTTTGTTTCAGGTGCTGACTCTGAAATAGCAATACCTAGGATGGTACCACGTTGGCAACCCGAATAGTAACTTATCAGATGGGACTTATAGTTCAGTAGTATAGTTTAATGGTATCCTTTGCATACCAAAGTTTCTAGGTACACTCTTAGACATCTCTCAGTAATGATATCTGGGCTATGAAATCTTTACTTTTAGCAAACGTGGAGAGCTACTTCCAGTCAGTGAAGAAGGCATCAAGCTAAATAAAGGTTGAGTGACAGTCTGTATCTTATTATTTCTCCTGCCCTGCCCCTAGCTCATCACATAAACGACTGCTGTGGCCTGGCTTTAGCTGTTGTTCCAACATTTTCCACTACTGGTTCTCAGTGAATGATTGATTTATTGGATTTAAGCAAATAAACTTTATTTTAGGTTATTTATTTATATGCCCCTTTCTCCCTAGAATGAAATCCAAGGGAAATCAAAGATAAAATTGGTTTAAAACTTAAAAATAAAAATGTAATAACAATTGAAATCATCCCATTAAAACAGTATAAAATTACATTTAAATTGCAATAGAACACACACCCCATATAAAACCCTCCCTGAAAGTCTGCTTTAACAAAAATGCCTTTGCCTGCCAACAAAAGCAAAGCAGGCAAGGGGCCAGCCTAGCCTCCTGTGGAAGGGCATTTTAGAGGGTTGGAGCAGCCACCAACAAGGCTCTTTCTCCTGTCCTCAACAAGCAAGCCTGTGATAGTGGCAGGATCAAGAGAAAGCCTTCCCTCCTAGATCTTAGGACTCTGGCAGCTTTGTATAGGGAGGTACAGTCTTTCAGATAGTCTGGACTTAAAACTGTATAGGGCTTTATAGGTTTGACCAGCATTTTGGGTTGTGGCTGGAAACAAACTGGTAGCCAGTGAAGCCGTTTCAATTAAGGGAGTTACATTATATACTCATGTGTAAGTAAAAGAATGACCCCAAAAACCTGGGTCAATAGCGTAGTAGGCTCACCCCTGGAGCCTTGGAGGGGGCAAATGCTTGACTTCCCTCCTAATCCCCAGCCTGGCTGTCCTCCAAAAGTACAGCCAAACTGGGGAGAGGTTTGCAGCACAAATGCTTTCCTCATCCCCAGCTCGGCTCTCTCCCAAAAGGATAGACAGACTGCAGAGGAGGAGGAAGAGTGAGTGCTCACCCCTCAAGCTTCCTTCCCAGCATGGCTGTTTCCTGAAGGGACAGCTGGGCTGCGGAGGGGAAGAAAGGGTACTGAGATCATAAGTGTTACCCTTGATTTATCCACAGTCATATCAAAATCCCTAATTTTAGCTCCAAAACCTGCCCCCAACTTACACATGACATCAACTTATAGTTAAGTATAAATAGTATATGCTCCATATAACAGCAATCTAGCCACCACATTTCAAACCTGATGAATTTTCTGAATAGTTTCCAAGGGCAGCCCCATGTAGAGTGTGTTACAGTAGTCCAGCAAGGATGTACTCAAGGTATGTGTCTCTATAGCCAAATCTGACATCTCAAGGAGCAAGAGCAGCTGGCACACTAGTTTTAAGTGTGCAAATGCACTCCTAGACATTGCTGAATCCTGGACATTCAAGCTTAGAGCTGATGACATCATATCCCAAAACTCCAGATGACCTGTTCCAGCAGTTTCATGTAGATGTTAAATAGCTTGGGGGGGGGGGAACAGAACCCTGTGGAAATTCATGGGCCAACCCATAGGAGCCCCCCTGCACCACCTTCTGAATTTGCCCCTCCAAGAAAGACTAAAACCACAGCATGACAGTACCCCAATTCCCCTCCCAGAGAGGAAGGCCGGAAGGATACCATGGTTGATGGTGTCAAAAGCTGCTGAGATGTCCAGCAGAGCCAACAGGGACATACTGCCCCTGTCCAGTTCCCTGCGTGGCTCATCCACCAAGGTGGTCAAAGTTGAGGAGAAACAGAAGGGAAACTGTCTCCAGATTTCAGAGGAATAGGAGCAATTGGGGAACAGAATTTACTGTTCTATTAGAAACATTTCCTTCCTTTCTACACCCTTCTCATTTGCTAATATTCTTCAGCACGTATTTTTCCATTTTTACACTACTATATGTATATTATATGATACACAGATTAACCCATGACATGAAAAGGATAGAAAGCTTTTGAAAGATTTCAAGGAAGAATTTGAAAAGATGCTGTTTTCTTTTCTGCATCAGAGCTAGTTGACACCACTTTCTGCAAATGCTGTGTTAAGGTCGTCTGCAGGTTCCCCCTCAGATGGAAGGGAGCACAAGTGAATGTTTGCTTCTAGTCATTCATTGCCATTCAAAGATTTAGAAGTTCAACAAAATTGCCCTAAATATAGTGTAGTTAATCTATCTTGCAGTAGAATCGCTTTTTTATTTCTGATACTTACACTGCATGAATACTTGACCAGCTGTCATTTCTCAGTTACATTTATGCTAACAGAGACCTGGTCTACACACCTGGTTGGAGAGTCCTGGAGTAGCATGGTATATGTAATCATTTCAGACTGCTTGTTTGGGCTGTAAGTTATTGTTATTGGTGAGTTGTTTGTTTTGAAGTTTTGAGTTGCCTTCTATATTATTTATTTTATACAATATAGCTTAAAGTAAAATACAGCTTAATACAGTGTACAGTAAAAAACAAACAACACTCCCTCCATGTCTCACCAGGTACATGTTTTGTAGTTAATCCCTTTCCCTTTCATGGATTGATGCCATTCTTCTTTACAGACTAATCCTAGGGAAATACTTTTGGACGTGATTCCTGGTAACTGCTGTGTGAAGTGGTACAGGGCCTTCTGGCAAAACTAGTTTCTCTAACAAAAATGTTGAAATAAAAAAAAAATTAACAATGCCAATGTTAACACACATTGGCAATCGTCTTCCCTTCAGTATCAGTGTATGACTGTATCCTTTCTGACCCACATAAGTGCATGACCTTCCTTACGAAATCATCATTATCCCTGGAAGCAACAAAAATTTGGCATATAGGGGTTTTTTTATGTTAAGAAGGTCACATATGCCAGATAACACTGCGATTCATGTTGATGTTTTTTGGATCTCCTATAGTTTGCAAGCTGGCATAGGTCATAGGAGGATTTCATTCTCAGACTTATTATGTAACAATAATGGACAGTGGTGTTTGAAGGGACTTCTTGATCCTTGCATGTTTTCCTGCCAGTGCATGTTTGTGGCAAGGTGGAAGGGATTCTTCTGTGGCGGGGAGAGTATTTTTCTATGAACAGTAATATTGTTCCATTTTTCATATTATAAGCAGTATTTACTCATTCCTTTTAAAATATGAGAGTGTCAGTTGGGGAGATTTTATTTTGTTTTGTTTTTAAGTATATTTTTGTAAAGCAATAAAAAGGAACAAAAAAGGAACATGTTATTTATAAAGTAACGAGTAACAAATAATGCATCACTTTGAAGTAATGGGTAGCACCTGACATTATTCTGTTTTAAAATGACATTGGGAGCTCTGCTCAATACTACTGTTGAGCTCTCTGAAAAAGGCCTCCATTGTTGGAAGCCGAGTAGACACTAAGCTTAAAATGGCTGCTCTGAGACATGCTGAAGAATTTTTTGCCAGTCAGCCTACTTCTCAGGATTTTGAAGCTGAAAGGCTTCCATTTTATCTCAAAGCAAAGACGATAAAGGGCCCTGAAATGAAGTAAGCTGTTCTCCTGACAGTCTGTGTGGCCCAGACCTTTGCTGTAATAAAATTACTCAGTGCACCTTCTTCAGCTAAGCCTAAGCCTACGAAGTTGATGAAATTTGAAGATTATGGAAGATACATTTTTACTCACAATAACATTCATTATGTCAAGATTTAAGGTGTGAAAATGAAATCAATAACCCAATGAGAGTATTGCTGCTTATACTGTGAGGAATACTAAGAGGTGCTTTTGCCGGTTCCTTCCTCTAAATTATAGCCAATAGCATCTGGTATTCATTGGTAGTCTCCTATCCAAGTACTAACCTACATAAAAAAACAGTGCAGCCACTGATATCTATTGTCACAAGGGGGAGATGAAAAACACACAGAGTATGGTCTTTCCTTTTTTTAGTCCCCTAAGCAAGCAAGTCCTGAGATGGGATGCCCTTGAGATCATCTAGCTGAGCTGCCATCACCCATTGACTTTAACCCCATTTAACCAGTAATTCAATTACTGGGGAACTTGATTAGTGCTTGCTCCACCTCTGCAGACTTCCCTTTCCCCTCTCAGAGGCCCGGAACATACCTCAGAATGTCCGGAGCGGCGATGGCCTTTTTTCCTCCGGAGGGAAGCCACAGCCGCCAAACTGCACGGCTTCCTTCCACAGGAAAAAGAACCTGGAAAACCCATGTTCTTTTTAAGTCGCAGGGGCAGCGTAACAAGTGCGCCACTGGTGCACTCGTTACATAAGCGACATGTGGTGATGTCCGGACGCTGCGTGGTGCTTACATAACAATGGTGACACACGTGTACAGAGGGCACCACCATTGTTACGCCATCGGTACATTCTAGGGTTAGGAACCGTGCAGTTGCCGCGCGGTCCCTAACCCTAGAATAGGCGCTGGTACACTGCTTTATGGTGGTCTGTACAGCACCAGAGATAGGAATCCTAAGTGCCTGGTTAAGACATGTAAAAGAGTGTAGGAAGAAAGGAGATCTTTAAAGGAAAGCTTTAGTCTAAGCAAGTAATCTACATAGAAAAAGGGTACCTTATCATGAAGGCTCCTTCCTTCAGGTGTTTCTTTAAAGTTACAAAGTTACAACAGCATACCTAGGTCATATTCACCCAAGGTTAAAAGAACCATAATTTCCCTAACACATCTATCTACACATTTCCGATTCTACTTACAGTACCAATGTAGTCTGAGTTTTGGATGTTCATAGAGGGGTTGGGCCCATATGGTGCAGCCTATGACCAGAACTTTCCCTAGGTGCAGCAGGCACCTCTATCCCAAAGCTTCTCTTTGTCTGACTCCATGCCTCGCAGCACTTCAGGCTTCTACCCAACTGGCTATTCTCAGTGGGCAATTCTCTCTCATGATCTCTGTGACTCTTTCATGATGCTGACCCCCAGTAAATGTAATTTAACCAACACATTAATCCTTTGTTCATGTGGAGGGAAGACTATACCTCTCAGCTGTGTTTCCCATAATGGGAGAGCCCATAAGCACACATACCAACAAAATTGATTGAACTGAATTAACTAAAAATGGTTTGAGATAAAACAATAAAAATGTTGTCAATATACCATCTATGGAATTTAAAAATCTCTGATAATTACTTACCATAGAACTAGATATATAGGAAGCTCCAAATCTGTCATATACAACTCGGCAGTGCTAAGGGCTGCTCGTAGCCTCATCTTGTGGAGCTTCATGTTTGTAAAAAGAACTGTATGATGAACGGAAAATAACGATTTTCCAAAATAAAAGCCAAAAAAATCAGAAAAAATGGGGTGGAAGATCAACTGTGGAGCAAGAATGTTAAAACTTTTTTCTACAATCATTCTTGCTTCATTATCTTTTTGCAGACATGTACTGAAAGTTGACATCCAGGATGATTCAACAAGTGGAATTGTCTGTTAATGCCCTGAGTAAAATGTCTGGTGTCTTTAATATATGGCTTGGTACAACTCACAAATCATGACAAAGAGAGGGAGGAAGAATCCAAGTAATGGGAACAATGGTTCCAGTAAAGACCCAAACTAGAAATTATACATCTATCAGGGGGTGGAAAAACTTTATGTATCTTGGATTCTTTCCTAAAGATGTATTCTCAGTACTGTGACTCATTTGTACCACAAAAGCTGGCCTTTTGTTATAGATATCAGGAAAGATAGCTCTGGATCAAAGTGACTATGTGCAGAAGGCGTTTGTCACATCACTATAATATTCACTGCCACTGTATCTGCATTCCTTACACACACACATCACAAAATCCCTTTTTGACTAAAAGGAGTGATTCATCTAGATCAGGAATGAATTCTAGACAGATTTAAGCTGCAGACCTTTCATGTTTGAAATTGAACTCCTTCTGTGGAACCGTTGCTGCACAAATGAAACAGCTATATAATTTCACCAGCATGAAGGTGTTATGGAGGAAGCTCATACACAAAAAGAGGTCCCAATCTAACTTCATTGCTGGTAGGTATCTGAGCCCTAGAGAGGAATGTGTGAGGGCTAAATGTGACAATAGAATAGCACATGCCCCTACTCCACCGAGGGTTGGTCACTGTTGCTCAGATTTTACCCAGACTGTATGCATGGCACTTGGTATCTGTTTGGGTCATAATCTGGCCTGGGTTCCAAGATTTCACTTTCATTGAAAAAGCAGGTCTCTAGCCCTTGTATGAGCAGAATTAGGGCACAAACTGTGCAGCCATTCTTTCATTCAATTGGTTGCAAGAAACAAGCCCATCTCTGCCTTTAAGTGTGTTTAATCAATGAGTGGATTTTCATACCTAAGACTGAGATTTGTGACACATAGTCTTTCAGTTTCAATCTCCAGTTGCTTAGTTCAAGATGGGTATACCTCAGTTAACAAAGGGCCGGTACACACTGCCATAAAGCGGCATGCTCCCAGCAATACTAGGGTTAGGGAGCACGCCTAGTATATGTGGGGGCCCTACCCACATGTCGCACATGTCAGTGATGTTGCAGCTGTGCCATGTCCAAATGGCACGGCGCAGCTGCGACATCACCATGCCGTTGTATGCCGCTTGTGGTGTCGCAGCTGCACAGCAACTGCTTCTGCACACTGCTTTTTTGCTGCACAGTGGTACCGTGCTATTTGGTTGCTCTAGTAATGCTGCACAGCAATGAGAGGTGGCTCCAACCCGTCTTTTGCAGTCAGTGTGTACTGCACCAAAATTAATGTGTTCTTGGACATTATGTCTTTGAACAGAAAACTTGGTCCCAGAGGAAGAAGTAACATAGAAAGAACAGCAATAGGTTTCTGCAGCACACACACCAAATTTTGATTTCAACATGTTTCAGCAGACTTTTTATTCAAAACTAACAATATGCATATGTGAAATGAAACAGCTAGGTCAAGTAAGCCTTCAACGAATAGACAAAAACATCCAGAGCCTTTTTAAAATGACATACAGCCTTCTTCTAAAATGCATCTAGGATTTGTTTCCTTTCACCAGCCTCCATTTTCCTTAGACTTTCCATTTTGGCGGCCAGACTTATAGATTTATGGGTTTTGATATGCTAAGAGGAGCTGATGAAGAAAACTTATCTGTTCTTCCCTTTTTGCTCTGTTTTTCTATTTATACATGCTCACTATTCTGGAGGCAGGTGCTGTTTACCTTGCTTGTTCCATGCAGAGGAATCTTGTAGCACCTTTGAGACTAACTGTAGGAAAGAAGTTGTAGCATAAGCTTTCATAGAATTGGTCTACTTCCTCTGCTGAAACCAGTACTAGGCAAACATGCAGCTACAGTAGGATTGGCTGGAGTAGAATCCCACTCTTTTCCAGGTTAAGCTTTATTGCATTGTTTAATGCAGACACACTGCTTCAACTTAATGAGGACTGGGGTGTTCTTCTCCAGCACTCCTTCATCCTCCTCCTACTACTGATATTTAAAAAAATCCTCCAAGCTAGAGAGATGATATGGAGGAAAAGGGGAACTGGTGCGTGTGGCGGGGGAAGGAGTAAATAAGAAGCTTCTTTGTCAGAGCCTTTGTTAAATAAGGTATGCCTTATTACAACTCTGGTGGAAAGTCTTTTAAAGGAATGCCTAGCGGAAATCTGTTTTGTAGATCTCCTTGCAAAGACTGCACAAAAAGCAATGGAGCCACTGAAGTCAAGGAGGAGAACTTAGATCTCTCCAAATTACTGTTCCAAATTACTAGTAGTAGTTTTCTCAGAAGAGTAGGTACTATTTTAAAAATCATTTGAAGAC
>NC_056525.1:133066941-133096941 GCF_019175285.1 Sceloporus undulatus | reverse complement strand
AATGGCAATAGTTGTGACATAAAAAAACTAGCAACATTAAAATTACACCATTAAACTTAGAATATCATATGCACAGCCTAAATGTGTTTACATTTACATAAATTTACATTGGTCCTGATAATTATTCACCACATTGTGAACTTGGATTTTGTGCTGTTCTCATGGAACACTGCAAGAAATCTTTGTGTGTGTGGGTTGTGTGGTGTGTGTGCATGCATGCATGTGTGCAATTTGACAGTGAACCTGGCCCATAACTCCACATGAACACAATAAGCAAATGTGCCATGTATTATTCTAAACTTCCAATACACAAATAACAATTTTGCAAAGCAAAACAAATGTGTAATACAAAATAATATATTTAGTCTTAGCATTGCTCTTTGTCTCAACACACAAGCCACACATTCAAATAAGATTTCTACTTCCCCTGTAGTCTCTATCACGTGTTTTGACAGGTCACTTGGCCAGTTCTTGAATAGTAAACAAGCCAGAAAGAAAAGGTCCTTCTAATGTTTGTTGTGTGCAAATGTCACACACCTAGAGCCTTTTCAGACTACACAGCTGTAGCACCATTGTTGTTGTGTGCCTTCAAGTCATAATCTGATTTAGGACGACACCTAAAGTGAACCTATCATGGGGCTTTCTGAGCCTGAGAGTGTGAGCTCTCCCAAGGTCACCCGATGGGTTTCCATACAAGCAAAGAATTGAACCCTGATCTCCACCACAATAAATAGCCCAGCACTCATCATACTGTTGCACAGCTGATTTACTTTAACTGTCACGCCTGCATTCATCTTAAGGAATCCTGGGGTTTTAGTTTAGGAAGTAATAGAGGAGTGCTCTTGCTCAGAATTTAAATTATTGTGTTATTTACTGTCAAGTCACACTGACTATGAATGATAGACTTCTAATTCTCTGCTGCCCTGTTCAGGTCTTGCAAACTCAGGCCAGCCATGACTTCCTTGAGAGATCTATGCACATGTAATGCAACCTTTCTTCTCTTTCTACTGCCTTCTACTTTAAGAGCATTCTATCTTTTCCAATGAGTCATGTCATGTAATGATACGTTTAATGTACAACAGTCATTTCAGTTTTCCAGTGACAGTTCAGGCTTGATTTGTGCTTGAACCAATTATTTTCAAATGGGTTCACAAATTGCAAGAAAAGAGATTCTACCTAAGCATTAGGAAGAATTTCTTGCTGTAAAGCTGTTTGACAGTTGCATAGATTGCCTCAGAGGGTATTGGGCTCTCCATCTTTAGAGGTCTTTGAATGGCATCTTTCAGAACTGTTATTGTCACAGTTAGGACTAGGTTGCCCATGTGGTCCCTTCCAACTCCAAGTTATACAAGCCTGTGCCTTTTTTATTTAGTCTTTATTAGTTTTTTTAAAAAAATTAAAAGAAAACCATACATTTCAGATTTGCATTTCATAAACTTTCCTGTTACTCAATATACATCTAGTTTATTGAATTTCTGCCAAAGATAAATAAAATATTTCATGATCTCTGTAAAAGTGCAGTGCAGGAAAATCTAACAGAAAGAGACCTTTAGCTCTGAATTTCTTTCCACTTAATGTGGCATCAGCACTGCAGAATAATCCAGTTTGACACCCCTAGAGCTCTCTGACAGAGAGGCTCAAAATACAATTCCCAGAATTCCATAGAATGAAGCCATGACAGTTGAAGTGATGTCAAACAGGATTATTTCTGCAGTGTGGATGCAGACTAAGAGACGTGATTGTAGTAGATGGACTTGATGTTTCTTCCAACTCTGATTCTATACAAAACTGGCATAATTATTTAGATCAGCATTATTTCTCTGTTTAATTAATTTACACGCCACCTTACAATTAATTTTGCATGCCATCCCTTCTGATGGTGTGGCCAAGTGAGTTACACACACTCTGCACTCCAGTAGTGATGCCACTGTCTCCCATAGTCCTTTGAGTTTTGAAGGTACTAGATGGGTGTGATCTTTGCTTTTCTCCCAGCTCCAGGCTGAAAGAAGACAATGTTTCTCATGCACTATTATTGTGACAGGGGGTGTTAAAAGAATTGTGACTGATTGTCTTGACAAGTGGATCTCCCTAGCATGTTTACAAATATGGATTCAAGCTACAGGAAAAGAGAATCTACCTAAACATTAGAAGAATATTCCTGATGGTTAAGAGCTGTCCATCAGTGGGAACACGCTGCCTTTTGTCTCCTTTTTGGGAGGTTTTCAAAGCAAGATGGCCATCTGCTGGGAGTGCTTTGATTGTGTATTCCTGCAGCAGAGGACCGGACCAGATTACCCTTGCGGCTCTTCCAATTCCAGGATTCTATTATTCTGTGATTCTGCTTTTTGGGATTGGTTGCTTTTAGCTGTTTTACATGCTTGCATTTTACTTGTGTCTTATGTATTGCCTCTTCTTTTACAGATATGGCTGAAGCAACTCTTTGCTCCATCTCAATTTGCATTATCAGGATTAAAGCTTTAGTTTGTTCTTCTCGCATCTTGTCAGAAACCCTCTAGATCTGTTGACTTAGCTCTCTGTAGTTCTTTATATGCAGTATTCAAAGTTTGACATCTTCCCCAACTTTAAAATTCATGATTTTCTCAGAAATTACTTGTGCAGATGTGGCAAGGGCAGCCTTTGAAGTGCCTTTTTTCAATGAAATGTTAAAGGTGCTGAGTTGCTGCTACTTTCATCTAGTTTGATTGCCAGTATCAAATTGGCTGTTTGCTGTTGCCAGTATTGTGAGGGATGCAAATTTTGCGAGTGATCTTTTTCAAGCATGGTAGAGTGAATGTGGCATTATTACTCCCCAGGTCTAGGGAGAATCTCTACAGCAGTGCTTGTTATTCTGCTTCACACTGAGCTGACCCATTCTGAAGGGTTTTCTCAATTATGTAGCTAATTTTATATGCTGAGGTTTTTCTTCTTTGCCACTAATAATCAAGTGGTCAGCAAGATTATACTTCCCTGTCACTGCTTTACACCATCAGTCCTTAACAACATTCTGGCAAAATATCCTACATTCTCAAGGAAAAAGTAAGCTCCCTTTAGTCTGTATTATTGATGGGATCCTAGGCAATTGGGCTATCATTAAGGCTCTTATTTGGCTTAGTGACAATACAATTTAGTCGTACTACTGGCATACCTGGGTATCTATGCTTCAAATTTGAGCCAACATTTCACTTAATATATGTCACGGACCTTCCAGAAATGCAGCTGCAGCCATGGACTGCAGGTAAAGATCAATGTTTTTCACACATTTGGCTGCTCCTAAACCCAGCCTCCTTCTCAAATCACAAAATGACATCCTGCATTTAGTGTCAACAAAGGTTTAGAGCAACATCACATCCATAAACATCCTTTCAGGCTACTTGCCTCTTTACTGGGAATCAATTTCTTAATGACTTTTATTCTTCTTGTGGTACAAGGGTATATCACAAACATTCTTTCTGTATTTCTGTATTTCCCTAGGAAAAAAAACAAATCCAGTTTCTATATGTAACTTTTCAATATAGATGTTGTAAAAATTGTGAGTTCAGGATTAGAGTTGTTTTGCTGTTAGCTTCTTCCTACTCCCATGACCCACAGTTCCCCATAAGAATTCTCCTTCTGCCAGATCCATCACAGTGTTTTATTTTCTGTTCTTGCTGACAAAGAAGAAGAAGAAAAGTAAAGCTTGAAGCTCTTCCTCAATTTCTCTAATGGGGGCAATACATCTTTTATTAATTTCATTGGGTAGGTTGAAACATGCATTTGAAGAATGGCCTGTCGTCCACAAAAGCTTATGACAAATAAAATGTTGTCTTTAACACAGTACATAAGTTTTTTTCTGTCATTTTTCTGCAATTATCAGCAGCTAATGAGCTTTAAGTAACAGTCCATTAAGAGGACACGAATGGGATCTCCTCTCTTCAGAAGGACCTTTGTGCACATTCTATTCTGTTTGACATCTTTTGCTAGTTTAATCTGTTTCTGATTTGGACTTCTATTTATTCATTTATCAAGATCAAAGAATGGTGGAAGACAGAATTATCAAGGCATTTGTAAATATGTTGGCTATTAAACAATGAAAATTGTCCCTTCTTTAAAAAATACTAGCATTGGTGTTGAACATTGGGCTAACATGGAGTCAGATTTGATTCTCATTTGAGCAGAAAGACCCACTGGGTGACCTTGGCAAGTCATACTCTCTCAGCCTCAGAGGATAGCACTGGCAACACCCCCCACCCATGAAGAAACCTATCAAGAAAAACCCTATGATAGGTTCACCTAGGGTCAAAAATGACTCAACAAAGAGAGCTAGGAGGAAAGGCTCTTTCTTCTCTCTGAGTTTAAGGAAAGAAGGATCTCTTGTTTCTTCCTTATCCACAGTGTGGTTCACCAGCAAGGGATGCCTGTTTGCTAAAGGTGAGACATGCAAGCACATTTGTAGTTTCCTGTTGTCCCAACTTTCAGGTTTCACTACCACCTCATCACCCATAGGTATCAAAAATAGAACACATATCTTTGCATGAAAAATGCATGATATTAAATTCCAATAATTTGTTGGGACATACTTCAAATAAACATCTCTGATATGACATTAGTGCTTCCTGAAATTCTAAACTGTAGTATAGACATCACAGTTCCTTGAAAATATATATATTATGCATCCATTGGAAGAAACTGAGCCAGTGTCTACTCAGTGCAAATCTAGGTTTTGTTTGTTTTGTTTGCCTTGAGTCCCTCATATTGCGCCTTGAGTCCCTATATTGAGAGAAAGGTGGATATAAGAAATAATAAAACAATAATAATAATAATTTTTGTTTTGCAGTGTTGTGAATTGGTATGAATGTGGAAAGAAAAGGAAATCTACAAGTTGTACCTATAATGGGCACTTGATATCCTCTGGGATTTGGCTCCAGGCTCCCTCATGGATACCAAAATCCATGGATGCTCAACTTCCATTATATACATAGTGCAATAAAATGGTTGCTCTATATTAAAGTGACAAAATCAGGGTTTTTGTTATGGATTTTTAAAAAATATTTTAAAAACATGGCATGGTTGAAACTGGATGCAGAATCTGTGGATACGGCTGACTGTATTTTTTCTTCCACATCACTGCCTTGTCTAAAATACACTTTTCATCTCTGTCATCTATGATTGCAACTTGTTGACGTTTCCAGATAGGTAGCCATGTTAATTCCTACTACAAAGCAACCAAGACCACTTCCAGTTAAACAGTATCTTACCTTAATTAGCCAAGATTGAACAGCCATGCAGGTATCTAAAAGTATGCAACTGCATTGTTTTCCCTCATGAGTCAAAAGCAAATCCGGAAGTCTTTCAGTAACCACCACATCCTTATTTGATTGATCTGTGCTACCAAACTGAAGTTGCTTAATTTAATATCCTAATTTTATTATTCATGACAACTAGTAACAGTGGTTTCCAATTTCAGACAAAACAGAGCAGATTATTAATTTTAAAATTTGTGTGAAAGGAGGAGTAAAGCATGTCCAAAGTTTTTGTTCATATCTTGGCTTATTAAGCCAATAGGTTGATTGTCCGAATTGTTCCAAAGAATCTTCTAGCAACTCAAGCACTAACAAATTTTTTGTGTAAATTTTCATGAGCCTTGTTTATCAGATCATTGAGCACAGATGAAGAGAGGCTTCAAATAGAATCAATTCTTTAAAAGTCTATCAGTTTGAGATTCGGGTAGAAAAGTATGTTGCAATCAACCCTGGAGACAGAATCCCTCCTTCACTGATCATAACTAATGTTATTGTGTTAAAAGAAATAAATAAGGAGAAAGATCTACTTTGATGTGCTGCTACCTTCAAGAGAAAGCAGTGTGTATGCTCCAGGGTGCAGCATCTGGGGAAGCAGGAATCTTGAATCTCTGGTTTTATCAATAAAAAGAATGTCTGTCCAGTTCAGTTGGGGTTGACTGCATAATAATTTAATAGTAGGGTGTTGTTTTTTTTAATCACTTGCATCTAAGTATGTTCTAATGCAGAAATTTTGTGAATGATATGTATCAGACATTCCTCCTTACCATTCCTTGTAGCTACATTTTACAGTACCTTTTGTGTTTGTGTGTGTGTTTGTGTGTATATAAATTATTATTGCTTGTTGCAGTTACCTCATCGCCGAGTGACATCTCTGCAGCCAATCAAGCTCAAGAATCTGCAGGACCCCTCTCAACAACACAGTACTATGACAGTGGCCTTGAGAGTCAGAAAACACCAAGCAGCAAGTCTTCATCAGGCCCCCGCATTGGACCTCTTGCTTGCTGAGGATCACTATGAGCGCACCACACCTGATGGCAGCCATTGGGGAATGGAGCCACCTGAAAATGGTAAGGGGCTGAGTCTGAATTCCTGTCCCTTTTTAGAAAGTCTGGCGATCTTTCTAAAAGTAATATATGTTGTATTCAAATGAGGAATGGGATTAGGGATTAATTCTTAGCCATTTTGGAAAAAATACTTAAACAGCAACTATGAGAACATTTCTGCTAGATCTGCTCCAAAAAAGTGGATGAGCCACAAATGAAAAAAAGGAAAGGGGCAATGCATTCAGAGAGATCAGTTCAGGCTTTCAGTTGGCAGCAAGCATATTTAGTTACCTTAATGGATGTATTCCATTCTCCATAATTTGCTGTGCTCTGCATTTCTCCTTCTGCCTTCCTTTCATTTTGAAAATGTGTACAATTAATTTCCAGTTGGTAGATGATGGTTTTCCATCATTTTCAGTTTGCATTTCACTACCCATGATTACTGTACACACCAGAACACATGTTATATTACACAATCACGTTGGTGTTGCCTTCAAGTCGTTTTGATGACCCTAAAGTGAACTATCACAGGTTTTTCTGGGGATGCAGAGTGTGCATTCGTGGGTTTCCATGGTTAAGCAGGAGTCAAACCCTTGCCTCCAGAGTTGGCTTCCTATCACACTGAGACTCCCTTTTTTTACAACTGTGGGGGGCAATCCTGCTGGGTCTCCTTCCTTCTTCCTTCCTTCCTTCCTTCCTTCCTTCCTTCCTTCCTTCCCTAAGGCAGAGCTTCAAACCTGTCACTCAAACTCACCATTCCTAGGAAAGAGCCAGAACCTCTCCACCCCCCGTGTGCATCTCCTGCCGAATTTTCTCTAAGGACAGGAGGACATTTACAGCTCAGAGCTCCCAGGGAATGTGTTGTTCTTGTTCCTTATTTTTTTCTTACATTTGAGCTTCTTCTATAAGGAGGTAAGATTTGCCTCAGAATGTACCATCTCCAGAAGAGAATTGAGTGAAGGGCAATGGTGACTTGAGTTCTGATCTCTGATGAGGGCAGATAGGGCTGCAGAAGCCACCGCACCTGCCAGTGGAGCATGGTGGCAGACCACTACTCAGGACAGGTGGAATTACACCTGGCCTTACCCATCACCATCAAAGTGACGAGGTATGAGGGGTGATGGTGTATGCCACACACAGAGCAGCTGTTGTTGGGCCTGGTATGTGGTGAGTGGTGTGGTGTCCTGCTTCCCTCCCTTTACCTTTTATCAATGGCCATGCCCTACCACCAGAGTTGTGCCTTGATTGATCACTCAGCAGCTGGTGGTCAGCTGGGGGGGGGGGAAGGGGGAAATGAGCCGACTCACAGCTCCACCTTGAGAAGAAAAAGAGCATGTGGTTCATGAAAGGACAGTGCAGCTGTGGGCTTGCACACAGGCAGCCACAATTGCTACAGGAGCTCTCGGCTCTGTACAGATGGCCCTATGGGTGCCATCTTATGTGCGAGGAGTGGCGCTTCCAGATGCGACTCGCCCCTCCACGTGAAGGAGGGCATCAAAATGCGGCACCCTGTTAATTTGGGCACCGCCATTTTGACGTGACGCCACACACATAGCGTCCGCACGTTCCAGCCCTTTGTGACGCGCAAGTGCACCATTGGCACCTTGCGGTGTCACAAAGGCGCACAAAGAACCCACTTTTTGAGGTTCTTTTTGCTCATGACAGGCTGCCGCAGTTTGTCTGTTGTGGCTCCCTCGCAGAGCAAACCAGGGTGCGGGGAGAGACCGCCCTTTTTGGGCGGTCTGTATACCTACCCTCTTCCTCTAACTACTCTTTTCCGTGATGGAGGAGAGGGGAGATCACAGCTGTACTACTACCAGAAGGTGGGTGATGGGAATAAGGATGAATTTCCACTTATTGAGTCCCCTGGTGTCTGGCAGTCTTTTTCCCAGAATGGGGACAACACCCCAGAAACTAGGGGCCTTCTGATGTAGACCACCAAGGCGGCCAACACTTACAATCAGAAGTACATCAATGACCACCCTGTTTGCTAGTTCATATCAGATGGTACAGGGAGCTATTGCCTCAGATTCCCAAGAGGGAGACTAGCTTAGGCCAAGGGTCAATGAACTGGCAAAGGCTTTGGCCTTCAGGGTGAATGCCAGCTGTTTCTCCTCTTGGTTCCCAAGCCGAACAAGAATGGGGGCCATACTAAATATCCACAGGTTAAATTGTTATGTGAAAAGAAGAAGTTCTGGATGGAGACTTGGAGGGAGTTCGTGAGGGGAGTATTTTTTGTCTTTTCTGGACCTTCTGGAAGCATATTACACATGCCAGTGCAGCCAACACAGAGGAGGTTTGTCAGTTCACTATCTCAAAACATTTTTAATCTCTTACTCTTCTGGCCTATGGCTTCCTCTTTGGTGTGCATCAAGGTGTTGGTCTTTGATGGCTCACCTGAGGGTGCAGGTGTCATGTTCACTTGTATTTAAACAATCTGATCCGCTCACCTCAGGCCTCAGATATGGGGAGCAGGCGTTCCCGACAAGAAGAAGGACCCAAGCCATGTAGGACTAGGAATAAGGGTCCTCCTTGCTACCTGTTTTAGGGTGGCAACAGCCTCCCCCATCATAATTAATTTAATTGGTGAGGAACATGCAAGACTGGAAAAATCTACAAAGAGTCTGAGAAGAGGCTGAAGAAGGGAGCAGGCTTGTCTTCCAGAACGAAAGCAGCCCAATCTGTTTCCTGGCCAGCATTCTGTCCCTGATGCCTGTTTCAGACTTCTCATTGAACTAGACTTCCGGCTCTTGCCCCTTGGACTTTGATTAACCTTGATTCCTTGTTGTTCCTAGACCAGACTGCTTGACAAATGCCTTTCCCTAAGGACTCCCACAGCAGGACACTTTCTAGCTGTGGTAATTTTGTTAACTCTAGCCTGACTTCAGTTGATGGTTCCCTCCCACGAACCGTATAGGTGTTTGGTAGATCAGGACATTTATCGTACATTATAAGATTGACAAGTTCTCTCTTTGGTAGGCGAATTTTGGAGCAGGTTTTGTACAAGTGTAGTAGTAGGCATGCCTCATGATATTGCTTGGGTAGGTTTCCAAGCAAAGGATTGCCTCCCCACACCGCAGAAAAACAGAATATTGTACTCACCATGAAGGTGTTTTCTGCATGCTGGGGAGGAATCCCTTCCCACCCCTGTTTAATAGTGTTTAGTTAATTCTAGTAGGAATATTTGTGATTAGTGTCTGAATTGGAGCTTGTTATAACCATCCCTGGCAATGGGAGGGCCGGCTCTCCTAGGAGGTATGTTTGAGTGAAAGATTGAAAGTCCTACCTAAAGAAGTAGAGAAGGAGTGAACCAACAGAAGATTCACTCCTCAACACTCAGAAAATGAACATTCACGGTACAGTACCAATGTTCCGTGTACTTGAATTAATCATACCCAGTGTGATACAGAGCATAACATGATAAAAAACAAAAGAGGCGGCCTAATATAAATAATTTAACAAAATCCAGATATCAAAAAGGAAAGAACAAGAGCAGCTTCTTAAGGAGCTTAGCAATTTGTAAGGGATGCTTTGAACCTCAGTCCAACAAACATCTGGAGGGCTGGAATGATTTCCACCAATGCAGTAAAACATGTAGTGGGAAGACTGACAGTAGACCTTCTGAATCAGTACAGACCAGATGACAGCAATAAGATCCTTTAATGCAAGATAGGTAATGTATTTCCCTTTTGGGGGAAAAAACAACAAAAAAAAAAGAACAACGAAGCATTCCACAGAAGACCTGGGTTTCGAAAGTACTACGCCTTGGCTTAAAAGAGATGTGGAAATTATGTTTGTTTCTATGTTGGTGTTTTCAATCAGCTGTAGTTTAGGGTCTGTAATGAGTGTGTTGACGCATGTTCAAACGTGGCTATGCCTTTACTGTCTGAGCTAATAACCAGCTTATAGTGCTTTGCTGTGTATTGTTATTACTGACTTGATTTACTGCCTGTTTCACGCCTGGGCAATGCTATGACTATTGATTGTTCTAGGCTTTTTATATTTTTCTTTTTTTGCGTCTGTTCTGATTCTTTTCTGTTAATTTATTTTTCTATGGCTCCTACAATTTCTTCCTAATTTGATTTCTATTTGGTGTCTTCCTGTTCTCAACTCCTTTCAATTGTTCTTTGGAACTGCCATCCGTGGCTCGCCACAGCAACGAACCAGTCCCTGACCTTTTTCTCTGCTTAATCTCTTCACTTCTTGCTCTCACTGGAAAACCTGGATTCCACCTTCACACCTCCACCCCTGTAACCTCTGCTTGCGAAACTTTTCTTTTCTCACATAGTAACCTAGAGGGGCCAGAGGGCCAGGGGTCGGTGGTCAACTCTTGTCCGGTTTTAACTCTTCTTTCCCTTCCAACAAGCACTGTTTTCTTCTTTCGAACTTCATGTATAAACTTTTCCTACCACTTCAGTTTTGGCATTATCTGATCTCCCACCGGGATCACTACCCTAAGTTTTTGTTGGATTTTTCCAGACTGGATGACTTTCTTCTTAGTGGATGAATTCCCCTCCTGATTATGGGGGACTTCCCATCTCCCTATGGATGCTATTCATAATCCTCTGGACTGTCGCCTCTGCTCTGTGTGTCTTCTTTTTGGTCTTGAACTTCTGTTCCAATGCACCTACTCATTCTTCTGATCATTGCCTCTGATACTTTGTACTTATAAAAAAAAAATGTGTAACCTCCACTTCATAGCTAAATATTTTCTGTTGTTCTGATATATTCATTCTCTTTTTTTCCTTACCATTAATCCACCTCTCATTCAAATGTCCAAACTGCACTTTTGAGGACCTTCCTTCTATTGATCTGTTGATTTTAGCCAGGATTGGATTTTCTTATCTTCTTAAACCTTGGAGCGACTCAATGGATCCATGGTATCTCCTTTACTCACTCTCTTATCTGCAACCCTCGATCGTTTTGCCTTTTTTGATATGAGTAAGTCTTCTAATAAGCCCTGGCCACTTCCATTGTTCGGTTTTTTTTCGTTCTTGTTCTCAGTGCCAAATGGTTTTTAGGAAAGAAAAAGACGCGGGAATGGGCTGATTTTCTTTCATATTAAATTTGTTCTTTTTTTCCTTTGCTGGCCAACACAGACTCCAGTGGTACCCCGGGATACGAATTATTCGCGTTACGAAAAATTCCGGGATACGAAAAAAAGTTACATAGGAAAAAACTTTGTCCGGGTTACGATATTTTTCGGGTTACGAAAGTTTTCGGCTGCGAATTCAAATGCGAAGGCGCGGCGCTAGCGTTTCCAGCTGTTAGCCGGCGATTCGGAGAAAAAGCCTTTTTCGGGTTTGCGAAAATGTATCGAGTTACGAAACGCCGCGGCGGAACGAATTAATTTCGTAACCCCGATCGTGTAGCACTGTTTATAAATCTGTGGTGAGCTTAACGACCAGCAGCTACAGTATTCTTTCCCCCACCTCACTTATTACTAAAACTTCTTCTCTGTTGTTTCACACTCCCTTTCACCAAAATATTTTACCAATATTCGATAAATATAACCCATTAATAAACTTGTCTCCAAAAGTATTTCTTCCAAAATCAAAATAATAAAGACCAGGTTCAGGCCTTTTTGGATTCAACAAATACACTTGCAGCTTGTTTCTCATTCTGTCATTCTAAGTCTTCCATATGTTTAATACATTTGAATCTTCTTCAATCCCTTTGCAGTGTAAACATCCACATTGACATCATGCATAAAATCATTTGAGATAATTTGAATTCAGTCAGCAAAATTCAGTGCAAACCAATTTATAATCATTATTCAACCGTGTATTGATGATATTGGTTATTGGATTTTTTTTGTCAAAATCCAAATCCCATGTCTTTTTTAGGAAATCAAATCGACTAATACTTTAGGAATCAATGCTGTATATTAGCTTACAAATATGTGCCAAATTCAAAAAATCTTTTACATACAGTTGGCCTTCCTTATGTGGGAATCCATTCTGGACACTTGCACGTAAGGCCAAATACCGCCTAAAGTCAAAGCCCCAGTAGAAAAACACTGTGTGCACCCCATTGTTTCTTCGGGGACACAGGCGAAACCCTTTCCCGTGCGTCTCCCAGGGTATGCTGGAAGCTGCGTATAGCTCTCACGCGTTGACGGGGTGCACTGTATTTCACTTTTTTTTCATCTCATCAAACCCTAATATTGATTGTAAATTTCAAATGCTTATATTTGAGATCTTTGGGAGACTTTTTAAAAAAAAATTCATTCTCTGTCTCTCTCTAAACTAATGAGACTTCTCTGTTCTCTTCTTTGTAATCACTACCACACTGAATAAAAGCATCCTTCCATGAGTGTTTACTCCAAATCCCAAACCATTCTAATATTCAGTGCCTTATCCAAATGATGCGTTTTAAAATTGTCTTTATTTATTCTTACCATTTCTCAACTATCTTTTCATTTTTCAAGAGAGCCTCCTCTCACTCACTGTAAAGCTCCCTCTTGGTCTTTAGAACACTATGTCACTGAGTCGAGTAGTGCTCGAAAAAATAAGATTTTTGATGATTTGATCTGGGTACCTATCCTTAACATTTAACATTAATGATTTTTATTTGTTTCTTAAAATAAAAGTTTAATAATTTCCTTAATTTTATTGTTTGTTTTTTTTCTTCTTCATAAAACATTTCTTAAGCAAATCCACTTTATCAGTCAGAGGATACTTTCAGTTGGTTATTATCCGCACATGAACTGTGTGCCCATGCCCATAAGCCACAGTTTCTTCCTCCTTTGTCTTAGCACTTTTCCTGTAATTTTGTGCATGCCTTCATGTCTGGCTAAAATATCTGATGGCTGTTGTTGACAAATCAGGAAGGAATCAGATTGAAGGCTGCGCAGTTTTGTTTCGCACCCTTCCCCCCATATCAAAAACTTGGACAGAATCCATCCCGTTATGGTCTACTGCTATTCCAGGGTTACTCACACAACGCTTGTGCCTAGTTGGTGAGCAAAGAGCCCATATAATTCTGTTATGTATAAGCTTCCCCGCTGTTTTGGTGGCCATTCTTGTGAGGATTGGGGAAAAGAGCTTTGCCATGCTTGGCTGTTATATTAGACTGTGGGGAGTTCTTATGCAAGTGTTCTACTCTGCCTAATCATGCATACACAGTGTAACACTCTCCAACAGTATTCCAGCACATGCATGCACCCACATATAATACATATAAAATTTTCACCATTTACATTTCTAATCATTCTACACAAGAACCCTGGCTTACTTCACCTATGGTGAAAACCTACAGCCAGGCAGGTGTACTAGTGTAACAGCCAATTCCTCAGACTAAGTAAACAATTCCGTTCCAGTTCAATTTCATTATTAAATACTCAAGCCGAGCGAGATATTTCTGAATAAATTCTTTGAAACATCTCCAAGGAAGAACTCAATTCCAAGCAGCACCAGGGACAAGACATCCAGAAGCCTTGTCGCAGTGAGAACTCTGTGTCTAATACAAGGTAACCACAGCACACATCAACACATCATCAGGCCATGGCTGCAAGATCACTGGGGGCCTGTGGGCAATGTGTTTCAAGATCATCTTAACCCACTTATTGTTCTTGTTGCTCAACTGCCTCCAGGCAAGTCAGTATTAGGCAACACTGTATTTGAACAGTTCCAAATTATTTCATCACAAACAAAGGTGTAGCAACAATTTGATATACTAAAACAATGGTTCTCAACTTTGATACTCCAGAAGTTTCAACTTGATCTCCGAGCATCCCGCTATTATGCTGTGTTGGCCTGGGCTTTTGGAGCTAAGTCCAAAACACTTGGAGGTCAAAGATTGAGACAGAACACTCCGCTTAAAAGAACATTGTTGTGTTTATATTATTTTGCATTTGTAGTTAATCACGTTTGATACATTTGTATTTCTGCTTTGGTCATTTTCTCTGCTAAGCACCTAATTCCCATTTATCTTTTTGCAATATTTCTCCATTTAATTCATTATTTGCAATTGCTGTGAAAACCTGAAACAGCGTACTCCTGCTATCAGCGCTGCAGGGTTTATTCACACATGAGCAAGGACCTCCATATTAGCCTCAGCAACACATGTTCCAAACACCTTTTGCTGAATCGTTCAGGGAGATGGGGGTAAAAGGAGAAGAGGAATAACGAGGGGCTTAAGCTTTTGATGTTTCTCTGCTTCTTCCTACAGATTATTCGACCCCAGCCCTCCTTTCACCAGATTTGCTACCATCCGTCTCACACTGAAAAGGAAGAGGGTGAAAAAAAGAAGAAAGAGAGAAGGAAAGAGAGGTTAAGGAAGAGCAAAAATCAGAAAGATTGCGATGAGGTAGTGAGAAGGATGGGAAAGTTTAAACACATCTTCAGTTCCACTATGCTAAAGATAGTTTCCACACTCTCCACATAACATTTTGCATTATGAGATAAATATTATAGAGGATGACTGTGTGTCATGCCTTGTAAAAATGTGACACACCCATGCTCTGATTTTCAGTGTCACGTGTATTCAGTTGTTTTGCATTTTTAGCATATCACTGTCTGACTTCCTTTTCATTTTAACTAGTCTTTGCATTTTAGCAGACATCTACCTATTAGGTCAATTTATCACATTTTACTGTACAAACATTGTAGCTTCGCAAAGGGACCTTAAAGTCAATAAATGATCAAAATTGGACTCTCTATACTTTGTGTTGCTGACAATGGTTTAAAAATACCTGGAAAAAGTCTGAAGACACAAAAAATTGTAATCTGTTAACCTGTTTTTGTATTTTTTTTATTTTTTTTAATTTTTTTAGATATTGTCACATTCCAATTGTTTCATTATTCTGTAAACAATTTGTCAGCTAGAGAGAGATAAACAATTCTTTATTTGCCCTATGACCTGGTTTAAAAGGGTAACAGGGAGGATCTTAGGAGGGAGTGATTATGTTCTCCCTCCTGGAGCAATGTTATACAAAGTGGAAAGGGAAGCCAAGCATATCAACACACATTCTAGAACCTTTAGAAAGCTGATCTCAAAGTAAACTTAGGGAAAAATGCCAATGTCAGGAACACAAAAGAGAAAGGAGTTCAGTAGATGGGAGTTTGTTAAAAACGGAGAGATTGAAGAACACAACTCCCAACAGTTCCAGTGAGGAGGAAAAATGGGAGTGTATCAAAAAACCAGGATGGATGAACAAAGAACTTTCAATTGAGCTACAGTTTTTTAAAATGGGACATGTATAAGAAAATGGAAAAGGCGGGAAAAATCACACAAAAGGAACATGCAACTAGCTAGAAAAATGTAGAGGAACGTGAGAAAAGCTAAAAGCACAGAATGACTCAGGACTTGCTAGAAAAGGTAAAAAAACAATAGAAAGAGATTTGTTAGTTATGGCGTAGTAAAAAAAGAAAAGAAGGGAATAGTAGGGCATTGCAATTGACAAGATGGTAAAATGTTAACAAGGAAACAAAAGAGAAAAGAGAACAACTCAATACCTTCTTTGTCTCAGTCTCTACACAAAAGGAAAGTGGTGCCAATCCAGGAAGGAAAATGAGCAGACACATGCCAGCAGAGGAAATGCACACAGAACTAGGAAAGAGGAGTACAAGAAACACCTGGTTAATCAAAAATGAAGTCAAGTCTCACGTCCAGATAATAACATCAAAACGGCAAATGTAATCTCAAACCACGTCAATAAACTTTGAGAATCCCTGGAAACAGGGGAACATCCTGCATGAAGAGGGAAATGTGTACCATTTTAAAGGGGGGAGCCAAAACAATTACCACCCAGTCACCGACATCAAACCAGAAAAAATTCTAGAAGAGAATTTAAAAAGACAGTCTGTAAGTATTTAAATAGAAAGAAATGCCATAATCACTAAAAATCGACATGAGTTTCTCAAAAACCAAGTCATGCCAAGAGTAATCTGGTGTCCTTTTTATTTATCTTTACACAAGACATATACGTATACATATACAAGCTTGGGATGAAAGGAATGCTGTGGGTAATTAATCTTTTTTCACAGGAAGGTCCTTCAAGAAAGTCCCCCATAATAAACTTACTACCCCAAAAAAAAAACTAATAAAAATGTGGGCCTAAATGATGCTACTGTAGGTTGTTTATTGGTTGACAACTGAACCTGAAGGGTGCTCACCAAAAGCTTCTTTTTTATGCAGAAGAGAAGTAAACTTGTAGGGTGCAAAGGCTTGTCCCTGGCCAAGTGCGTAACAAACCTCTTTACCATGATTGATGAGATGAACAAAGGGCAGTTTTATCAAACTTATGAAAGATGACACCAAATTATGAGGGATGGCTAATAGCCCAAGGCTAGGATCAAAATTCAAAATGACCATTAATAGATAGAGAGCTAGGCCAAAACTAACAAAAATGAATTTAAGAGAAAAAATGTTAAGATACTACCCTTAGGCAAAAAATAATAAAACAATTTGAAATGCAACAGATACAGATCACATGGACACCTGACCTTGACAACAGTACATATGAAAATGATCTAGGAGTCCTAGTAGTGTTTAGAGTAGCTGGCAAGAGATGGCCAGCCTAACATGACAAATAGCAGAGAGCTGGTGCCAGCCAATCGTAGTGAAGGCTGAGAAGATAAATATCCATTAGAGCCCCATTCAAAACTGCTTTAGATGGGATTTGGAGTTGAGACCTGACCATGGTCACCTTAGCTGATGACCATCTGAGCATCGACAGGCGTAGAGTGACCTGTTGGTCGCTAACAGGACCTCTCAATGTTGTTGGACACTATGAGATCATGACATCCCGTGAATCACCTGAGAAGGTTAGGATAGGAGGCACTGCGCTTCAGTGGTTCCATTCCTGTCCTCTTGGCAGATTCCAGAGGTGAGGCTCGAGGAAGGTTGCTCGCAAAGTAGGAGCTTAATTGCAGCGTCCCACAAGGCCATCCTGTCCCAGATGCTTTTCAATATATACAATGAAGGTACTGGAGAGATCATCTGGAGGCATGGGGAGGGGTGTTATCAGTATGCTGATGACACCCAGATATATTCTCCATGTCTCGGCCTTCAGCTTTGACTTCAGATGGCATCTCTCCTCTCGACAACTGTCTTAAAGCAGTAATGGATTGGATGAAGGAAAACAAAAATGAAGTTGAATCCAGACAAACGAGGTACTTAACGGTATCAGCTCCGAAACCAGGTATCAGGATACAACATCCAGTCCTAGAAGGCTGGATGTTTGTATCCTGATGAGGAAAACAAATTGAAGCTGAATCCAGACAAAAGGGAGGTACTTTTGGTATCGGCTTCCGAAAGCAGGTATCAGGATACAACATCCAGTCCTAGAAGGGGTCACACTCTCCTCAAAGGACTGTGTTTCGCAGTCTGGGGGTGCTCTTGATCCTTGCTTCACATGACAAATCAGGTTAATGCAACAGTCAGGAAGTGCTTATTATCGCTTCGTGCTGATACACCAGCTGCACCCTTTCCTGGAAGTTCAGGGACCTTGAGACCATAGTAACATGCGCTGGTAAACCTCACGCCTTGATTTCATGCAATAACTCTACATGGGCTACCCTCATGCTTGTCCAGAAACTTCAGTTAGTTCAAACAGGCAGCCAGATTGGTCTCTGGTACATCCAAAAGAGACGATGTAACACCGATCTTAAGTTCACTCCACTGGCTACCCATAGTTTCCGGGCCCATACAAGGTGTTGGTTATTACCTTTAAAGCCATAAATGCTTTTGTCCAACCTATCTTCGGGACCGCACCTCCTTCCATATAATCCTCCCCGCACACTTAGATCCCGGGGAGGAATTTGTTACAGCCTTATTAAACAAGGCTATCCAAACCTCCCAGTGGGCCTTCTTAAGCTATTTGTGTCCCAGATGTGGAATGCCTGCCGACGAGATCCATCACATTACCACCCTAAACAGCTTTTAAAAAGCTATAAAGACAGATCTCTACCAAGAGTCACTTTCTTGATAGTTCCCCAGCCACCAGAAGAAGGAAAATCTTAACTGCTGAACTCTGACCTCACCACCAGTCCCAACCTATTGTTTATTGTATTGTTTTAAGTATGTTTTAAATTCTTACATTGTTTAATTGTTTTTAAGGAGGAGGGATTTAAAGTTTGGATTGTATTTTTTAATCTTGTAAGCTGCCCTATTGCATTTTGTAGAGGGGCGGGATATAAAAATAAATAAATAAATAAAAAATAATTTATTATTATATTTTATTATTATTATTATTAGGGCTGTTGCAAGGGACAGTTAGATAGGACATTATGTAAATGTCAAAGTGAGGGACTTAGGCAGGGTCTGGTAGGGGTAGTCCAGTAGGAGGGACTCCCTACGCACACAAAAACAAAACTTCAGAGAGGGGAGTTGCTGTGGTCATATCCTGAGGGTACTTGCCTTGGTGGCTGGTGTAGGTTAGAAAAAGAACGTAAAGATAAGGACGGTGTGAGGGTCCTGGGTATGTTAAGTGCTGGAGAGAGTGGTATACTGAATGAAAGTAAGAAATAATACCTTAAAGTAGAAACATTGCAGCATCTCAATAAAGCAAAATGCTGTTTAAAACCTTTTGTAAATAAAGGCCTGTTACAGACTGCCAAAAAAGCTGCTTTCGGGTCTCTTTGGAGGTATGCTATTTAAATGATGCATGGGTCTTAACAGTCCGGAGGTCACGCCAAAGCCACACTCCATTCCTAAGCACTGGAGTGCAGCTTTGGTGCAAGCTTCGGATCTTTAGGACCATGCATCATTTAAACAACATACTTCCAAAGAGACTGACGAAGCAGCTTTTATTTTGGCAATCTGTAAACAGGCCAAAGTGTTATTCCTGTTTCAAAATAGAAGGCTTTTTTGGCACTTGAGTAATTTACATGCTACTGGCATTTGCAAATGGGAAACAATTTTACACTCACAAGTAAAGAGACTTTCATAAATGGGTGGCAGTGTCATAAATAAAAAAGAAAAATAGTTTTAGAAAATAAATCGCCGTCACAAGGCAAACTACAAGTTGAGCATGAGTGTGATGTGGCAGCTAAAAAAACCAATGCGATTCTAGGCTGCATCAGTAAAACAATAGTGTCTATACTGACATTATTCTTCTTTGATCAGAACATCACCTGGAAACGGGCCCAGTTCTGGGCATCCAATTCAAAAAGGATGTTGGACAGACTGGAGCACACCTAACGAAAGATGACAAAATGCTGAAAGGCCTGGAAACTGCACCCTATGAGGAGAGACTAGGGAGCTGGGTATGTTCAGCCTGGAGAAGTTGACATGACAACTACGTTGAAATATTTGTAGGGATACCATACTGAAGATGGAGCAAGCTTGTTTTTTGCACCTCCAGAGAATAGGACTTGAATCAATGAATTCAAACTTTCTCAACACTAGGAAGAACATCCTGACAGAAAGAGCTATTCAACAATAGAATGTGGGGCATTTGGGTGCAGTAGACTCTCCTTCTTTGGTGGTTTTTAAACAGAGGCTGGATGGCCATCTGTCAAGGATGCTTTGCTTGTGTATTCCAGCTTGGCAGGGGACTTGATGGCCCTTGAGATCTCTTCCATGATCCTGTATTTTTCAATCATTTAAAAATATTTTCCAGCATTCCTTCCATCTCGAGGGGGGAGTACAAAAATAGGCAAGCACTTCATGATTCTTTCAGCACAATCCTCTACATTTACAATTAGACAAATGACCCTTCAGATTTAAAGTTGCTTACTTCCACAAAAATATTTCAGTTTTTGATGAACATTCAATATAAATTGAAATCATAAATAGGTCTATCAAGTAAGATTTTCCCATCTTTCTTTTTTCCAACTTTTCCACTAATGGCCTTCTGATGCCTCATCCTCTGGAAAATTCTATCCCTCCAGAGATTTTTGGCAAGAGTCAGCTGTTGCATTTCCATTCCTAATCAGGTGGTCTTTGGAAAGACAATGACCAAGGCACTGGGATTTTAAAAAAATATCCTGTGCCACTGAAGTAATTATAGCACAGAAAATAAACTTGAAATGTAGCTTCAAGTAAACCAGTTTTAGAGTGCTAGCAAATTGCAAATCCAAGGTGAAGTCAAAGGCTTTCACAGCCAAGCATCTGAAGGTGCCAGCCACAAATGCAGGTGAAACATCAGGAAAAAACTCTTGTAGAACATGGCCACATAACCTGAAAAACCCACAAAAAACTCTGCAGATCCAATTGTAAGTAACAACAGGGAATTTTCCACTTTTTAAAAAGAGGTGATGCATATATTAATACAGTTTACTGCATTCCTGCTCCACCTTTCAGAGTAAATTTACAGTTTATGAAAAATGGTTTACTAATTAAAAGACATACAGAAGGAAAAATTAATGAAGGAGGAAGAAGAGAATAAGCAGATTCAGGTACCAGCCCTTTTTACTTAACTGTACCATTATATTTACATACAGACCAAGTAAAATAGTCACTGCTCTGGGAGTGGTGGAGTGGCTAAATGGGAGTTAGTCCCATCCCTAACTTAATGAAACCATGTGGAATCACGGCAGCAATGGAATTCGCGTATTCTCTTTTAACGCACCTTATCCCCAACAGGATAAAGGCACATTTATTTTTAAAATGGGTTTTATCACATGTACCCATGGATGGCCAAATGCACCATTTACAGCCTAGATGCTAGCCAGGCTTATGCCACACCTTTTCAAGAATCGGAAAATCACATTCTTGAAAAACTGCAGAATAAGCCTGGCTGTCATCCAGCCTGCATATGGGATGCATTCGCCTGGCCATGGGTAAATGTGATAAAACCTTTTTTAAAAAATAAATACGCCTTTATCCTGGTGGGGATAAGCTGTGTTAAACAAGAATGTGCTAATCTCCAAAATCGCAGCACCGGCACATCTGTGTATGTTTAAGGCCACCCAGATATTTTTTTTAGTCTTTAATCATGGTTTTCTGTGCTTATAGCACAGCATGGTAATTGTTAAACCATGCTCAGTTTGGGGCTGGAAGGAACACTGATGTATCCTAGCATTTCTTTGTCTTGGGATGCTGGCGGAAGTCTCAGAGAAGTGATGTGCTTCTCCATTTCCCCAGGGTGAGAGACGGATGTCAGGACAAGCAACACCAGTGGAAAACAAAGTTTGCTTTTTGTTTTGTTTTTTAAAGTGAGGTCTCTTCTCTTTCCCAGCTGGACTATAACTTGCTGATAATGTTGCACGATGACACCCCCTTTGCCACCTTGGCTTATTCCCTGGGGGAGAGCTAGGCCAGCAACAAAACCAAGAGGGGCATGCTCATCCCTCTGCCACTCTCACCAATGCCTTGTCTCCTTCCCCAGGGAGATAGCCAGGCCAGTGATGAAGCCATCAGATGTGTGCTCACCACTGCACTGAAGTGGGAGGAGGGCTCCATCAGGTGTCATTTCTCCTTTGGGATATAGTTTGTAAGAGAAAAAGAAATTTAGGTGAAAGTGGTTTAATAAGGAGAACTTTAACATAGTTTTTTGTGGGTTTTTCGGGCTGTGTGGCCATGTTCTAGAAGATTTTCTTCCTGACGTTTCGCCAGCATCTGTGGCTGGCATCTTTAGAGAAAGAGAGCTTTAATGTTCTCAGTTCCTTAAATATATGGGTGAGCCATGAAATAACTAATGAATAACTTCTGTGTGATAGTTGCTTTATGTCTTTAATAAGTACATTTCCCAACTATTTTAATTGGAATAGTAAAGAATGAAACATGATCACCTTTGTAATTCATGTTGGTTTTGCAATACCATATTAAAATACATACTTCAAAAATTTGTTACAGTACAGTTCAAGTCTTGAGAAAGGTTAATAATTTTGTAAGACATATTCAATGCCAGCATCATCTTCTTGGGATTTGAAATTTTAAAAGTATGCCATCTACATAAAAATTTACAAGATGAATCTGTCCTTTTATATAAATTCCTTGTATATCCAAATTGAATTTAATGGTGTCTGCTGAGGTTTCAGTAAAAATAAAATAAAATAAAATGGCAATAAAAGCATGTTTCTCAATAAAGGGGATGGAATCAAAGTTATTAATATGCAACAGAAATTTAGGAGATTGTCACACCACACTCTTATAGTGCTGCTATTCCACTTTTACTGCTCTGACTGCTTCCTGTTGTGTTCTGGGATTTGTAGTTAAAGGAGGGGCATTTTGCATTCTCAGCCAGAGAGCTCTTAGACCTCACTGAACTACATACCCAAGAATGCAACAGGAGGCAGCCAGAGCAGTAAAAGTGGAATAACAGCACTATAAGTGTGTAGTGCGGCAATCTACTAAGTTACCTGTACTCCATATAGCTGCTTTATCAAGGATACAAACTCTGTCTCATGTTCTGCTCTTCCAAATCTGAAAAGAAGCCACTATACTTTATCAAAAGTGTTAAGTGCATCCATTGATATTATTGGAAATGGCTGTATATTTTGGTTTCCATAATTATCTTATCCATCTTATCACACCTTCTAAATACCAATTTAGCATAAATCCACCTTGATCTGTTGAAATACAGTGGACCCTCCCCGCTGGGGTTTGGTTCTAAGATCCCCCATGGATAACAAAATCTGTGTCTGCTCAAGTCCCATTAAATATAATGACATAGCAAAATGGTTTCCCTTATAAAAAATGGAAAATCAAGGTTTGATATTTGAAATTTATACTTTTTTCTATATTTTCAAACTGTGGATGCTTGAATCCGTGTATAAAAAATCTGTGTATAAGAAAGGCCGACTATATATTTCTTTCACATATGCATTATGCCATTGGGCCAAAACTGCAGAAAATATTCTAAACGACAGCTATCCGTGTTTTCTTCAGAATTGACAATATTTTGTTAGTTACCATGTTGTATTGTACAAAATTTTGAGATATGGGAGCAAATCGTTTAAAGAAATTTTATAAAATTCTCATTAGTGTCCATGAATTCATGGAGTTTTCCCTTGTTTTAGTAACTAATTTGATTTCTTCCTCTGACACAGGTTTGTTTAAATATTTCATTTCTGCATTGGTAATTTTTAATCACTATTAACATTGTGTTTTTGTGATGTCAGGGGTGTAAAATGTTGCATAAAATGTCTTAAATTCTTCTGCAATATCTTGTGAAGAAGTTAAGAGGTGTCCAAAGTTCAATTTAAGAAATGGAGTTGCTATTTGTTTTTGTTTTTTCAGAGCTCTGGCAAGTAGTTTTGAGTTTTTAATCTCCAAATCCATAATAATATCTATGAAGAAGACAGATCATTGATGTTTGTAGTGTGTCTAAATGTAAGGCATTAAATTCTGCCCTTTTTGACCCAACCTTTTAAAATATGTTCCTGTTCCCAGTATGTTAATGCACTGTAATACATCAATCTTATTATTATCTAGTGGGTTCTTTAATCCACTTCTGTAGCCCTTTCTTTAATAAGGGACTAAAATAGACAGTCAGAAGGGATAACTTCAAGGCGCCCCTTCTGAAGGTGGATTGGGGGCATGGCAACTGCATTCCACAACCCCAATCTGCCTTGAAGCTGCCCAAAAAAGGAGCAACAAAAAGCCAACTTTGCAGCCGCACCATGGCCAGTAGCCGGCTTCATGATGCCCTGGTAGCATGCAGTGTGTAAATGCCACACTCACAAATCACCCAGAAGGTGGTACAAAAGGGGCTTCTGTTTCAACCAAAGTAACTTTGAACTGCAACTTCATTCTGTCCCATATAAATGCTTTCAAAGTTGTATAAAAAATGGAAGGAAAGATGAATCACCAAGGAAGAATATAGCTGTGTAACCATGTTGGGGTATGTAGAATCAGGATTGAGCATGCAACATGCAGAAGACATGCACATGGAACAGGAACACCATTGGAAGGTCTCTACTGTGTAGCTCTGTGCAGGCTGCAAAGGAAAAATCCTTCCACACAGAAGGATCTGCTGGCCAGATAAACAACTGCTGAACTGCTGAGTCCTCACAAACAGGACTTTAATCTTGGTTCCAATATGTACAAGAGATTATCAAAGTGCTTTGCCAGTCTCCTATATACAACTGTGTGCAGCGCTGCGCACATGCCACAAATGTTCTCACCATTATGTCCCTCCCGGCTTGCCATCCGCAAAAGACCAAGGGATGCAAACAGCAAGACCACAAATTGGGAGGGATGGCATTAAAGATTGATAAAGAGTCAGGAATCACTTGGTTAATCTAAATGAGTTCAAAATTATCTGGCCCAGATCAATTGCATTCCAGAGTATTGAACTGACATACTTGCAGAACTACTTGCCATCTTTTTTGAGAAATCTTGGACAGCAGATGACATGCCAGAGGACTGGAGAAAAGCAAACATTGACCCTCTCTTCAAAAAAAAAAAAGACAAAAGGAAGATCCAGGAAATTGCAGGCCAGTCAGTCTAACTTCTAAAACAGGGAAAAACCATCCTCAAGGGCTATCTAGTCCATCCCCTGCCATGCAGGAACTCACAATCAGTGTACCTCCGACAGATGGCCATCCAGGCTGTTTAAAAACTTCCAAAGAAGGAGACTCCACCACACTCCAAGGGAGCAGGTTCCACTGTTGAACAGCTCTCACAGTCAGGACGCTCTTTCCAATGTTTAGATGGAATCTCTTTTCCTGTACTTTGAATCCATTGTTCCAGATCCTATTCTCTGGATCTGCAGAAAACAAACTTGCTCCATCTTCAGTATGACATCCCCTCAAATATTTAAACAGGGCGATCATACTACCTCTTAGAATCATAGAGTTGGAAGAGACCGCAAGGGCCATTCAGTCCAACCCCCTGCCATGCATCTTAACCTTCTCTTCTCCAAACTAAACATATCCAGCTCCCTAAGGCTTTCCTCATAGGGCTTGATGGTTTCCAGACCCTTCACCATTTTGGTCGCCCTCCTCTGGACATGCTCCAGCTTGTCTGCATCCTTTTTTAACTGGGGTGCCCAGAACTGGATACAGTATTCCAGGTGAAACCTGACCAAAGCAGAATAGAGTAGCACTATAACTTCCCTAGATCTAGACAGTATACTTCTGTTAATACAAGCCCAAAAGTTATCCGTTGGCCTGCCAGTTTACCTATGTCTGGGATAATACTATATCTGTCTCAAAAGGACATGCTGTAGCAAAATGCCACACTCTAACCTTAGATATGCTTCCTGCAGAATACTGTTCCCCAAGTCCAGGGTGTGTCACAAGCCTTTGGATCTTGGGCTATTGATGTATTTACCAAACAGTATGTTAAGCACCAAAGGCTTCAGTATTTTAAGAATTCTGTTTCTTTCAGCTATGGTCCTAAGACTATTTACATTATAAGGCACAACCCATTAATCATTCACTACAGATTTAGTAATAAACTGACATAAAGCTGCCACATTATCAATGAAATATTATTTCATCTAACAGCTTGATTAAATAGTAAGACTGCAAATTGTTAACATTATAACATGGAAATAATATAAGCTGAATTGAGTTGTAACGTTTATGAAGACCCATAACCATCACCATCAATAAAGAGCGAGAAAAACCCCCATAGAATAGTAACAAAATACCCAAAAAACCAGAGGAAGAATGCTTTCTCCATAAAATGGGAAAAAAACCAGAGGGGCATGACATCTCTAAGGAGATAAATTGTCCATCTGCTTGCCATTTATAAAAACAGTTCTATTATACCTTTTCAAAGTTGAATACTATACTTTTCAATAAAATTGGCTTTCTTACTTACATTGTAGTGAATTATTTCATTGCTTTTAAACTAAGAGTGTACACGAATGAAAAGAAAATCCACAAATAATATAATATAATAGTAGAAAGCTGGGAGAGGAGAGGGAAATGAGAAAAAATGTAATAAAAGAAATTAAATAAAATACAGAGTGTATAACAAAATAGCTAAATGCCAGGCATTAAAAATGTTCAAACAGTAAAAAGTATTGCTGGTAAAATGCCAGCATTTCTCTCTCCTTCTCAATGTCTTCAGGAACCAGCTTGTATTTGGTTAATTATTGTGCCTGCTTTTGAGTTCATTTGTATGATTTTTTTAAAAAATTGTGCATTTGTAACCTTTTACAGATGGGCTATAAAATCTTGGGTGGTGTAATAATAAGAAAAGATATTATGGCAATGAAATAATATCTGTCATGCCCATGGCAGCCCAGATGTGGATGGTGGGCCAATTTGCTACTGTCCTTATACATGTCTTTTGACCAGATTCCACTCTAGTTCACCAATCCCTTCCTCCACTGTGCATGTTATAAATGGTGTATGCTTCTGATTCAAATGAAAGCTGAATATAACTGGGATAATTAGGAGAATTGTGTATCTTTCAAGGCAAAGTGAGTGCCCCCCAGGTGGATCTTCCAAGTTTTCATCAGCATTTCTTCACTTTCCATATCTGGGAAAATGGCAGGGTGGAGAAAGAGGGAAGAGAGCTAAGTAGCAGGTGACTAAAAGTCTACATACTAATCAGAAGGACAGTTTACCAAGACAAGGCATTCAGACTGCTTTTGGGGAGAGTTGTTTCATCTTACATAACCTTTACTCAAGTGTGCTCTTTGCAGTAGTTCTGCCTCAACTGAGCAAGAACGGTTAAGAGCTTGGAGATAAAGAGTGAGAGTTCTTTATGCTGCCACATAATCCTTCCTGATTTATTCCTAACCAAATCAATCCTTCTCTTTACTCCAATTTTTCACCCTTTTCCTAAATTCTTCTTAATCCATTTCTCATTTCACTTGCAGCCTACCCTGGTCCTTTCCCCAAGTACAAACGCTGCTGCTGGGCGGCTGTAGATCTGACGGCTAGCTTGGTTGCTACGACAGGGCCTCCGTGGATAAAGGCTGATGGATCGACATGATATGATGATACACGGGGGAGAATATATATATATATAAACTGGACCAAGTGTTGTTACCATCAATGCAAGCATACGCGGGTAGGACACTCCAAGACCAAACTGTATTTAGCAGAATTTATATTTAGCTCAATGAGAGAGATATAGAGCAAACCAGGTAACTTGGTCCGTAGGGATCTATCCCAGCCTTACGGGGTCCGAAAACACAGAAACCCAGAGGCAGATTTCCAAGTGAAAATGAGTTTATTAAAAGGAGACAAGAGCACACTATCGCCAGCAAACAACCACCCATCACACAATCAGACTATAGAAACCAAAGGGGGGTTGGAATAGATGTTAAAGCATAACTAACGATGCATATTTACCTATGCAGATCTTTATTCCAATCGCTGTGGGTCGAAAAAAGGAAGAGGACTCAATGACTCTTATGGGATGTGGGTATGGAAGTGAATGAGGAGTTTCTCGCCTGCTACTGGATTTAAGCCAGGGAATTGCTGAAAAGTCCCAAATTTTATACCAAAAATAGGCTTGGGGACAGATTCAAAGGGGTTGAAAAGACTAAATGATTTGTGAAATTACTTTGAATGGCTGTGAGGTTCTTTGAAATGGGTGGAGTCCACTTTGAAATAGTTTTCCTAGGTTGTACACATTGAGGTGGTGAATGGATGGGCACTGGGCATTTCCAAGCAAGAGAGGATTAAACGTGCTGGATCAGTGGTGCTTGTTTATCTTCACATCAGCCCATGTACTGTGATCCTGGGGATCTCACCTCCTCGCAGAATGTCTGGAATAAGCAAGATGAAATTGAACTCATCGAAACAAATATGATATAATAGGCATCACTGAAAACCTGGTGGGGATGAGTCTCCTAGATTGGAACGTGGAAAAAGAGGGGTACTTTATTTATTTCTTTATTTTTAGTATCCCCTGCTTCCAGCCACAAGGCTGTCAGAGCAGCTTACTTTTACATTAACAGTTCCCTGCCCTTGCTTAAACCCTCTCCAAGCATGACACAAAGGTTCAGGGAATGGTGGTGGGGAGAAAGGATCTCAAGTTCAGTTGTTCGTCTCTCCCTTGGGGGTCATGGCCTGGCAATGGGCGGGAGGAGGGTTCTCATCTTTCTTTGGGCTAGGCCCATTGAGTTGCCTGCCTCTCTCCCTCTGAAGCCGGGTGATGGTGGATGGGGCTGAAGGAAAAAACAGGCCAAACAGGAAGAGGAGGAGAATAAACATTAAATCTCAGGGATATTTACAGAAGGATCCAGGATATCAAATCCTGGAAGCCAGTTGGAGACACTGGATAAAAATGAAAGGGAGGGAAACATCAGGGATGTTATTGTGAGAGTCTACACAGACACCCCCCAAATCAGACCGAGGAATTGGATGAAACTTTCTAGAACAGATGACCACACACATAAGAAAAGAGATGGGTGACTTCAACTATCCAATATTGCTGGAAGTCAAACTCAGCCAAATCCTCAAGTCTAGCAAACTCCTCACTTGCCTCGAAAACAATTTCATTGTCCAAAAAGGTGGAAGAGGCCAACAAGGGGATCAGCTATTTTAGATCTGATCCTAAGAATAGTGATGACCCTGGTTGATGAGGTGCGTGATATGTTCTCCTGGAGTTTATCATACAGTGGAAAGGAGAAGCCAGGATAGAACGGCAGCCCGTTCACCAGATAGGGAGTGTATTGTGTAGGTATCATGATGTAATTCATGGTTACATCTTCACAGTTTGGGAACCTGGACAAAAGCACAGCATATGAGTCTTACCTGCCATTGTTATGGAGGAGGGTTTGGTATGAGGGACAGTATTCCCACTATGCTGTCCCACCGCCTACAGTTTGAGGGAGACCTGGTGAAAGACCACGTCTGTTTAAAGAACAGTTGATTACAATAGAGAAAAGCAACACAGGATGTCCCATGGAATCAGATAGTTCATGATGTGGGAACAAGAGTTTTTGTTTGTTGTGTGCCTTCACAGCCATTTCTGACTTTATGGCGACCCTAAGGCAGACCTATAATGGTGTTTTGCTGGAAGATTTGTTAGAGGGATTTGCCATTGCCTTCCCCTGAGGCTGAGAGTATATAAGATTATCACACAATGTCATACCGTCTGCCGATCGCCAAGGAAATGTTGGGGAGAAGCAACACATTACTGAATCGTTCAGGGAGGTGACTTTCCTATTATGGAAAACTTTGCATAATAGTAAAGTCACTCTCCTGAATGACTCCCAGGAACGCTAGAAGGAGCTGGCATTCCATGATTGCTGGGGCATTCATGCCAACATGCTTTACCAACATTTCCTTAGCAATTGGCAGATGGTAAGACATTTTTGCGATAACTCTTATACAGTGGTGCCCCGGGTTACGAAAATAACTCGTTTCCGGCCGCTTTTGTAACCCGAAGGCTTCGTAAGCCGAAAAAAGCCATAGGCGCTAATGGGGAAAAAAGCCGCGATTGGTGAGAAATAGGCGCCGAAAAGCACCAAAAATTTTTTCGTAACCCGAAAAAAACATTCGTAACCCGGAACAGTTTTTTTAAATAGATTTTTTTCGTAACCCGGAAATTTCGTAAGGCGGCGCATTCGTATCCGGGGTCCACTGTATGTGACTTGCCCAGAGGTCACCCAGTGGGTTTCATGGCCAGCTCTGGAATTGAGCCCTGGTGTCCAGAGTCATAGTCCAATACTCAAATCACTATGCCATACTACAACATTCTCTTTGCTATAATATCTAAAATATCTGCTGGTGCTTAAATCTCTCATAGTTTTCGATTCTTGCTAATTCCAGAGGAATATTAATGCAGCACAGACCCCCCCTTTAGTTAAAGTAGGCCCCCACCACCACCAAAAATATTTGTGCAATATATGCCCACAGAATTCATGGATA
>NC_056525.1:133063056-133066916 GCF_019175285.1 Sceloporus undulatus | reverse complement strand
ATAATAATAATAATAATAATAATAATAATAATAATAATAATAATAATAATAATAATACCACTGTTTGCACAAGCTCAGGACTCACTGAGAGATTAAGTTAGTTTCAATGAGACAATTAGATAATGAAGGCTAGACTCATTTCAGTGAGTAAACAGAGATCTAATGCAATAACCTCTGTACAGTAGGAGCAGTTTGACAGTGGAATAAACTACTTTGGAAGGTGGCAATCTATTCTTTGTTGTGCATTTTAAAGTAGAGGTTAGATGAAAATCTTTTGGGGATGCTTTGGCTGTGGATTCTGGCACTAGTAGAGGATTGGACCAGGTATCCTTTGTAGTCCCTTCGAGTGCTATAATTTAGTGATTCAATCCAGCAAAATGTGGGAATATTGCAACACAGTGGTCTGATTTTTTTCCCCCTGTAAAATATCTAATGGCAATATTTATTCATTCCATTTAAAGGTGTGGATTAATCATTTAATTAATCTGATAATGAGTGGTTTAAAAAAAGGTTTGCCTTTCTTAAAATATGGTGCATACATATTTAAACTTTCAGTGAAGCAAGAAAGTGTTAAAGAAAACTTCAGTAATTGATTAATCTGGAATCAGCAAGGTGGGGATGGAGTTCATGGCTACCATGACTGCCATGGGCCTGTCCCAACTGGTCTCAGGGCCCACGCATTTGGCTGGTAATATACTCGATGTTGTCTTTTGTACGGACATGGAAGTTCTGTGGGCGGAGATAACTAATATCTCTGCTCTGTCATGGATGGATCATTTTCTGGTCGAGGCCAAATTCAAGGCATCTACCCAAATCCTCCCCCGGGGGTGGCGGACCTATTAGAATGGTCCACCCTCGAAGGCTGATGGAACCCAATAGGTTCCAAGAAGCCTTAGAGGGGGTTATGGTTGGAACTGACGGTGATTCTGTTGATGCCCTGACTAATATCTGGGATATCTGGGACACTGATCTCTCCAGGGCTATACACAGTATCGCTCCCAAGTGTCCTTTCAGGCCTGCTTCCAATTAAAAACCCTGGTACACGAAAGATCTCGGGGAAAGGAAGTGGGTTCTGCAACGACTAGAGCGCAACTGGCGAAGACACCAGCACTTAACCGACAAGACACTCCTAGACTCTCTTTTAAAGGCCTATGGAGTGGCAATAAGTGCAGCAAAGAATTCATTCTATGCTGCATGTATTGCGTCTGCGGAGTCGCGTCCGGCAGAGATGTTCAGAGTAGTGAGGGAGCTTACCCAACTGCCCCCCTCCCTGAACCCAATTTTGGAACCATCTAAAGCCTGCTGTGATGAATTTAACAACTTCTTCGCGGATAAAATCTCTCGGATAAGATCTGATCTTGACGCCAGTATTAGTTCAGAATCCAGAGTAGAGGTGTCCAGAGCTTCCGTGGACTCAGTTATACTGGATCATTTTGAGTCTGTAAGTACCGAGGATGTGAACAAGATCCTTTGCAGTGTTAGGAAGACTCCATGTTCACTCAATCCCTGTCCCTCATGGCTGGCAGCGCAGGGGGGAGCGACTGTAGCAGATATGTTACGTCACATAATTAATTTATCTTTTAGGGAAGGGCTGTTTCCACCTAGTTTAAAAACGGCCGTCGTAAAACCTTTGTTAAAAAAGCCCTCCCTAGACCCCCTAATTCGGAATAATTATCGGCCTGTCTCGCTGCTGCCATTTTTAGGGAAGGTGATCGAGAGGGCAGTTGCCATCCAGCTTCAAGGGATCGTGGATGAGATGGAGTTTCTGGACCCATTTCAAACTGGCTTCCAGGCGGGCTATGGAGTTGAGACTGCCATGGTCGCCTTAGCCGATGATCTCTGTCTGGGCATGGACGGGGGTAGCGTGTCCCTGTTAGTGCTTTTGGACATCTCAGCAGCCTTTGATACCATTGACCATGGTATCCTTCTGGAACGCCTGAGAGAGTTGGGAATCGGGGGCACTGCGCTCCAGTGGTTCCGGTCCTACCTCTCAGGTAGATTCCAGATGGTGCAGCTGGGGGGCATGTACTCCGATAAGAGGGCACTTACATCTGGTGTCCCTCAAGGAGCCATTCTGTCCCCCATGCTATTTAACATTTACATGAAGCCGCTGGGCGAGATCATCCAGAGACACGGGGCGCGGTGTTATCAGTACACTGATGACACCCAAATATGTTTCTCTATGTCTCCGACTGATGCAGTGACTAAGGATGGCATCTCTCCTCTAAATGCCTGTCTGGAGTCAGTAATGGGCTGGATGAGGGAAAACAGACTCAGTTTGAATCCAGAGAAAACGGAAGTACTCATGATAGGTTCTCCAGGCCCAGGGAAGGAGATTTTTCCACCTGTCCTGAATGGCTCCCCGTGAAGGACTCAGTTCGCAGTCTGGGGGTGCTTCTGGATTCGTTGCTCCACCTAACATCTCAGGTGGATGCAACAGTCAGAGGCGCCTGTTATCAGCTTTGGCTGATACGCCAGTTGCGGCCCTACCTGGACCGGGAGACCTTGAAACGGTAGTACACACTCTGGTAACCTCTCGGCTGGATTTCTGTAATGTGCTCTACATGGGGCAACCCTTGTACCAAACTCAGAAGCTACAATTGGTTCAGAATATGGCAGCAAGGCTGGTCACTGGATGTTCCAGGACCAGTCATATAACACCTATCTTACAAGATCTACACTGGCTGCCGATGCGCTTCCGGGCACAAGGTGTTGGTTATAACATATAAAGCCCTAAATGGCTTGGGCCCAGGGTACTTGGATGACCGCCTCTCCCCATATAATCTGCCCCACACTCTCAGATCGGGCGAGAAACATCTACTAAGAGTTCCTAAATTTAGATACATGTAATCTCAGAGGGCTTTCTCAATCACAGCCCCACAGCTCTGGAACTCTTTGCCCAATGAGCTCCGCACTGTCACCTCCCTAGATGTGTTTAAGAGGAATTTGAAGATCCGCCAAGCTTTCCCCCCATGAGCTCTGATGTTATTCTAATCCCCCTTCGATGATGTATACTGTCAATCCAGCTATTGCATGGTTTTTTATGATTTTAATCTGTTGTGGTTGTTGTACAGTTTTAGCTTGTTCATGTTGGTTTTCTTTGATTGTATGGAGGGTGGGTTTGTACACTGTCGGGATATTGTTGTAATTCATTGTTTTGTTGAATTTTAATGTTGGAAACCGCTGTGATCTGTATAGGAATAGCGGTATACAAATAAATATTATTATTATTATTATTATTATTATCATTCATTCATTCATTCATTCATTCATTCATTCTCTTCTTCCTTTGCCTCTCTCAGCAAGGAAGGATGAGGGCAAAATGATGCAGATTGAGTTGCATCTGGATAACCACTCCTTTTGCTGGCAGCTGAGTCAGAAACTGCTCTCTCCACCCCCTTTCTTTTTTCTGATGACAAGAGGGCTTTGTGGAAGGGTGCTTGTGGGGAAAAGGGCATTGATAGGCCAGCTGAGCAGCCTTGCTTTTCCTGGTTTTAAAGCAAGAGGTTGGGGGTTCCTCCTTCCAGACACACAGGAATGCAACCTGAGGCAGTTATGCTCATAATACTGGGGATGGTCCCAGAGCCAAAATCCTTCTATTCTAGACCCCCCACCCCGCCGCCGCCAACTTGTATCATAGTGTAGAATGCTTACCTTATTATTTCATTTCATGGGCTCTTTTCTGCAGACGGCCTGCTCTTTTAAATGAATATCCTTTAAAGTAATATTCATTCCAAACTTTCAGTTTGTAAATCAGCCTTTTCAGTTTGCTTTATCTGGAAAGCTTTCATCTACAGGATTAAAGCCCTGAAAATCATCATCATCATCATCATCATCATCATCATCATCATCATCATCAT
>NC_056525.1:133038589-133062956 GCF_019175285.1 Sceloporus undulatus | reverse complement strand
TTCAGTATGGTATCCCTACAAATATTTCAACGTAGTTGTCATGTCACCAAACTTCTCCAGGCTGAACATACCCAGCTCCCTAAGTCTCTCCTCATAGGGTGCAGTTTCCAGGCCTTTCAGCATTTTAGTCATCTTTCGTTAGGTGTGCTCCAGTCTGTCAACATCCTTTTTGAATTGGGATGCCCAGAACTGGGCACAGTATTCCAGGTGATGTCTGATCAAAGAAGAATAATGTCAGTATAGACACTATTGTTTTACTGATGCAGCCTAGAATCGCATTGGTTTTTTTAGCTGCTACATCACACTCATGCTCAACTTGTAGTTGGCCACTGTGACGGCGACTTATTTTCTAAAAACTATTTTTCTTTTTTATTTATGACACTGCCACCCATTTATGAAAGTCTCTTTACTTGTGAGTGTAAAATTGTTTCCCCATTTGCAAATGCCAGTAGCATAGTAAATTACTCAAGTGCCAAAAAAGCCTCTATTTGAAACAGGAATAACACTTTGGCCTGTTACAGACTGCCAAAATAAAGCTGCTTCGAGTCTCTTTGGAGGTATGTTGTTTAAATGATGCATGGGTCCTAAGAATCCAGAAGCTGCACCAAAGCTGCACTCCAGTGCTTAGGAATGGAGTGTGGCTTTGGCGTGACCTCCGGACTGTTAAGACCCATGCATCATTTAAATAGCATACCTCCAAAGAGACCCGAAGCAGCTTTATTTTGGCAGTCTGTAACAGGCCTTTATTTACAAAAAGGTTTAAACAGCATTTTGCTTATTGAGATGCTGCATATGTTTCTTACTTTAAGGTATTATTTTCTTACTTTCATTCAGTATACCACACTCTCTCCAGCAATTAACATACCCAGGACCCTCACACCGTCCTTATCTTTACGTTCTTTTTCTAAACCTACACCAGCCACCAAGGCAAAGTATCCCTCAGGATATGACCACAGCAACTCCCTCTCTTGAAGTTTTGTGTGCGTAGGGAGTCCCTCACTACTGGACTCTGCCCCTACCAGACCCTGCCTAAGTCCCTCACTTCTGAACATTTACTATAATGGTCCCTATCTAACTGTCCCTCTTAGCAACAGCCCTAATAATAATAATAATAATAATAATAATAATAATAATAATATATTTATTTATTTATTTATTTATTTATTTATATCCCGCCCCTCTACAAAATGCAATCAGGGCAGCTTACAAAGATTAAAAAATACAATCCAAAACTTTAAATCCCTCCTCCTTAAAATACAATTAAACAATGTAAGAATTAAAACATACTTAAAAACAATACAATAAACAATAGGTTGGGACTGTGGTGAGGTCAGAGTTCAGCAGTTAAGATTTTTCCTTCTGGTGGCTGGGGAACTATTCAAGAAAGGACTCTTGGTAGAGATCTGTCTTTATAGCTTTTTAAAAGCTGTTTAGGGTGGTAATGTGATGGATCTCGTCTGGCAGGCCATTCCACAATCTGGACACAATAGCTTAAGAAGGCCCACTGGGATGTTGTGGATAGCCTTGTTTAATAAGGCTGTAACAAATTCCTCCCCGAGGATCTAAGTGTGCGGGGAGGATTATATGGAAGGAGGCGGTCCCGAAGATAGGTTGGACCAAAGCCATTTCTGGCTTTAAAGGTAATAACCAACACCTTGTACTGGGCCCGGAAACTAATGGGTAGCCAGTGGAGTGAACTTAAGATCGGTGTTACATCGTCTCTTTTGGATGTACCAGAGACCAATCTGGCTGCCATGTTTTGAACTAACTGAAGTTTCTGGACCAAGCACGAGGGTAGCCCCATGTAGAGTTCATTGCAGAAATCAAGGTGTGAGGTTACCAGCGCATGTACTATGGTCTCAAGGTCCCTGACTTCCAGGAAAGGGTGCAGCTGGTGTATCAGCCGAAGCCGATAATAAGCACTCCTGACTGTTGCATTAACCTGATTTGTCATGTGAAGCGACGGATCAAGGAGCACCCCCAGACTGCGAACACAGTCCTTTGAGGAGAGTGTGACCCCTTCTAGGACTGGATGTTGTATCCTGATACCTGCTTTCGGAGCCGATACCAAAAGTACCTCCCTTTTGTCTGGATTCAGCTTCAATTTGTTTTCCCTCATCTAACCCCTTCTAGGACTGGATGTTGTATCCTGATACCTGGTTTCGGAGCTGATACCGTAAGTACCTCCGTTTTGTCTGGATTCAGCTTCAATTTGTTTTCCTTCATCCAATCCATTACTGCTTTAAGACAGTTGTCGAGAGGAGAGATGCCATCTGAAGTCAAAGCTGAAGGCCGAGACATGGAGAAATATATCTGGGTGTCATCAGCATACTGATAACACCTCTCCCCATGCCTCCAGATGATCTCTCCCAGTACCTTCATGTATATATTGAAAAGCATCGGGGACAGGATGGCGCCTTGTGGGACGCTGCAATTAAGCTCCTACTTTGCCGAGCAACCTTCCTCGAGCATCACCCTCTGGAATCTGCCCAAGAGGAAGGAATGGAACCACTGAAGCGCAGTGCCTCCTATTCCTAACCTTCTCAGGTGATTCAAGAGGATGTCATGATCTATAGTGTCAAACAACATTGAGAGGTCCAGTAGCACCAACAAGGTCACTCTACGCCTGTCGATGCTCAGATGGTCATCAGCTAAGGTGACCATGGCAGTCTCAACTCCAAATCCCATCCTAAAGCCAGTTTGAAATGGATCAATGGATATTTATCTTCTCCTGCCTTCACTACGATTGGCTGGCACCAGCTCTCTGCCTATTTGTCACTGTTAGGCTGGCCCATCTCTGCCAGCTCTCTACAACCACTACTAGGACTCCTAGATCCTTTTCATATGTACTGTTGTCAAGTCAGGTGTCCCTGATCCTGTATCTGTGCATTTCAATTGTATTTATTATTTTTTTGCCTAAGGGTAGTACCTTACATTTCTTTCTCTTAAAATTCATTTTGTTAGTTTTGGCCTAGCTCTCTAATCTATTAAGGTCATTTTGAATTTTGATCCTAGCCTCCGGACTATTAGCCATCCCTCCTAATTTGGTGTCATCTTCAAGTTTGATAAAAATGCCCTTTGTTCCATCATCCAAGTCATGGATAAAGAGGTTGTACAGCACTTGGCCCAGGACAGAGCCCTTTGGCACCCTACCAGTTACTTCTCTCCTGCATAAAAAGAAGCTTTTGGTGAGCACCCTTCAGGTTCAGTTGGTCAACCAATTACAAACCAACCTAACAGTAGCATCATTTAGCCCACATTTTACTAGGTTTTTTTTTGGGTAAGTTTATTATGGGGGACTTTCTTGAAGGCCTTCCTGAAAACAAGATATAATACCCACAGCATTCCCTTCATCCACCAAGCTGTATATGTATACGTATATGTCTGTGTAAAGATAAATAAAAAGACACCAGATTACTCTGGCATGACTTGGTTTTGAGAAACTCATGTCGAATTTTAGTGATTATGGCATTTCTTTCTAAATACTTACAGACTGTCTGTTTAAAGTTCTGCTCTAGAATTTTTTCTGGTATTGATGTCAGGCTGACTGGGTGGTAATTGTTTAGGCTCCCCCCCTTTAAAAAAATGGAGACAACATTTGCCCTCTTCCATGCAAGGATGTCCCCTGTTCTCCAGGAATTCTCAAAGTTTATTGACAGTGGTTCTGAGATTACATTTGCCAGTTCTTTTAATACCCTTGGATGTAATTCATCTGGACCTGGAGACTTGACTTCATTTTGATTAACCAGGTGTTCCTGTACTACCTCTTTACCTAGTCTATGGTGCATTTCCTCTGCTGCATTGTCTGCTCCATTTTCCTCAGGATGAGCACCACTTTCCTTTTGTGAGAAGACTGAGACAAAGAAGGTATTGAGTTGTTCTCCCTTTTCTCTGTTCCCTGTTAACATTTTACCATCTTGTCCATGCAATGGCCCTACTATTCCCTTCTTCTTCTTTTTACTACAGACATAACTAAAAAAATCTCTTTCTATTGTTTTTAACCTCTCTAGCAAGCCTGAGCTCATTCTGTGCTTTAGCTTTTCTCACATTCCTCCTACATGTACTAGCTAGTTGCACGAATTCCTCTTTGGTGATTTTCCCGCCTTTTCCATTTCTTATACATGTCCCATTTAAAACTTAGCTCAATTGAAAGTTCTTTAGTCATCCATCCTGGTTTCTTGAGACACCTCCCATTTTTCCTCCTCACTGGAACTGTTGGAAGTTGTTCCTTCAATCTCTCCGTTTTAACAAACTCCCATCCTACTGAACTCCCTTCTCTTTTAGTGTTCCTGACCATGGCATTTCCCTAAGTTTACTGAGATCAGCTTTCCTAAAGTCTAGAATGTGTGTCTGACTATGCTTGGCTTCCCCCTTCCACTGTATAACATGCTCCAGGAGAACAGAATCACTCCCTCCTAAGAATCCTGCCACTGTTACCCTTTTAACCAGGTCATAGGCAAGTAAAAGAATTGTTATCTCTCTCTAGCTGACAAATTGTTTACAGAATAATGAAACAATGGAAGGTGACAAATATCTACAAAAATAAAAAAATAAAAAAATACAAAACAGGTTAACAGATACAATTTTTGGGCTTCAGAGCTTTTCCAGAAGTATTTAAACCATGTCAGCAAACACAAAGATAAGAGAAGTCCCATTTTGATCATTTATATAGACTTTAAGGTCCCTTTGCAGAAGCTACAAAATGTTTGTACAGGAAAATGTGATAAATTGACCTAATAGGTAGATGTCTGCTAAAATGCAAAAGACCTAGTAAAATGCAAAAAGACAGCAGACAGCTGTCTGCTAAAATGCAAAACAAAACTGAATACAACGTGACACTGAAAATCAGAGGCATGGGTGTCACATTTTACAAGGCAGACACACAGTCTCCCAACTAATATTTATCTCATAATGCAAAAATGTGTATGTGGAGAGGTGGAAACTTAATCTTTAGCAAAGTGGAACTGAAGGATGGTGTTTACACTTTCCCATCCTTCTCACTACCTCATGCAATTCTTTCTGATTTTGCTCTCCTTAACCTCTCTTTCTCTCTCTTTCTTTTTTACCCTCTTCCTTTTCAGTTTGAGACTGATTTGAGCAATATCTGGTGAAAGGATGGCTGGGGTTGAATAATCTGTAGGAGAGAATCAGAGAACATACAAAAGCTTAAGCCCCCTCTTTATTCCTCTTCTCCTTTTACCTCCCATCTCCCTGAGACAGATTCAGCAAAAATGTGTTTGGGAACATGTTTGCTGAGCTAATATGTAGGTCTGCTCATTGTGAATAAACACTGAAGAGCTGATAGCATTAGTAAGCTGTTCAGGTTCACAGCACTTGCAAATAATGAATTAGAATGGATAAATATTGCCAACAGATAAATGGAATTAGGTGCTTACAGAGAAAATGATCCAAACAAGCAAATGTATCAAACGTGATTAACTACAAATTCAAAATAATGATAAACACAACAATGTTCTTTTAGCGGAGTGTTCTCAATCTTTGATCCTCCAAGTGTTTTGGACTTTAGCTCCAAGAAGCCCAGGCCAACACAGCTAATAGGCAGGGATGCTCGGAGATCAAGTTGAAAACTTCTGGAGGATCAAAGGTTGAGAACCATTGTTTTAGTATATCAAATTTTTGCTACACCTTTGTTTGTGATGAAATATTTGGAACTGTTCAAATACAGTGTTCCTAATACTGCTGGAGGCAGTTTGAGCAACAAGAACAATAGTGGTTATAGAGGAGGCTTGAAACACATGGCCCACAGGCCCCCAGTGTATTCTTGCAGCCATGCTGATGATGTGTTGATGTGTAGCAGTGTGTACCTTGTATTAGAGCACAGAGTCTCACTTCTACAGGGCTTCTGGATGTCCTTTCCCTGGATGCTGCTTGGATGAGTTCTTCCTTGGAAGATGTTTCAGAGATATTTATTCAGAATATCTCTCTGCTTGATTATTTAATAAATGAATTGAACTTGGAACTGGAATTGTTTTACTTAGTCTGAGGATTGGCTTTACCTATGTACACCTGCCTGGCTGATAAGGATTTTCACCATAGGTGAGTAAGCCAGGGTTCTTGTGTAAGAATGATTAGAAATGTAAATGGTGAATAATTTTATATGTATGTATATGTGGGTGCATGCATGTGCTGGAATACTGTTGAGGTGTTACACTGGTGTAATGCCTGATTAAGGCAGGAGTAGACACTTGCATAAGGAGACATCCCCACAGTCTACTATACAGCCAAGCATGGGCAAAGCTCTTTCCCACAATCCTCAACAAGAATGGCCACCAAAACAGCTGGGAAGCTATACATAACAGAATTAATATGGGCTCTTGCTCAACAACTAGTCAGCAAGCATTTGTGTGAGTACCACTGAATACAGTATACCATAACAGGGATGGATTCTTCCAAGTTTTGGATATTGGGGAGAGGGTGCGAACAAAAACTGCTCAGCCTTCATCTGATTCCTTCCTGATTTGGTCAACCAACAGCCATCAGATATTTATAGCCAGACAGGGAAGGCATGACACAAAAATTAACATGAACAAGTGCTAAGACAAAGGAGGAAGAAAACTGTGGCTGTATTGGCATGGGCACCCATTCATGGGCGGATAATAGACCAGACTGAAAAGTCTCCTCTGTACATATATAAAGTGTAGTTTGCTTAAGAATGTTTTATGAAGAAGAAAAAACAAAACAATAAAAATGTAAGTACAATTAATTAAACTTTTAATTTTAAGAAACAAAATAAAAATCAGTTAATGTTACAATTTAGGATAGGTACACCAGATCAAGAATCATCAAAAATCTGACTTTTTCAGAGCACTACTCAGTGACATTAGTTCTTAAAGGAACAAGAGGGAGCTTTACATTGAGATTAGAGGAGGCTATCTTGAAAAATGAAAAGATAGTTGAGAATTGTAAGAATAAAATAAAGACAATTTTAAAACATAATTTGGATAAAGGCACTGATATTAGAATGGTTTGGGATGTGAGTAGAACACTCATGGAAGGATGCTTTATTCAGTGTGGTAGTGAGTTACAAAGGAAGAGACAAGAGAAGTCTCAATTGATTTTAGAGGAGATACAGAGAATGATTTTTTTTAAAAAAGTCTCCCCAAAGATTTCAAATGATAATCAGATTAAGATTTTACAGATCAATATTGATGGTTGATGAGATGAAGAGAAAAGTGAAATACAGTGCACCCACGTCATACGCGGGCGCGCTATACGCAGCTTCCAGCATACCCTGGGAGCCGCACTGGAAAGGTTTCTCCTGTGTCCCCTAAGAAACAATGGGGTGCACCCCATTGTTTCTAATGGGGCTTGACTTTATGCGGTATTTTCCTTACGTGGCAGTGTCCAGAATGGATCCCCCACATAAGGGAAGGGCCAACTGTATGTAAAAGATTTTTGAATTTGCACATATTTGTAAGCTAATATAGCATTGATTCCTAAAGTAGTTAGCGATTTGAATTTCCTAAAAAAGACATGGATTTGACTTTGACAAAAAAATCCATAGACCAATATCACTGTTGAATAATGATTATAAATTGTTTGCACTGATTTTGGCTGACTGATTCAAAATTATTCTTCAGGATTTTATTCATGATGATCAATGTGGATGTTTACTGCAAAGGGAATTGAGAGACTATATCAAAAATGTATTAAACATATGGGAATACTTATAATGACATAATGAGAAACAAGCTGCATTGTTATTTTTGAATCCAGAAAAGGCCTGAACTGGTCTTTATTATTTTGAATTTTGGAAGAAATTACTTTTGGAGACAATTTTATTAAATGGGTTATATTTATCTAATAATTGGTAAAATCAGTTGGTGAAAATGAGTGTGGAAACAACAGAGAAGAAGGTTTTAGTAGAGAATTGAATGTGGGGAAAAGATACTGTAGCTGCTGGTCGTTAGCCTCAACCACAGATTTATAATAATTCTGTTTTGCCAAAAAAGAAAAAAAGAACAAATTTATAATGAATAAAATCAGCCCATTCCCTCGTCTTTTCCTACAACCATTTGGCAGCTTGAGAACAAGAACGGAAAAACCGAACAATGGAAGTGAGCCAGGGCTTATTAGAAGACGTTACACATATCAATAAAGAGGCAAAACTATCGAGGGTTGCAGATAAGATAGAATTGAGTAAGGAGATCACTGGATCCATGGAGTCTCCAAGGTTTAAGGAAGATAAAGAAAAATCCAGATCCTGGCTAAAAGTCACAGGATCAATAGAATGAAGGTCTCAAAAGTGGCAGTTGGACAATTTGATGAGGAGGTGGATTATGGGTAAGGACAAAAGAGATGAAATAATGATCAGACAACAGAAAATCTTTAGCCATGAAGTTGGAGGTTACACATTTTTTTATAAGTACAATATCAAGGCAATGATCAGAAGAATGAGTAGGTGCATTGGAACAGAGTTCAAGACCAAAAGAAGACAACACAGAGCAGAGGCGTACAGTCATAGGATTATTAATATCATCCATATGGATATTGAAGTCCCCCATAATCAAGGAGGGGACTTCATCCACTAAGAAGAAAGTCAGCCAGGTCTTGAAATCCAACAAAAACTTAGTAAGTGATCCCGGTGGATATCAGATAACTGCAACTGAAGTGGTAGGAAAAGTTTAATAGCATGAAGTTCGAAAGAAGAAAACAGTGCTGTTGAGGAGAAGAGAAGAGTTAAAACCGACAAGAGTTGGACACCGACCCCTGCCCCTCTGTCCTCTAGGTTACTAGTGTGAGAAAAGAAAAGTTCACCAATGAGAGAGCAGCAGAGGTTACAGTGGTGGAGGTGTGAGGTGGAAGCCAGGTTTCAGTGAGAGCAAGAAGATGAAGAGATTTAGCAAGAAAAAGGTCATGGACTGTCGTTGCTTGCGAGCCAGCTGATTGGCAGTTCCAAAGAGAGCAATTGAAAGGGAGTTGAGAACAGGGAAGACACCTAATGGAAATCAAATTAGGAGAAATTGTAGGAGCCATAGAACAAAATAAATTAACAAGAAAAAGATCAGAAACAGACAGCAAAATAAAATAAAATATAAAAAGCCTAGAACAATCAATAGTCCCTAGCATTGCCAGGCTTGAAACAATCAAGTCAATCAAGTCAGTAATAACAATCCAACATCAAAGAACAATAAGCTGTTAAATTAGCTCAGTAGAAGGCATATCCACGTTTGACCATGCTTCAACACTAAACTTCATTACAAACCCTAAACTACAGCTGATCTAAACACTCAACATTAGAACAATAATTTCCACATCTCTTTTTAGCCAAGGCGGTACTTCAGAAACCCAGGTCTTCTGTGATGCCTTCTGTTTTCCCCCCAAAATGGAAATACATTACCCTATCTTGCCAGTAAAGGATCTATATTGCTGTCATCCTGGTCTGTACTGATTCAAGAAGGTCTACTGTCAGTCTTCCCAAACTACACTGTTTACTGCAGTGGTGGAAATCATCCAGCCCTCCAGATGTTGTTGGACTGAGGTTCAAAGCATCCCTTACAATTGCTAAGCTCTTTAAAAGCTGCTGGAATCTCTTGTTCTTCCTTTTTGCTATCTGGATCTTGTTCAAATTATTATCTATATTAGGCCGCATCTTTTGTTTTTCATACATGTTATGATCTGTATCAACACATGGGAACTGATTAATTCAAGTACAAACAGAACATTGGTACTTACCGTGAATGTTTATTTTCCTTCAGTGTTGAGGAGGGAATCCTTCTGTTTGGTCTCACTCCTTCTCTCTTTCTTTAAGGTAGGACTTCAATCTTTCACTCAAACACACCATCCCTAGGAGAGCCAAACCTTCCCATGCCAGGGATGGTATAACAAGCTCCAATTATAGACAACTAATCACAAATATTCCTACCTAGAATTCACTAAACTATTAAACAAGGGGTGGGAAAGGATTTCCTCCCCAGCACTGCAGAAAACAAGCCTTCACGGTAAATACCAATATTCTGTTTTTCTGCGGTGTGGGGAGGCAATCCTTCTGCTTGGACCTACCTAAGCAATCATCACATGAGGCATGCCTACTACTACACCTGTACAACCTGCTCCAAAATTCGCCTACCAAAGGCCGCATCTGCAGATGAGAACTTGTCAATCTTATAATGTCTGATAAATGTCCTGATTCACCAAACACCTATGCTGGCTGGCTGGGAGGGAGGGAACCATCAACTGAAGTGTAGGCAGAGGTAATAAATTACCAGCAGCTAGAAAGTGTCCCTGCCTGTGGGAGTCACTTAGGAGAAAGGTCTCTGTCAAGCAGTCCGAGTCCAGGGAAACAACAAGAATCAAGGTTAATCAAAGTCCAAGGGGCAAAGAAGCCAGGAAGTCTAAGGTATCAACTGCAGAAGTCTGGAAACAGGCATCAGGGACAGAATTGCTGGCCAGGAAACAGATGAGTTGCTTCCAGCACTAGCCTTAGGCAGACTTAGTTCTTAACTGGTCTGACATCAACTGGTCCTAATCAGAGCTTCCCTGTTGCTGCTTAGCCTGCAGCCTGGCTGCATGCCTTTGCTCTATGTGTTTCTCCCTCCTTGATTGTGGGCTTGGGACCCCAGCTATATCCTCTTTCTGATCAGCTGGTGAGTCCTGCCTTTGTCCTGTTGGCTGAGACTGTACTTCAGCAGGGGGAGCTGGATGAAGCTGCTCTGCAACAGGGAGAGCTGCAGGCTGCTTTCTGTCTGGAAGACAAGCCTGGATCCCTTCTTCAGCCTCCTTGTCAGACTCTTCCTGTAGATTCCAGTCTTGCAGTTCCTCACCCATGAAATTAAATTATGATGGGGGGGAGGCATGTTGCCACCCTATAAACATGTAGCAAGGAGACCCTTATTCCTAGTCCTACATGGCTTGGGTCCTGTCTTCTTGCGGGAACGCCTTCTCCCATATCTGAGGCCTGAGGGTGAGTGGATCAGGTTGTCTAAATACAAGTGAACATGAACCTCTTGCACCCTCAGGTGAGCTAACAAAGGCACCAACACCTTGATGAACACCCAAGAGGAAGCCAATAGGCCAAAGAGTAGAGTACTGATAATGTTTTGAGATAGGTGAACCTGACAAACCTCCTCTGTGTTGGCAGCACTGGAATGTGTAAATATGCTTCCAGAAGGTCAGAGAAGCCAAAAACACTCCCCTCACGAACCCCCTCCGAAGTCTCCATCCAGAACTTTCTTCTTTTCACATAACAATTCAACCTGTGGATATTTAGTATGACCCTCCATTCCTTGTTCGGCTTGGGAACCAAGAGGAGAACAGTTGGCATTCGTCCTGAAGGCCAAAGCCTTTGCCAGTTCATTGACTCCTTGCCTAAGCCTAGTCTCCTCTTTGGGAATCTGAGGCAATAGCTCCCTGTACCATCTGATGTATGACCTAGCAAACAGGGTGGTCATTGATGTGCTTCTGATGGTAAGTGTGGCCGCCTTGTGTGGTCTACATCAGAAGGCCTCTAGTTTCTTAGGGGTGTTGTCGCTATCCTGGGAAAAAGACTGCCAGACACAGGGACATCAATAAGTGGAAATTTCAGCCTTTCCATCACTCACCTCTGGTAGTGAGTACAGCTGATGATCTCCCCTCTCCTCCATCAAGGAAAAAGAATAGTTAGAGGAAGGAGGGCGGGACACAGACCGCCCAAAAAGGGCGGTTTCCCACCACCCTGGTTTGCTTTGTGAGGGAGACACAGCGGACAAAGCGCATGGCTCTGTCACAGAGCAAAAAGAACCTGCAAAAAGTGGGTTCTTCTTGTGGCGCCTTTATGACGCCGCAAGGCACCAATGGTGCACTTGCGGCATCACAAAGGTGCTGGGACATGTGGATGCGACATGTCCATCACGTCCAAATGGCGGTGCCCATAAGTACAGGGTGCCACCATTTTGATGCCCTTGTCCGGTGCGAGGGGCGAGTTGCGTCTGGAAGCGCCGCCCCTCACATGTAACAACGGCACCCCATAGGGCCCGTCTGTACAGCACCAAGAGCTCCTGTAGCAATTATGGCTGCGTGTGCTGCAAGCCCCAGAGCTGCACTGCCTTTCATGAACCACATGCTCTTTTTCTTCTCAAGGTGGGAGCTGTGAATCTGCTGGCATTTCCCCCTTGCCCCCCCCCAGCTGACTACCAGCTGCTGAGTGATCAATCAAGGCACAACTCTGGTGGTAGGGCATGGCCACTGAGTAAAAGGTAGTGGAGGGAAGCAGGAGCACCACACTCACTCACCACTACCATGCCCAACAACAGCTGCTCTGTGTTGGCATACACCATCACCCCTCATACCTCTGCCACTTTGATGGTGATGGGTAAGGCCAGGTGTGATTCCCCCTGTCTGAGTAGGTTGGTCTGCCACCATGCTCCATCCGGCAGGTGTCTGTGCTTCTGTCCAGCCCATCTGCTCCTCATCAGAGATCAGAGACTCAGGTCACCATTGCCCTCCACCACAATTCTCTTCTGGAGATGGTACATTCAGAGGCAAATCTTTACCTCCTTGTCAGAAGAAGCTCAAAATGTAAGAACAAAATAAGGAACAAAGAACCACACAGTCCCTGGAGCTCTGGAGCTGTAACTGTCCTGTCCTTAGAGAACATTTGGAAGGATGCACCGGGGGGTGGGGGAAGGTTCTGGCTCTTTTCCTAGGAATGGTGAGTTTGAGTGACAGGTTTGAAGCTCTGCCTTAGGGAAGGAAGGAAGGAAGGAAGGAAGGAAGGAAGGAAGGAAGGAATGAATGAGACCCAGCAGGATTGCCTCCCCACATTGTAGAAAAAAGGGAGTCTCAGTGTGATAGTGAGAGCCAACTCTGGAGGCAAGGGTTTGACTCCCTGCTTAACCATGGAAACCCACCGAATGACACACTCTCATCCCCAGAAAACCCTGTGATAGTATCACTTTAGGGTCATCAGAAACGACTTGAAGGCACACACCAACGTGATTGTGTCAATATACATGTGTTCTGGTGTGTATCAGTAATCTATGGGTAGTGAAATGCAAACTGAAAATGATGGAAAACCATGCATCTACCAAACTGGAAATTAATTGTACACATTTTCAAAATGAAATAGGAAGGCAGAAGGAGCAGAATGCAGAGCACAGCAAATTATGGAGAATGGAATACATCCATTAATGTAACTAAATATTCTGCTGCCAACTGAAAGCCTGAACTGATCTCTCTGAATGCATTGCCCCTTTCCTTTTTTTCATTTGTGGCTCATCCACTTTTTGGAGGCAGATCTAGCAGAAATGTTCTCATCATAGTTGCTGTTTAAGTATTTTTTCCAAAATGGCTAAGAATTAATCCCTAATCCCATTCCTCATTTGAATACAACAATATTTACTTTTAGAAAGACTTCCAGACTTTCTAAAAAGGGACAGGAATTCAGACTCAGCCCCTTACCATTTTCAGGGTGCTCCATTTCCCCAATGCTGCCATCAGGTGTGGTGCGCTCATAGTGATCCTCAGGCAGAGCAAGAGGTCCAATGCGGGGGCCTGATGAAGACTTGCTGCTTGGTGTTTCTGACTCCTCAAGGCCACTGTCATAGTAACTGTGTTGAGAGGGGTCCTGCAGATCTTGAGCTTGATTGGCTGCAGAGAATGTCACTCGGCGATGAGGTAACTGCAACAAGCAATAATAATTTTATTATACACACAAACACACACACAAACACAAAAGGTAACTGTAAAATGTAGCTACAAGGAATGGTAAGGAGGAATGTCTGATACATTACATTCAACAAAAATTTCTGCATTAGAACATACTTAGATGCCAAGTGATTAAAAAAACAACACCCTACTATTACAATTATTAATGCAGTCAACCCCTAACTGAACCTGGACAGACATTCTTTTATTATGTATAAACCAGAGATTCAAGATTACTGCTTCCCCAGATGCTGCACCACTGGAGCATACACTGCTTTCTCTTGAAAGGTAGCAGCACATACAAAGTAGATCTTTCTCCTTATTTATTTCTTTTAACACAATAACATTAAGTTATTGATCAGTGAGAGGAGGGATTCTGTCTCAGAGGTTGATTGCAACATACTTTTCTACCCTGAATCTCAAACTGATTAGACTTTTAAAGAATTGATTCTATTTGGAGCCTCTCTTCATCTGTGCTCAATGAATCTGATAAACAAGGCTCATGAAAATTTACACAATAAATTTGTTAGTGCTTGAGTTGCTAGAAGATTCTTTGGAACAATTCTGACAATCAACCTATCGGCTTAATAAGCCAAGATATGAACAAAACTTTGGACATGCTTTACTCCTCCTTTCACACAATTTTAAATTAATAATAAAAGTGTCTAGGTAAACTCTTAACATCTCTCAGTAATGAATATCTGGCTATAACTTTACTTTGCAAACGTGGAGACTACTCCACAGTGAAGAAGGCAGCAAGCTAAATAAGGTTGAGTTACTCTGTAATCTTATAATTTCTCCTGCCATGCCCCAAGCTCATCACTAACGACTGCTGTGGCCTGGCTTTAGCTGTTGTTCCCAACATTTTCCACGACGGTTTCTCATGAATGATTTGATTTATTGGATTTAGCAAAAAATAACTATTTAGGTTATTTTATTTATATGCCCCTTTCTCCCTAGAATGAAATCCAAGGGAGATCAAGATAAAAGTGGTTTAAAACTTAAAAATAAAAATGTAATAAAAAGTGAAATCATCCCATTAAACATATAAAATGTACATTTAAAATTGCATAGGAACACACACCCCATAGAAAAACCCTCCCTGAAGTCGGCTTTAACAAAAATGCCTTGGCTGCCAACAAAGCAAAGCAGGGCAAGGGCCGCCTAGCCTCCTGGTGGAAGGGCAATTTTAGAGGTTGGAGCAGCCACCAACAAGGCTCGTTCCTCCTGTCCTCACAAGCAGCCGGTGATAGTGGCAGGATCAAGGAAAGCCTTCCCTCGAGATCTTAGGACCGGCAGCTTTGTATAGGGAGGTAACAAGCGTTCAGATAGTCGGACGAAAACTGTTATAAGGGCGTTAGAGGTGACCAGCATTTTGGGTTGGGCGGGAAACAACGGGGGAGCCAGTGAAGCCGTGTCAATTAAGGGAGTTACATTATATACTCAGGTTAAGTAAGAATGACCCAAAAACCTGGGTCAATAGCCGTATAGGCTCACCCCGGAGCTTGGAGGGGGCAAATGCGTGACTTCCCCTCCGAATCCCCAGCCTGGCTGTCCTCCAAAAGTACAGCCAAACTGGGGAGAGGTTGCAGGCACAATTGCTTTCCGCATCCCCAGCTCGGCGCCGCAAAAGGATAGACAGACTGCAAAGGAGGAGGAAGAAGTGAGTGCTCACCCCTCAAGCGTCTCCCCACAATGCTGTCTCCTGAAGGGAAAGCTGGGCTGCGAGGGGAAGAAATGGTACGGAGATCAAAGTTTTACCCTTGACTTATCACATTCCAATCAAAATCCCTATTTTACTCCAAAACCTGCCCCCACTACACATGACATCAACTTATAGTTATATAAATAGTATAGCTCCATATAACAGCATTCTAGCACCACATTTCAAACCTATGAATGTTTCGAATAGTTTCCAAGGGCAGCCCACATAGTAGAGTGTGTTACAGTATCCACAAGGATGTACTCAAGTTTGATGTCTCTATACCCAAATCTGACATCTCAAGGAGCAAGAGCATCTGACACACGAGTTTTAAGTGTGCAATGCATCCTAGACATTGCTGAATCCTGGACATTCAAGCGTAGAGCGATGACATCATATCCAAAACGCCAGATGACCTGTTCAGCAGTTTCATGTAGATGTAAATAGCTGGGGAAACAGACCCTGTGGAAATCATGGGCCACCCAGAGGACACCCCCGGCACCACCTTCGGATTTGCCCCTCCAAGAAAGACTAAAACCACAGCAATGACAGTACCCCAATTCCCCTCCCAGAGAGGAGGCCGTAGGATACCATGTTGATGGGTCAAAAAGCGCTGAGATTTCCATCAGATCCAACAGGGACATCTGCCCCTGGTGAGTTTCCCTGCGTGGCTCTCCACCAAGTGGGCAAGTTAAGGAGAAACGAAGGGAAACTGTCGCAAAGTTCAGAGAAGAGCAAGTGGGGGAACAGAATTTACTGTCGATTAGAAACACTGCCAGTCCTGTCTGCACCCTTCTCATTTGCTATATTCTTCAGCAACATATTTTCCATTTTTGACACTACTATATGTAATATTTATATGATACCAGATTAACCCATACATGAAAAGGATAGAAAGCTTTTGAAAGATTTCAAGGAAGAATGTGAAAGATGCTGTGTTCTTTTCTGCATCAGGCTATTGACACCACTGTCTGCAATGCTGTGTTAAGTCGTCTGCAGTCCCCCGCAATGGAAGGAGAACAAGTGAAGTTCTTCTAGTCATTCAGCCAGTCAAAGATTTGAAGTTCAACAAAATTGCCCTAAATATAGGTAGGTAATCTATCTTGCAGTAGAATCGCTTTTTTATTTTTCTGAATACTTACGACTGCATGAAGACTTGACGCGCTGTCATTTTCTGCAGTTAACATTATGCTAACAGAGAACCTGGGCTACACACCTGGTTGGAGAGCTGAGGAGGCATGGTAATGTAAGCATTTAAGACTGGTTGTTTTGGGCTGTAAGTTATTGGTATTGGTGAGTTGTTTTGTTTTGGAAGTTTTGGTTGCCTTCGATATTATTTATTTTAACAATATAGCTTAAAGTAAATACAGCTAATCAATGTACAGTAAAAAACAAACAACACTCCCTGCATGTCTCACCAGGTACTGTTTTGTAGTTAATCCCTTCCCTTTCATGGATTAGATGCCATGCTGCTTTACAGACTAATCCTAGGGAAATACTTTTGGACGTGATTCCTGGTAACTGCGGTGTGAAGTTGGTACAGGGCCTTCTGGCAAAACTAGTTTCTCTAACAAAAATGTTGAAATAAAAAAAATTAACAATGCCAATGTTAACACACTTTGCAATCGTCTTCCCTTCAGTATCAGTGTTTGACTGTATCCTTCTGACCCACATAAGTGCATGACCTTCCTTACGAAATCACATATCCCTGGAAGCACAAAAATTTGCATATAGGGGTTATTTTAATGTTGAAGAAGGTCCATATGCCAGATAACAGTGCGATCATGTTGATGTCTTTTGGATCTCCTATAGTTTGCAAGCTGGCATAGGTCCATAGAGGATTTCATTCTCAGACTTTATTGTAACATAATGGACAGTGGGTTTTTGAAGGGCCTTCTGATCCTGCATGTTTTCCTGCAGTCCAGTTTGTGGAAGGTGGAAGGAGTCTGTGGTGGGGAGATATTTCTAGAACAGTAATATGTTCCATTTTTCACATTATAGGCAGTATTACTCATTCCTTTTTAAAATATGAGAGTCTCAGCTGGGGAGATTTCTTTTGTTTTTAGTAGATTTTTTGTAAAGCAATAAAAGGACATGTACGTAAAGTAACGAGACAATAATGCATCACTTTGAAGTAATGGTAGCACCTGACATATTCTGTTTTAAAATGACATTGGAGCTCTGCCAATACTACTGTTGAGCTCTCTGAAAAGGCCTCCATTTTGGAAGCCAAGTAGACACTAAGCTTAAAATGGCTGCTCTAGACATGCGGAAGAATTTTTTGTCAGTCAGCTCTTGCCAGGATTTGAAAGCTGAAAGGCTTCCATTTATACAAAGCAAAGACGTAAAGGGCCCTGAAATGAAAGTAAAGCTGTTTCTCCTGACAGTCTGTGTGACCCAGACCTTGCTGTAATAAAATTACTCATGGCACCTTCTTCAGCTAAGCCAAACTAAGCCTACGAAGTTGATGAAATTTTGAAGATTATGGAAGATACATTTTTTACTCACAATAACATTCATTATGTCGAGATTTAAGTGTTTGAAAATGAATCAATAACCCAATGAGAGTAGTTGCTGCTTATACTGTGAGGAAACTAAGAGGTGCTTTTGCCGGTTCCTTCCTCTAAAATAGTAGCAAAGCATCGGGTATTCATTGGTAGTCTCCTATCCAAGTACTAACCACATAAAAAAAACAGTGCAGCCAATGATATATATTGTCACAAGGGGGAGATGAAAAACACACAGAGTATGGTCTTTCCTTTTTTAGTCCCCTAAGCAAGCAGTCCTGAAGATGGGATGCCCTTGAGATCATCTAGCTGAGCGCCATCACCTTGACTTAACCCCATTTACCAGAATTCAATTACTGGGGAACTTGATTAGTGCTTGCTCCACCTCTGCAGACTTCCCTTTCCCCTCTCAAGGCACCGGAACATACCTCAGAATGTCGAGCGGCAATGGCCCTTTTTCCTCGGGGAAGCCACAGCCGCCAAACTGCACGGCTTCCTTCCACAGGAAAAAGAACCTGGAAAACCCATGTTCTTTTTAAGTCGCAGGGGCAGCGTAACAATGCACCACTGGGGCACTCGTTACATAGCGACATGTGTGATGTCCGGACGCGGCGTGGTGCTTACATAACATGGTGACGCACGTGTACAGAGGGCACCACCATTGTTTCGCCATCGGTACATTCTAGGGTTAGGAACCGTGCAGTTGCCGCGCGGTCCCTACCTAGAATAGGCGCGGGTACACGCTTTTATGGTGGTCTGGTACAGTACAGAGATAGGATCCAAGTGCCTAGTTAAGAATGTAAAAGAGTATAGGAAGATAGGAGATCTTTAAAGGAAAGCTTTAGTCTAAGCAAGTAATCTACATAGAAAAAGGGAACCTTATCATGAAAGCTCCTTCCTTCAGGTGTTTTCTTTAAAGTACAAAGTTACAACAGCATACCTAGGTCATATTCACCCAAGGTTAAAGAACCATAATTTCCCTAACAATCTACGACACATTCCGTCTACTTACAGTACCAATGAGTTCTGAGTTTTTGGATGTTCATAGAGGGGTTGGGCCCATATGGTGCAGCCTATGACCAGAATCCCAGAGGTGCAGCAGGCAACCTCTATCCCAAAGCCTCTCTTTGTCGGACTCCATGCTCGCAGCACTTCAGGCTTCTACCCAATTGGCTATTCCAAGTCAGTGGGCAATTCTCTCTCATGATCCTGTGACCTTTAATGAGTGACCCCCAGTAAATGTAATTTAACCAAACACATTAACCCTTTGTTTCATGGGAGGGAAACTATACCTCTCAGTTGTTTCCCATAAAGGGAGGCCCATAAGCACACATACTAACAAAATTGATTCAACTAATTAACTAAAAATGGTTTGAAGATAAACAATTAAATGTTGTCAATACCATCTATGGAATTTAAAAATCTCTGATAATTACTTACCATAGAACTAGATTATAGAAGCGCCAAATCTGTCATATACAGCTGTCAGTGCTAAGGCTGCTGTAGCCTCAATCTTGTGGAGCCTCATGTTTGTAAAAGAACTGTATGATGAAACGGAAAATCACATTTTTCAAAAAATAAAAGCCAAAAAATCAGAAAAAATGGGGTGGAAGATCAATGTGAGCAGAATGTTTAAAACTTTTTTCTACAATCATTCTTGCTTCATTATCTTTTTGCAGACAATGCTGAAGTTGACATCCAGATGATTCAACAAGTGGAATTGTCTGTTAATGCCCTGAATAAAATGTCGTGTCTTTAATAATGGCGTGGTACAACTCACAAATCATGACAAAGAGAGGGAGGAAGAATCCAAGTAATGGGAACATGGTCCATTAAAGAACCAAACTAGAAATATTACATCTATCAGGGGGTGGAAAAACTTTATATATCTTGGATTCTTTCTAAAGATGATTTCTCAGTACGTGACTCATTGTGTACCACAAAGCTGGCCTTTTGGTATAATAGCAGGAAAGATAGCTCGGATCAAAGTGACTATGTGCCAGAAGGCGTTTGTCACATCACTATAATATTCCACTGCCACTGTATCTGCATTCTTACACACACACATCACAAAATCCCTTTTGACTAAAAGGAGTGTGCATCAGATCAGAATGAATTCGAGCAGATTTAAGCTGCAGACCTTTCATGTTTGAAATGAACTCCTTCTGTGGAACCGGGGCGCACAATGAAACACGAGAGAATTTCACCACATGAAGGTGTTATGGAGGAAGCCATACACAAAAAAGAGTCCAATCTAACCTCATTGCGGTGGTAGCTGAGCCCTAGAGAAGAATGTTGTGGCAAAATGTGACAATAGAATAGCACTGCCCCTACTCCACCGAGGTTGGTCACTGTTGCTCAGATTTTTACCCAGACTGTATGCATGGCACTGGTATCTGTTTGGGTCATAATCTGGCCTGGTTCCAAGATTTCCACTTTCATTGAAAAAGCAGGTCTCTAGCCCTTGTTATGAGCAGAATTAGGGCACAAACTGTGCAGCCCTTCTTCATTCATTGGTTGCAAGAAACAAGCCACTCTCTGCTTTAGAGTGTGTTATCAATGAGTGGATTTTCATACCTAAGACTGAGATTTGTGACCATGTCTTTCAGTTTCAATCTCCAGTTGCTTAGTTCAAGATGGATACCTCAGTTAACAAAGGGCAGGTAAACACTGCCATAAAGCGGCATGCCCCAGCAATACTAGGGTTAGGAGCACGCCTAGTAATATGTGGGGCCCTACCCACATGTCGCACATGTCAGTGATGTTGCAGCGGTGCCATGTCCAAATGGCCGGCGCAGCTGCGACATCACCATGCTTTGTTGCCGCTTGTGGTGTCGCCGCGCCACAGCAACTGCTTTGCACACTGCTTTTTTGCTGCACAGTGGTCGTGCTATTGGGTTGCTCTAGTAATGCTGCACGACAATGAGAGGTGGCTCCAACCTCTTTTGCAGTCCATGTGTACTGCACCAAAATAATGTGTTCTTGGACATTATGTCTTTGAACAGAAAAACTGGTCCCAGAGGAAGAATAACATAAGAAAGAACAGCAATAGGTTTCTGCAGCAACACACACCAAATTTTGATCAACATGTTTCCAGCAGACTTTTTATTCAAAACTAACAAATGCATAGGTGAAATGAAACAGCTAGGTCAAGTAAGCCTTCAAAGAATAACAAAACATCCAGAGCCTTTTTAAAATGACATACAGCCTTCTTTTCTAAATGCATCTAGGATTTGTTTCCTTTCACCAGCCTCCATTTTCCTTAGACTTTCCATTTTGGCGGCAACTTATAGATTATGGGTTTTGAATGCTAAGAGGAGCTGATGAAGAAAACTATCTGTTTCTTCCCTTTTTGCCTGTTTTTCTATTTATACATGCTCACTATTCTGGAGGCAAGTGCTGTTTACCTGCTTGTTCCATGCAGAGGAACTTGTAGCACCTTTGAGACTAACTGTATAAAGAAGTTTTAGCATAAGCTTTCATAGATTGGGCTACTTCCTCGCTGAACCAGTACTAGGCAAACAGGCAGCTACAGTAGATTGGCTGGAGTAAGAATCCCATTCTTGCCAGGGTTAAGCTTTAATTGCATGGTTAATGCAGACACACTGCTTAAACTTAATGAGGACTGGGGTGTTTCTTCCCAGCACCTTCACCCTCCTCCTACTTACGATATTAAAAAATCCCAAGCTAGAGAGATGATAGGAGGAAGGGGGACTGGTGTGTGTGTGAGGGTGGGGGTAAATAAAAGCTTCTTTGTCAGAGCCTTTGTTAAATAAGGTATGCCTTATTACAACTCTGGTGGAAGTACTTTTGGAGGAATGTCAGCGGAAATCTGTTTGTATATCTTGCAAAGATCGGCACAAAAGCAATGGAGCCACTGAAGTCAGGAGGAGAACTTAGATCTCTCCAAATTACTTGTCCAAATTACTAGTACTGTAGTAGTTTTCTCAGAAGAGTATTTACTATTTAAAAATCATTCGATTTTAACATAGTGATAGAAAAAAAGCAACTATTAAAAAATGCAACTATTACGGTACTGAATTTGAATAATTACATGCAAGTAATAAGAGGGATAACTGTAATAATTTGTGCAAAAATAGATGCCCAAATTTGAGGGGTTGTAATATGACACCTAGTTCCGCCCTAGATTCCTGTGTGCAGCCAGTCCTCTCCATTCCATTACCAGTCTTGTGAGGTTGTACGTCAAAGTGTGAAAAGGAGTTCTAGTTCAAGCAGAATTCGCCAAAGTGACTGGGGGACCATGCTTTATCATGGTCACCAACTCAGAGAGAGTTCGACTGTGCTAAAGTGAGCATGAGAAGAAAGTTACAGTCTCTAGTTGGGACTTGCAATTGGATTTAGCCAAATGTGTTCTGTAAAGTGGAGGAGAAACTTGTTTGGTAATGTTTTATTTTTTCTCGTTCCTTTCCTTTTGTTTCTGTGCTGTCTTTTGAGTCCACGATTTTATAGTTTCAGTAATTGGATCCTTTATTTTTAAAATGGGTAGGAATGAGAAAGTATGGTTCTGAGACGGCTAACCTCAATAGTCATAAACAATTCATCCCACTGGAACCACTCTAAGTAAGTTGTATGGTTCTGTGCATAAACCTTTTCATTTCCCAGTGCTGAAGGACTAGAAGTTAACAAAAATCTAAGAACTGCTCTGGTAGAAAACTATTGCATTTTATGCTGATGGTGGGGAGAACTCATTTTTGGGGTTCTCAATCGAGAATCGGCTTGTGCCATCAGTTACCAGCTGCAGGTTCTGCCACATTTCCTGATTTCCAGGATACTTGAGGGTATGTTAGTTGGAGCTGCAGTGCAGTTCAATAAACAGGGCCTCCTTGGCATGCATATATGAGCTGTTTGCAGAACAGAAATTGAATAAATGAATGAATGAACAATAATAAAATACAAATTACAACAGACAGCAGTACAAAATCCAATTACAACCCTGCACTTCAGTGACAGTAGCAATCTGATCCCATGCATTATTACTTGGCTACTCCATTAACATACGAAGCACTGATTATAACAGAAACAAAAATTGGTGCCAATAAGGACATAGCATCATACCTGCAAAACTAAATGGCAAGAAGGTGCAAATCCAGGACAACATAAAATCTAGTCCTTTCAAGTTGGCACAAGAATCCCTAATAACTTACCATATTTACTTGTCTTTACTTTTTTATCAGAAGTAAAAAGAGAAACAGCATAGATACATGCATGTCTATTCAGAAGTAGAAGGACTGGAGAAAGCATTTCAGGAGAAAGCAAAGCAGCACATCGGTTTCAGAGAACAAACACAATCCACCCTTTCCATACAGTGGAGACTTGCCTTATGCGGGATCCATTCTAGACCCACCCAATACAACATAATTCAAGCCCCATTCAATAGACTGAGCTTGTGCTTGCGGTGGCACGGCACATGCGCGCCACGGCCATGCACACCATTCAATGGTGGTCAGCGCAGCTTCCAAAGAACCAGAAGCCATTATGGTGTGCCCACGTATGGAGCGTCGCCGCTGTAATAATAAGGATCAGTGAATCTAATGGTCGAGTCTAGGGGCATCAGCGGTCAAAACAGTGCACTCACTTTCTCCTTCATCAAAATGGGGTGGCCTTCTCCTCAAGAGGAAGCCACCTCTGTGGCGAAGCCTCCAGTGGTGCATTCAGCCCTTCTCACCCCACAGCAGGAGGACGGCTCAACTGTGCGTCACCTGGTGCAGTCAGCATTGCCCTGAACCCCCAGTCATGCCACTAATAAGCAATAATATAATCGCAAAGCCACAAAAATACTCGCCGTGAAGCCACGTTTGAAGCCCTCAACATCTCACACTGCACAGTGAAACAAACGAATCAAGAAATTGAAAGCAGGAGAGCAAACAGTTTGATGGTGTGTAGGCTCAGGTGACTAAAGCAGCGATCACAGTTCAGCGATACTGGAAGGGGGGGCTGTGGGGATAGGAAAGTATAAAAGCAGGAGTGTGTGTCGGAGAGACAGAAAGAGGAGTTAACAATTGAGAGTCGGGGGTGAGTAACGTAGTAAGAGCAAAGTTCTGACATAACTCAGGTTAAGTATTGTTATATGTTTGGAATTAAGACTGGAACTGGTGAAAGCATTTACTTTTCTACAGGACTGCCAAAATAAGCTGCTTCGGGTCTCTTGTGAGTATGCGGTTTAAGGATGCCTGCATCCTAGAATCCAAGCTGCACCAAGCTGCACTCCAGTGCTTAGGAAGGAGTGTGGCTTTGGGGCGACCTCCGGACTGCTAGGACCCATGCATCGTTTAAATAGCACCCTCCAAAGAGACCCCAAGCAGCTTTATTTTTGGCTCTGGAACAGGCATTGACTGTTTCTTTAGCCGCGAAAGCAAAGGTGGTGATGCTTAGCATAAAGAACACAAACTAACACACACACTGGTGAGACCACCTCAAATAAAAGGAAGGGGGGGGGCTTGAGCTAAGGTAAGAATAGCAGTCACCCAAGACTAGAAACTGCTGGGCCAGTACT
>NC_056525.1:133008491-133038564 GCF_019175285.1 Sceloporus undulatus | reverse complement strand
CAGTCTTGAGAAGGCCAGTGTCACATCTATCAGCTGGCAGAATTGTGTCGGAAGTGTTGTGTTACAGAGACACAAAAGCAATCCCTGAGATAAACATCTTAGTAAGGTAAGGGATTACCAAGAAGTGGTGAAAAGACCCAATTTGAGTAACCGAAAGGTGCTAAAAAGTTTAAAAGCAAAATAGTTATGCCTGAGGTAAAAGGTTGGGGCAACAGAGTATCAGCAACAGAGTAAAGTGAAAAGTGAAAAGACTCACTTTAAGTACCTAAGGCAGAGGTGCTACAAAGTATAAAATGAATACAGTGTAAACTCTGGGGTAAATATTGTGGCAAAGTAAAAGAGATTACAACCAGAAACCCAGTGAAACTCCCCAGTAAAGCAAAGATGTTGTCAGAGCTAAAAATCAAAAAGAAAAAGTGATTTTTGAGATTGACTTGTTTAGGCTTGTTTTAAGAGAACTGCAACTTAAGAGAGGAGACAAAAAGAATAGTAACATGAGAGAGAATTAAGCAGAAAGGAATATGAGAGAAAGTCAAGAGGAATAAGAGAGATAGGAAAACAAAGGGAAAGAGTATGTGAAATAGAGAAGACACCAGCCCTGAAAGGGCCGGATCATGGCTGCGGCAATTGTACACCATGGCCCCAATCCATCCAACTTCCACCCCAAATAGGAGCAAAAAAATTCAACTCCTATTTGGGGCAGAAAAAAGCTCTGGGGTGAAGGGAAGCCGGGTAGAAGCTGGTTTTACCAGGCCATCTCAGTCCCCCTATTTTTTTGTTTACATTTTCCTTTCACTTATTGGATCTTGTGGATGAGTTCTCTTGTTCTTCTTTTTCCTGTGTGTGTGTATTATCTTCTTCTACTTATGCAATAATTATCATCACAAGTACAGGTGGTTACATTCAGGATTTTGACCATATTCTTGACACTATTTACTTTTGTTTCTCATCTGTCCTTAATAGTTTGAAGAGTTTTATCACTCATCCCATTAATGTTTTAATCCTTGAAGTGGGTGGGAGTGGGCAGTATCTTTATTTTGTGTTGCCTTGACATCAGAAGCTCACTGAGAAACTAGAAAAGTAGGACAGCCAACGAGTAGTTAAAAAAAAATTTCCAGCCTATGTATGTCCAAAGAAAATAGTGCGGGAAATATGAATGTGAGAGCAGGGGGAGAGTGTATGCTTATATGTGTGATTGTGGTACAAGAGGAGGGAATGTGTTTGTGTATCTTTTGGATGGTGTGTGTGTGTGTGTGTGTGTGTGTGTACATGGGAGGGGGCCTGAGAGATTATGTGTGACCTTGTGTTCATCTGTGTAAGAGGAGTTGTGTTTTTGTGTGAGAGAGGCTTGTGTGTCTGTTTGTGTATACCCTTGTTACTCTGTGTGAGAGATGAGGAGAGAATGCATATGCATCTGTGACCAAGATCCCACATAGGTCACTAGCTCCACATGCACACTTCTGAATCCTCCCACTGCCTGTCAGCTATCAAGCCCCTTTTCTGCTCTCATGTACCATTGGGTAGGCGAATGAGGGGAGATGGTTCAGACCACCAAAAATCAGCTTGGTGCTGGTGCTGGTGGAGTTATGAAGGTGCCCTCTGAGTGCATCTACATTTTCTTTCCTTCAGGAGCTCAGTTCTACATGGTATGAATCATGCACACTCTTCCCTCTGGTAAGAAGGAGCAGCAGAAGCAGCACCTCCAAGTGCTTTGACAGCTGCTAGGCATGCAGGGTTTCTGGACAGTGGGCAAAGGCAAGAGAATAGCCTTCTGCACCCCATCCAAAGAGAGACTTAAATTATCATAAACCACACTAAGTCACTAACAGGAAAGCAGTCACAGTGTCTGAGTGAGAAGAGTGTGTGGTTTTAATATCCTAAAAGTCAGTTAGAATGTATCAAAGTTTTTTTTTTTTATAACAATCATGTTTTTTTAATTGTATGTATTTTAACTAATTCGGTTCCATGTATCTCCTGGAGCTAAAGGCATTGTACATATCCCCTCCTCTCTTGTTAGCTGCCCTCAAGTCGATTTTGACTTAAAGGAGCAAAGGAGATGGATGGCTTGGGGTGGCCTCCCCCTGATCAACCTAGGACCACAGCAACCAGATGGCCCACTTCCTGAGTGAGCCACGACCATGGGCCCAAATAAGATGCTCGGGGTTTTTTGTTGCTCTTTTTGCCAGTGGCTTTGGGTCGCCTTAGGCAGCCTCAGAATAGCTTCTAGCCACTTTGAGGGAGGGCATGCATTGCTGCACATCATGGCCCTGAAATGGCTGGAAGCTGCTGTATTTGGCTGGTCATAGCAACTCTATGAATGAGGAGCCTCCGAGTCACAGCAGGCTCACAGCAGACTCGGGGCCATGGCTTCCTTGATTGCCTTCTACCTTACTAATTATTGTCTTTTCTAGTGATTCCTGTCTTCTCGTGATATAGCCAAAGTAGTTTAGTCATCTTGGTTTCTTAGAAGAGTTAAGCCTTGATTTGCTCTAGGATTATTATTATTATTAATGTTCATTTTTAATAGTACACAGTATCCATAAAACACTTCTCCAGCAACACATTTAAGTTCCAATTTATAAACCTATTTTTATCCTTACAGTAATCCTGCAAAGTAAATTAGGCTGAGGGACAATAGTTATCTCAAAATGACCATACAAGCTTTCTGGAGGATTTAGAATTTGAATCCAATATGTAATGTGTCTGGAGCAGATGGGATGGTTATTAACACAGAGCTCACAATGATCATCTGACAGAAAGGTGTTGTTCTGAGTAAGATTCAATTGATTTTACATTCATGTATACTTAGAATTAATGTACTTATAATCATCTTGCACACATACGCACACATACATATTGTTATATTTATTGTTTTAAGTTTTTTTTCTTAAATTCACTATATAAATCCAGAGGTTTCTCTGCTTAAAATACTACACTTTTGCTGTTCTTCTCATAAACAACTTTTGCCCTTCAAACATATTTTCAGTCATACCTTGATGTTACTCAGATTTGCATGGGTGTCCCTATATTCATTTGTGAAATGTTGGAAGGCATAAAACCTTATTCCAGCCTTGCTTTTTACACTGGGCAGCCAAGGTCCATGAAGCACCTGATTGCCAAGTGGGGATCTCTGGACTTTTGTTCCAAGGCCAGAGGCTGAGGGCAGCAAAGGTGCCACAGTCAGAAGCTCCAATCTTTCTCTCAAGTAGGACTAAAGAATGGGAGTAGACATCACCCATTAGTGGCATCACTAGGGTTGGCTACACCCAGTGTGGTAACTCATGGTGCCACCCCCTCAACCTCCTCCCTTTCCAGACCATGCAGAATCCTTAGTAATGTTTTTTTGTACTAATATTATTTGTAAATCATAATTCCTATATATCACTGAATGTAATGGCAATAGTTGTGACATAAAAAACTAGCAACATTAAAATTACACCATTAACTTAGAATATCATATGCACAGCCTAAATGTGTTTACATTTACATAAATTTACATTGGTCCTGATAAAGTTATATCACCCACTTGTGAACTTTGGATTTTGTGCTGTTCTCATGGAACACTGCAAGAAATCTTTGTGTGTGTGTGTGTGTGTGTGTGCATGCATGCATGTGTGCAATTTTGACAGTGAACCTGGCCCATAACTCACATGAACACAATAAGCAAATGTGCCATGTATTATTCTAAACTTCCAATACACAAATACAATTTTGCAAAGCAAAACAATGGTGTAATAACAACAATAATATATTTAGTCTTAGCATTGCTCTTTGTCTCACACACAAGCCACACTTCAAAATACGATTTCTACTTCCCCTGTAGTCTCTATCACGTGTTTTGACAGGTCAGCTTGGCCAGTTCTTGAATAGTAAACAAGCCAGAAAGAAAAGGTCCTTCTAAATGTTTGTGTGTGTGCAAATGTCACACCTAGAGCCTTTTCAGACTACACAGCTGTAGCACCATTGTTGTTGTGTGCCTTCAAGTCATATCTGATTTAGGGCAACCCTAAAGTGAACCTATCATGGGGCTTTCTGAGCCTGAGAGTGTGAGACTCTCCCAAGGTCACCCGATGGGTTTCCATGACCAAGCAAAGAATTGAACCCTGATCTCCACCACAATAAATAGCCCAGCACTCATCATACTGTTGCACAGCTGATCCTACTTTAACTGTCACGGCCTGCATCATCTTAAGGAATCCTGGGGTTTGTAGTTTAGGAAAGTAATAGAGGAGTGCTCTTGCTCAGAATTTTAAATTATTGATGTTATTTACTGTCAAGTCACCACTGACCTATGAATGATAGACTTCTAAGATTCTTCTGCTGCCCTGTTCAGGTCTTGCAAACTCAGGGCAGCCATGACTTCCTTGATAGAGTCTATGCACATGTAATGCAACCTTTCTCTTTTCCTACTGCCTTCTACTTTACCGAGCATTCTCATCTTTTCCAATGAGTCATGTCATGTAATGATACGTTTAATGTACAACAGTCATTTCAGTTTCCAGTGACAGTTCAGGCTTGATTTGTGCTTGAACTCAATTATTTTCAAATGGGTTCAAATTGCAAGAAAAGAGATTCTACCTAAGCATTAGGAAGAATTTCTTGCCTTTAAAAGCTGTTTGACAGTTGCATAGATTGCCTCAGAGGGTATTGGGCTCTCCATCTTTAGAGGTCTTTGAATGGACATCTTTCAGAACTGTTATTGTCACAGTTAGGACTAGGTTGCCCTTGTGGTCCCTTCCAACTCCAAAATTATATAAGCCTGTGCCTTTTTTTATTTAGTCTTTATTAGTTTTTTTAAAAAAAAATTAAAGAAAAACCATACATTTCAGATTTGCATTTCATAAACTTTCATGTTACTCAATATACATCTAGTTTATCAAATTTTCTGCCAAAGCATAAAATAAAATATTTCTTGATCTCTGTAAACCCCTTCAGTGCTGGAAAATCTAACAGAATGAGAGATGCTTTAGCTCTGAATTTCTTTCCACTAATGTGGCATCAGCACTGCAGAAATAATCCAGTTTGACACCCCTAGAGATCTCTGACAGAGAGGGCTAAAAAGTGTGCATCCCCCCGGTGCATCCTGCCGAATGTTCTCTAAGGACAGGAGGACAGTGTGGATGCAGACTAAGAGACGTGATTATAGTAGATGGACTTGATGTTTCTTCCAACTCTGATTCTATACGAACTGGGCATAATTAGATTTAGATCAGCATTATTTTCTCTGTTTAATTAATTTACACGCCACCTTACAATTAATTTTGCATGCCATCCCTTCTGATGGTGTGGCCAAGTGAGTTACACACACTCTGCACTCCAGTAGTGATGCCACTGTCTCCCATAGTCCTTTTGAGTTTTGAAGGTTACTAGATGGGGTGTGATCTTTGCTTTTCTCCCAGCTCCAGGCTGGAAAGGAAGACAATGTTTCTCATGCCACTATTATTGTGACAGGGGTGATTAAAAGAATTGTGACTGATTGGTCTTGACAAGTGGATCTCCCTAGCATGTTTACAAATATGGATTCAAGCTACAGGAAAAGAGAATCTACCTAAACATTAGGAAGAATTTCCTGATGGTAAGAGCTGTCCATCAGTGGAACACGCTGCCTTTTGTCTCCTTTTTTGGGAGGTTTTCAAAGAGGCAAGATGGCCATCTGCTGGGAGTGCTTTGATTGTGTATTCCTGCATGGCAGAGGACTGGACCAGATTACCCTTGGGGTCTCTTCCAATTCCAGGATTCTATTATTCTGTGATTCTGCTTTTTGAGGGATTGGTGCTTTTGGCTGTTTTACTGCTTGCATTTTACTTGTGTCTTATGTATTGCCTCTTCTTTTTACGATATGGCTGAAGCAACTTTTTTGCTCCATCTCAATTTGCATTATACAGGTATTAAGCTTTAGGTTGTTCTTCTAGCATCTTGTCAGAAACCCTCTTAGACTGTTGACTTAGCTCTCTGTAGTTCTTTATAATGCAGTATCATCAATAAGAATTCTTGACATCTTCCCCAACCTTTAAAATTCATGATTTTTCTTCAGAATTACTCTGTGCAGATGATGTGGCAAAGGGCAGCCTTTTGAAGTGCCTTTTTTCAAATGAAATGTTAAAGGTGCTGAGTTTGCTGCTACTTTCATCTAGTTTGATTTGCCAGTATCAAATTGGCTGTTTGCTGTTGCCAGTTTGTGAGGGATGCAAATTTGCGAGTGATCTTTTTCAAGCATTGGTAGACTGTAATGTGGCATTATTACTCCCCAGGTCTAGGGAGAATCTCTACAGCAGTGCTTGTTTATTCTGCTTCAACCACTGAGCTGACCCATTCTGAAGGGTTTTCTCAATTATGTGTAGCTATTTTATATGCTGAGGTTTCTTCTTCTTTGCCACTAATAATCAAGCTGGTCAGCACAAGATATACTTCCCTGTCACTGCTTTCATCACCAGTTCAGTCTTAACAACATTCTGGCAAATATCCTACATTCTCAAGGAAAATAGTAAGCTCCCTTTAGATGCTGTATTTATTGATGGGATCCTAGGCAATTGGGCTATCATTAAGGCTCTTATTTGGCTTAGTGACAAATACATTTAGTCGTACTACTGGCATACCTTGGGTATCTATGCTTCAAATTTGAGCCAACATTTCACTTAATATTGTCACGGGACCTTCCAGAAATGCAGCTGCAGCCATGGGCTGCAGGTAAAGATCAATGTTTTTCACACATTTGGCTGCTCCTAAACCCACTGCCTCCTTCTCTAAATCACAAAATGGCATTCCTGCATTTAGTGTCAACAAAGGCTTTAGAGCAACATCACATCCATAAACATCCCTTTCAAGGCTACTTGCCTCTTTACTGTGGGAATCAATTTCTTAATGACTTTTATTCTTCTTGTGGTACAAGGGTATAATCACAAACATTCTTTCTGTATTTCTGTATTTCCCTAGGAAAAAACAAAATCCAGTTTCCTATATGTAACTTTGTCAATATAGATGTTGTAAAAATTGTGAGGTTCAGGATTAGAGTTGCTTTTGCTGTTAGCTTCTTCCTTCTCCCATGACCACAGTTCCCCATAGACTTCTCCTTCTGCCACATCCATCACAGTGTTTATTTTCTGTTTTGCTGACAAATGAAAGAAGAAAAGTAAAGCTTGAAGCTCTTCCTCAATTTCTCTAAAGAGGGCATACTCTTTTCTCATTAATTTCATTGGGTAGGTTGAAAATGCATTTGAAGAAATGGCCTGTAGTCCACAAAAGCTTATATGACAAATAAAATGTTGGTCTTTAACACAGTACATAAGTTTTTTTCTGTCATTTCTTCTGCAATTATCAGCAGCTAATGAGCCTTTAAGTAACAGTCCATTAAGAGGACACGAATGGGGATCTCCGTCTTCAGAAGGACCTTTGTGCACATTCTATTCTGTTTGACTCTTTTGCTAAGTTTATCTGTTTCTGATTTGGACTTCTATTTAATATCATTTATCAAGATCAAAGAATGGTGGAAGACAGAATTATCAAGGCATTTGTAAATAATTGTTGGACTATTAAACAATGAAAATATGTCCTTCTTTAAAAAATACCAGCATGGTGTTGAACATTGGGCTACAACTCGAGATCAGGATTTGATTCCTCATTTGAGCAGAAAGACCCACTGGGTGACCTTGGGCAAGTCATACTCTCTCAGCCTCAGAGGATAGCAATGGCAACACCCCCCCCCCATGAAGAAACCTATCAAGAAAACCCTATGATAGGTTCACCTTAGGGTCAAAAATGACTCAACAACAAGAGAGCTAGGAGGAAAGGGCTCTTTCTTTCTCTCTGAGTTTAAGGAAAGAAGGATCTCTTGTTTCTTCCTTATCCACAAGTGTGGTTCACCAGCAAGGGATTGCTGTTTGCTAAAGGTGAGCATGCAAGCACATTTGTAGTTTCCTGTTGTCCAAACTTTCAGGTTTCACTACCACCTCATCACCCATAGGTATCTAAAAATAGAACACATATCTTTGCATGAAAAATGCATGATAGTAAATTCCAATAATTTTGTTGGGACATACTTCAAATAACATCTCTGGATATGACATTAGTGCTTCCTGAAATTTCTAAACTGTAGTATAGACATCACAGTTCCTTGAAAATATATATATTATGCATCCATTGGAAGAACTGAGCAGTGTCTACTCAGTAGCAAATCTAGGTTTTGTTTGTTTTGTTTGCCTTGAGTCCCTATATTGCCGCCTTGAGTCCCTATATTGAGAGAAAGATGGGATATAAGAAATAATAATAACAATAACAATAATAATAATAATTTTTGTTTTGCAGTTGTGTGAATTGGTTATGAATGTGGAAAGAAAAGGAAATATACAAGTTGTGACTATATAATGGGCACGTGATATCCTCTGGGATTTGGCTCCAGGCTCCCTCATGGATACCAAAATCCATGGATGCTCAACTTCCATTATATACAATAGTGCAATAAAATGGTGTCTCTTATATAAAGTGACAAAATCAGGGTTTGCTTTATGGATTTTTAAAAAATATTTTAAAAACATGGATGGTTGAAACTGGATGCAGAATCTGTGGATACGGCTGACTGTATTTTTTCTTCCACATCACTGCCTTGTCTAAAATACAATCTTTTCATCTCTGCCATCTATGATATGCACTTGTTGACTGTTTCCAGATTGGTAGCCATGTTAATTCCTTACTACAAAAGCAACCAAGACCACTTCCAGTTAAACAGTATCTTACCTTAATTAGCCAAAATATGAACAGCCATGCAGGGTATCTAAAAGATATGCAACTGCATTGTTCTTCCCTTCATGAGTCAAAAGCAAATCCGGAAGTCTTTCAGTAACCACACATTCCTTATTTGATTGATCTGGCTACCAAACCTGAAGTTGCTTAATTTAATATCCTAATTTTATTATTCATGACAACTAGTAACAGTGGTTTCCAATTTCAGACAAACAGAGCACTATTATTAATTTAAAATTGTGTGAAAGGAGGAGTAAAGCATGTCCAAAGTTTTGTTCATATCTTGGCTTATTAAGCCAATAGGTTGATTGTCAGAATTGTTCCAAAGAATCTTCTAGCAACTCAAGCACTAACAAATTTATTGTGTAAATTTTCATGAGCCTTGTTTATCAGATTCATTGAGCACAGATGAAGAGAGGCTTCAAATAGAATCAATTCTTTAAAAGTCTAATCAGTTTGAGATTCAGGGTAGAAAAGTATGTTGCAATCAACCTCTGAGACAGAATCCCTCCTCTCACTGATCAATAACTTAATGTTATTGTGTTAAAAGAAATAAATAAGGAGAAAGATCTACTTTGTATGTGCTCCTACCTTTCAAGAGAAAGCAGTGTATGCTCCAGTGGTGCAGCATCTGGGAAAGCAGTAATCTTGAATCTCTGGTTTATACATAATAAAAGAATGTCTGTCCAGGTTCAGTTAGGGGTTGACTGCATTAATAATTGTAATAGTAGGGTGTTGTTTTTTTAATCACTTGGCATCTAAGTATGTTCTAATGCAGAAATTTTTGTTGAATGTAATGTATCAGACATTCCTCCTTACCATTCCTTGTAGCTACATTTTACAGTTACCTTTTGTGTTTGTGTGTGTGTTTGTGTGTATAATAAAATTATTATTGCTTGTTGCAGTTACCTCATCGCCGAGTGACATTCTCTGCAGCCAATCAAGCTCAAGATCTGCAGGACCCCTCTCAACACAGTTACTATGACAGTGGCCTTGAGGAGTCAGAAACACCAAGCAGCAAGTCTTCATCAGGCCCCCGCATTGGACCTCTTGCTCTGCCTGAGGATCACTATGAGCGCACCACACCTGATGGCAGCATTGGGGAAATGGAGCACCCTGAAAATGGTAAGGGGCTGAGTCTGAATTCCTGTCCCTTTTTAGAAAGTCTGGAAGTCTTTCTAAAAGTAAATATTGTTGTATTCAAATGAGGAATGGGATTAGGGATTAATTCTTAGCCATTTTGGAAAAAATACTTAAACAGCAACTATGATGAGAACATTTCTGCTAGATCTGCCTCCAAAAAGTGGATGAGCCACAAATGAAAAAAAGGAAAGGGGCAATGCATTCAGAGAGATCAGTTCAGGCTTTCAGTTGGCAGCAGAATATTTAGTTACATTAATGGATGTATTCCATTCTCCATAATTTGCTGTGCTCTGCATTCTGCTCCTTCTGCCTTCCTATTTCATTTTGAAAATGTGTACAATTAATTTCCAGTTTGGTAGATGCATGGTTTTCCATCATTTTCAGTTTGCATTTCACTACCCATAGATTACTGATACACACCAGAACACATGTATATTGACACAATCACGTTGGTGTGTGCCTTCAAGTCGTTTCTGATGACCCTAAAGTGATACTATCACAGGGTTTTCTGGGGATGAGAGTGTGTCATTCGGTGGGTTTCCATGGTTAAGCAGGGAGTCAAACCCTTGCCTCCAGAGTTGGCTCTCACTATCACACTGAGACTCCCTTTTTTCTACAATGTGGGGAGGCAATCCTGCTGGGTCTCATTCATTCCTTCCTTCCTTCCTTCCTTCCTTCCTTCCTTCCTTCCTTCCCTAAGGCAGAGCTTCAAACCTGTCACTCAAACTCACCATTCCTAGGAAAAGAGCCAGAACCTTCCCCCACCCCCCGGTGCATCCTGCCGAATGTTCTCTAAGGACAGGAGGACATTTACAGCTCCAGAGCTCCAGGGACTGTGTGGTTCTTTGTTCCTTATTTTGTTCTTACATTTTGAGCTTCTTCTGATAAGGAGGTAAAGATTTGCCTCAGAATGTACCATCTCCAGAAGAGAATTGGGGTGAAGGGCAATGGTGACTTGAGTCTCTGATCTCTGATGAGGAGCAAATGGGCTGGCAGAAGCACAGACACCTGCCAGATGGAGCATGGTGGCAGACCAACCTACTCAGACAGGGGGAATCACACCTGGCCTTACCCATCACCATCAAAGTGACAGAGGTATGAGGGGTGATGGTGTATGCCAACACAGAGCAGCTGTTGTTGGGCATGGTAGTGGTGAGTGAGTGTGGTGCTCCTGCTTCCCTCCCTTACCTTTTACTCAATGGCCATGCCCTACCACCAGAGTTGTGCCTTGATTGATCACTCAGCAGCTGGTGGTCAGCTGGGGGGGAGGGGGAAATGCCAGCATGTGGTTCATGAAAGGCAGTGCAGCTCTGGGGCTTGCAGCACAGGCAGCCACAATTGCTACAGGAGCTCTCGGCTCTGTACAGATGGGCCCTACTGGGTGCCATCGTTACGTGCGAGGAGTGGCGCTTCCAGATGCGACTCGCCCCTCACACGTGACGAGGGCATCAAAATGGCGGCACCCTGTATATTTGGGCACCGCCATTTTGACGTGACAGACACATAGCGTCCGCACGTTCCAGCGCCTTTGTGACGCCGCAAGTGCACCATTGGCACCTTGCGGCGTCACAAAGGTGCCACAAGAAGAACCCACTTTTTGCAGGTTCTTTTTGCTCCATGACAGAGCTGCGCGGTTTGTCTGCTGTGGCTCCCTCGCAGAGCAAACCAGGGTGGCAGGAGACCGCCCTTTTTGGGCGGTCTGTATCCTGCCCTCCTTCCTCTAACTACTCTTTTTCCTTGATGGAGGAGAGGGGAGATCATCAGCTGTACTCACTACCAGAGGTGGGTGATGGAAAGGCTGAAATTTCCACTTATTGATGTCCCTGTGTCTGGCAGTCTTTTTCCCAGAATGGGGACAACACCCCCAAGAAACTAGAGGCCTTCTGATGTAGACCACACAAGGCGGCCACACTTACCATCAGAAGTACATCAATGACCACCCTGTTTGCTAGGTCATAATCAGATGGTACAGGGAGCTATTGCCTCAGATTCCCAAGGAGGAGACTAGGCTTAGGCAAGGAGTCAATGAACTGGCAAAGGCTTTGGCCTTCAGGGTGAATGCCAGCTGTTCTCCTCTTGGTTCCCAAGCCGAACAAGAAATGGAGGGCCATACTAAATATCCACAGGTTAAATTGTTATGTGAAAAGAAGAAAGTTCTGGATGGAGACTTCGGAGGGGGTTCGTGAGGGGAGTATTTTTGTCTTTTCTGGACCTTCTGGAAGCATATTTACACATGCCAGTGCAGCCAACACAGAGGAGGTTTGTCAGGTTCACCTATCTCAAAACATTATTTAATGCTCTACTCTTTGGCCTATCGGCTTCCTCTTTGGTGTGCATCAAGGTGTTGGTGCCTTTGATGGCTCACCTGAGGGTGCAAGAGGTTCATGTTCACTTGTATTTAAACAATCTGATCCGCTCACCCTCAGGCCTCAGATATGGGAGAAGGCGTTCCCGCAAGAAGATAGGACCCAAGCCATGTAGGACTAGGAATAAGGGTCTCCTTGCTACATGTTTATAGGGTGGCAACATGCCTCCCCCCATCATAATTTAATTTCATGGGTGAGGAACTGCAAGACTGGAATCTACAGGAAGAGTCTGACAAGGAGGCTGAAGAAGGGAGCCAGGCTTGTCTTCCAGACAGAAAGCAGCCTCATCTGTTTCCTGGCCAGCAATTCTGTCCCTGATGCCTGTTTCCAGACTTCTGCAGTTGATACCTTAGACTTCCTGGCTTCTTTGCCCCTTGGACTTTGATTAACCTTGATTCTTGTTGTTTCCCTAGACTCAGACTGCTTGACAAATGCCTTTCTCCTAAGTGACTCCCACAGGCAGGGACACTTTCTAGCTGCTGGTAATTTGTTACCTCTGCCTGCACTTCAGTTGATGGTTCCCTCCCAGCGAGCCTGTATAGGTGTTTGGTGGATCAGGACATTTATCGGACATTATAAGATTGACAAGTTCTCATCTTTGGTAGGCGAATTTTGGAGCAGGTTGTACAAGTGTAGTAGTAGGCATGCCTCATGTGATGATTGCTTGGGTAGGTCCAAGCAGAAGGATTGCCTCCCCACACCGCAGAAAAACAGAATATTGGTACTCACCATGAAGGTTTGTTTTCTGCAGTGCTGGGGAGGGAATCCTTTCCCACCCCTTGTTTAATAGTGTTTAGTGAATTCTAGGTAGGAATATTTGTGATTAGTTGTCTGTAATTGGAGCTTGTTATACCATCCCTGGCATGGGAGGGTCTGGCTCTCCTAGGGATGGTATGTTTGAGTGAAAGATTGAAGTCCTACCTTAAAGAAGTAGAGAAGGAGTGAGACCAAACAGAAGGATTCCCTCCTCAACACTGCAGGAAAATGAACATTCACGGTAAGTACCAATGTTCCGTTTGTACTTGAATTAATCAGTACCCATGTGTTGATACAGAGCATAACATGTATGAAAAACAAAAGATGCGGCCTAATATAAATAATTTGAACAAAATCCAGATATCAAAAAGGAAAAACAAGAGCAGCTTCTAAGGAGCTTAGCAATTGTAAGGGATGCTTTGAACCCCAGTCCAACAACATCTGGAGGGCTGCATGATTTCCACCACTGCAGTAAACAGAGTAGTTTGGGAAGACTGACAGCAGACCTTCTTGAATCAGCACAGACCAGGATGACAGAAATATAGATCCTTTACTGGCAAGATAGGGTAATGTATTTCCATTTTGAAAAAAACAGAAGGCATCACAGAAGACCTGGGTTTCTGAAGTACCGCCTTGGCTAAAAAGAAATGTGGAAATTATTGTTCTAATGTTGAGTGTTTAGATCAGCTGTAGTTTAGGGTTTGTAATGAAGTTTAGTGTTGAAGCATGGTCAAACGTGGATATGCCTTCTACTGAGCTAATTTAACAGCTTATTGTTCCTTGATGTTGGATTGTTACTACTGACTTGATTGACTTGATTGTTTCAAGCCTGGCAATGCTAGGGACTATTGATTGTTCTAGGCTTTTTATATTTTATTTTATTTTGCTGTCTGTTTCTGATCTTTTTCTTGTTAATTTATTTTGTTCTATGGCTCCTACAATTTCTCCTAATTTGATTTCTATTAGGTGTCTTCCCTGTTCTCAACTCCCTTTCAATTGCTCTCTTTGGAACTGCCAATCAGTTGGCTCGCAAGCAACGACAGTCCATGACCTTTTTCTTGCTAAATCTCTTCATCTTCTTGCTCTCACTGAAACCTGGCTTCCACCTCACACCTCCACCACTGTAACCTCTGCTGCTGAACTTTTCTTTTCTCACACTAGTAACCTAGAGGACAGAGGGCAGGGGTCGGTGTCCAACTCTTGTCGGTTTTAACTCTTCTCTTCTCCTCAACAGCACTGTTTTCTTCTTTCGAACTTCATGCTATTAAACTTTTCCTACCACTTCAGTTGCAGTTATCTGATATCCACCGGGATCACTTACTAAGTTTTTGTTGGATTTCAAGACCTGGCTGACTTTCTTCTTAGTGGATGAAGTCCCCTCCTTGATTATGGGGGACTTCAATATCCATATGGATGATATTAATAATCCTATGACTGTACGCCTCTGCTCTGTGTTGTCTTCTTTTGGTCTTGAACTCTGTTCCAATGCACCTACTCATTCTTCTGATCATTGCCTTGATATTGTACTTATAAAAAAATGTGTAACCTCCAACTTCATGGCTAAAGATTTTCTGTTGTCTGATCATTATTTCATCTCTTTTGTCCTTACCCATAATCCACCTCCTCATCAAATTGTCCAACTGCCACTTTTGAGACCTTCATTCTATTGATCCTGTGACTTTTAGCCAGGATCTGGATTTTTCTTTATCTTCCTTAAACCTTGGAGACTCCATGGATCCAGTGATCTCCTTACTCAATTCTATCTTATCTGCAACCCTCGATAGTTTTGCCTCTTTATTGATATGCGTAACGTCTTCTAATAAGCCCTGGCTCACTTCCATTGTTCGGTTTTTCCGTTCTTGTTCTCAAGCTGCCAAATGGTTGTAGGAAAAGACGAGGGAATGGGCTGATTTTATTCATTATAAATTTGTTCTTTTTTTCTTTTTTGGCAAAACAGAATTATTATAAATCTGTGGTTGAGGCTAACGACCAGCAGCTACAGTATCTTTTCCCCACATTCAATTCTCTACTAAAACCTTCTTCTCTGTTGTTTCCACACTCATTTTCACCAACTGATTTTACCAATTATTAGATAAATATAACCCATTTAATAAAATTGTCTCCAAAAGTAATTTCTTCCAAAATTCAAAATAATAAAGACCAGTTCAGGCCTTTTCTGGATTCAAAAATAACAATGCAGCTTGTTTCTCATTATGTCATTATAAGTATTCCCATATGTTTAATACATTTTTGATATAGTCTCTCAATTCCCTTTGCAGTAAACATCCACATTGATCATCATGAATAAAATCCTGAAGAATAATTTTGAATCAGTCAGCCAAAATCAGTGCAAACAATTTATAATCATTATTCAACAGTGATATTGGTCTATGGATTTTTTTGTCAAAGTCAAATCCATGTCTTTTTTAGGAAATTCAAATCGCTAACTACTTTAGGAATCAATGCTATATTAGCTTACAAATATGTGCAAATTCAAAAATCTTTTACATACAGTTGGCCCTTCCCTTATGTGGGGGATCCATTCTGGACACTGCCACGTAAGGAAAATACCGCATAAAGTCAAGCCCCATTAGAAACAATGGGGCGCACCCCATTGTTTCTTAGGGGACACAGGAGAAACCTTTCCAGTGCGGCTCCCAGGGTATGCTGGAAGCTGCGTATAGCGCGCCCGCGTATGACGTGGGTGCACTGTATTTCACTTTTCTCTTCATCTCATCAACCATCAATATTGATCTGTAAAATCTTAATCTGATTATCATTTGAAATCTTTGGGGAGACTTTTTTTAAAAAAAAATCATTCTCTGTATCTCCTCTAAAATCAATTGAGACTTCTCTTGTCTCTTCCTTTGTAACTCACTACCACACTGAATAAAGCATCCTTCCATGAGTGTTCTACTCACATCCCAAACCATTCTAATATCAGTGCCTTTATCCAAATTATGTTTTAAAATTGTCTTTATTTTATTCTTACAATTCTCAACTATCTTTTCATTTTTCAAGATAGCCTCCTCTAATCTCAATGTAAAGCTCCCTCTTGTTCCTTTAAGAACTAATGTCACTGAGTAGTGCTCTGAAAAAGTCAGATTTTTGATGATTCTTGATCTGGTGTACCTATCCTGAATTGTAACATTAACTGATTTTTATTTTGTTTCTTAAAATTAAAAGTTTAATTAATTGTACTTACATTTTTATTGTTTTGTTTTTTCTTCTTCATAAAACATTCTTAAGCAAACTACACTTTATATATGTACAGGAGACTTTTCAGTCTGGTCTATTATCCGCCCATGAATGGGTGCCCATGCCAATACAGCCACAGTTTTCTTCCTCCTTTGTCTTAGCACTTGTTCATGTTAATTTTTGTGTCATGCCTTCCTTGTCTGGCTATAAATATCTGATGGCTGTTGGTTGACCAAATCAGGAAGGAATCAGATGAAGGCTGAGCAGTTTTTGTTCGCACCCTCTCCCCAATATCCAAAACTTGGAAGAATCCATCCCTGTTATGGTATACTGTATTGTGTGGTACTCACACAAATGCTTGCTGACTAGTTGTTGAACAAGAGCCCATATTAATTCTGTTATGCATAGCTTCCCAGCTGTTTTGGTGGCCATTCTTGTTGAGGATTGTGGGAAAGAGCTTTGCCCATGCTTGGCTGTATAGTAGACTGTGGGGATGTCTCCTTATGCAAGTGTCTACTCCTGCCTTAATCAGGCATTACACCAGTGTAACACCTCAACAGTATTCCAGCACATGCATGCACCCACATATACATACATATAAAATTATTCACCATTTACATTTCTAATCATTCTTACACAAGAACCCTGGCTTACTCACCTATGGTGAAAATCCTTATCAGCCAGGCAGGTGTACATAGGTAAAGCCAATCCTCAGACTAAGTAAAACAATTCCAGTTCCAAGTTCAATTCATTTATTAAATAATCAAGCAGAGAGATATTCTGAATAAATATCTCTGAAACATCTTCCAAGGAAGAACTCATCCAAGCAGCATCCAGGGAAAGGACATCCAGAAGCCCTGTAGAAGTGAGACTCTGTGCTCTAATACAAGGTACACACTGCTACACATCAACACATCATCAGCATGGCTGCAAGAATACACTGGGGGCCTGTGGGCCATGTGTTTCAAGCCTCCTCTATAACCACTATTGTTCTTGTTGCTCAAACTGCCTCCAGCAGTATTAGGAACACTGTATTTGAACAGTTCCAAATATTTCATCACAAACAAAGGTGTAGCAAAAATTTGATATACTAAAACAATGGTTCTCAACCTTTGATCCTCCAGAAGTTTTCAACTTGACCTCCGAGCATCCCTGCCTATTAGCTGTGTTGGCCTGGGCTTCTTGGAGCTAAAGTCCAAAACACTTGGAGGATCAAAGATTGAGAACACTCCGCTAAAAGAACATTGTTGTGTTTATCATTATTTTGAATTTGTAGTTAATCACGTTTGATACATTTGCTTGTTTGGATCATTTTCTCTGTAAGCACCTAATTCCATTTATCTGTTGGCAATATTTATCCATTCTAATTCATTATTTGCAAGTGCTGTGAACCTGAACAGCTTACTAATGCTATCAGCTCTTCAGTGTTTATTCACAATGAGCAGACCTACATATTAGCTCAGCAAACATGTTCCCAAACACATTTTTGCTGAATCTGTCTCAGGGAGGTGGGAAGTAAAGGGAAAAGAGGAATAAAGAGAGGGCTTAAGCTTTTGTATGTTCTTTGATTCTCTCCTACAGATTATTCAACCCCAGCCATCCTTTCACCAGATATTGCTCAAATCAGTCTCAAACTGAAAAGGAAGAGGGTAAAAAAGAAAGAGAGAGAAAGAGAGGTTAAGGAGAGCAAAATCAGAAAGAATTGCATGAGGTAGTGAGAAGGATGGGAAAGTGTAAACACCATCCTTCAGTTCCACTTTGCTAAAGATTAAGTTTCCACCTCTCCACATACACATTTTTGCATTATGAGATAAATATTAGTTGGGAGACTGTGTGTCTGCCTTGTAAAATGTGACACCCATGCCTCTGATTTTCAGTGTCACGTTGTATTCAGTTTTGTTTTGCATTTTAGCAGACAGCTGTCTGCTGTCTTTTTGCATTTTACTAGGTCTTTTGCATTTTAGCAGACATCTACCTATTAGGTCAATTTATCACATTTTCCTGTACAAACATTTTGTAGCTTCTGCAAAGGGACCTTAAAGTCTATATAAATGATCAAAATGGGACTTCTCTTATCTTTGTGTTTGCTGACATGGTTTAAATACTTCTGGAAAAGCTCTGAAGCCCAAAAATTGTACCTGTTAACCTGTTTTGTATTTTTTTTGGGGGGGTAGATATTTGTCACCTTCCATTGTTTCATTATTCTGTAAACAATTTGTCAGCTAGAGAGAGATAACAATTCTTTTACTTGCCTATGACCTGGTTAAAAGGGTAACAGTGGCAGGATTCTTAGGAGGGAGTGATTCTGTTCTCCTGGAGCATGTTATACAGTGGAAGGGGGAAGCCAAGCATAGTCAGACACACATTCTAGACTTTAGGAAAGCTGATCTCAGTAAACTTAGGGAAATGCCATGGTCAGGAACACTAAAAGAGAAGGGAGTTCAGTAGGATGGGAGTTTGTTAAAACGGAGAGATTGAAAGAACAACTTCCAACAGTTCCAGTGAGGAGGAAAAATGGGAGGTGTCTCAAGAAACCAGGATGGATGACTAAAGAACTTTCAATTGAGCTAAGTTTTAAATGGGACATGTATAAGAAATGGAAAAGGCGGGAAAATCACCAAAGAGGAATTCATGCAACTAGCTAGTACATGTAGGAGGGACGTGAGAAAAGCTAAAGCACAGAATGAGCTCAGGCTTGCTAGAGAGGTTAAAAACAATAGAAAGAGATTTTTTTAGTTATGTCTGTAGTAAAAAGAAGAAGAAGGGAATAGTAGGGCCATTGCATGGACAAGATGGTAAAATGTTAACAGGGAACAGAGAAAAGGGAGAACAACTCAATACCTTCTTTGTCTCAGTCTTCTCACAAAAGGAAAGTGGTGCTCATCCTGAGGAAAATGGAGCAGACAATGCAGCAGAGGAAATGCACCATAGACTAGGTAAAGAGGTAGTACAGGAACACCTGGTTAATCAAAATGAAGTCAAGTCTCCAGGTCCAGATGAATAACATCCAAGAACTGGCAAGTGTAATCTCAGAACCACTGTCAATAAACTTTGAGAATTCCTGGAGAACAGGGGACATCCTTGCATGGAAGAGGGCAAATGTTGTCTCCATTTTTTTAAAGGGGGGGAGCCTAAACAATTACCACCCAGTCAGCCTGACATCAATACCAGAAAAAATTCTAGAGCAGAACTTTAAACAGACAGTCTGTAAGTATTTAGAAAGAAATGCCATAATCACTAAAATTCGACATGAGTTTCTCAAAACCAAGTCATGCCAGAGTAATCTGGTGTCTTTTTATTTATCTTTACACAGACATATACGTATACATATACAGCTTGGTGGATGAAGGGAATGCTGTGGGTATTATATCTTGTTTTCAGGAAGGCCTTCAAGAAAGTCCCCCATAATAAACTTACCCAAAAAAAAAAACTAGTAAAATGTGGGCTAAATGATGCTACTGTTAGGTTGGTTTGTAATTGGTTGACCAACTGAACCTGAAGGGTGCTCACCAAAAGCTTCTTTTTATGCAGGAGAGAAGTAACTGGTGGGGTGCCAAAGGGCTCTGTCCTGGGCCAAGTGCTGTACAACCTCTTTATCCATGACTTGGATGATGGAACAAAGGGCATTTTTATCAAACTTGAAGATGACACCAAATTAGGAGGGATGGCTAATAGTCCGGAGGCTAGGATCAAAATTCAAAATGACCTTAATAGATTAGAGAGCTAGGCCAAAACTAACAAAATGAATTTTAAGAGAAAGAAATGTAAGGTACTACCCTTAGGCAAAAAAATAATAAATACAATTGAAATGCACAGATACAGGATCAGGGACACCTGACTTGACAACAGTACATATGAAAAGGATCTAGGAGTCCTAGTAGTGGTTGTAGAGAGCTGGCAGAGATGGGCCAGCCTAACAGTGACAAATAGGCAGAGAGCTGGTGCCAGCCAATCGTAGTGAAGGCTGGAGAAGATAAATATCCATTGATCCATTTCAAACTGGCTTTAGGATGGGATTTGGAGTTGAGACTGCCATGGTCACCTTAGCTGATGACCATCTGAGCATCGACAGGCGTAGAGTGACCTTGTTGGTGCTACTGGACCTCTCAATGTTGTTTGACACTATAGATCATGACATCCTCTTGAATCACCTGAGAAGGTCAGGAATAGGAGGCACTGCGCTTCAGTGGTTCCATTCCTTCCTCTTGGGCAGATTCCAGAGGGTGATGCTCGAGGAAGGTTGCTCGGCAAAGTAGGAGCTTAATTGCAGCGTCCCACAAGGCGCCATCCTGTCCCCAATGCTTTTCAATATATACATGAAGGTACTGGGAGAGATCATCCGGAGACATGGGGAGGGGTGTTATCAGTATGCTGATGACACCCAGATATATGTCTCGGCCTTCAGCTTTGACTTCAGATGGCATCTCTCCTCTTGACAACTGTCTTAAAGCAGTAATGGATTGGATGAAGGAAAACAAATTGAAGCTGAATCCAGACAAAACGGAGGTATTTACGGTATCAGCTCCAAAACCAGGTATCAGGATACAACATCCAGTCCTAGAAGGGGTTAGATGAGAGAAAACAAATTGAAGCTGAATCCAGACAAAAGGGAGGTACTTTTGGTATCGGCTCCGAAACCAGGTATCAGGATACAACATCCAGTCCTAGAAGGGGTCACACTCTCCTCAAAGGACTGTGTTCGCAGTCTGGGAGTGCTCCTTGATCTGTCGCTTCACATGACAAATCAGGTTAATGCAACAGTCAGGAGTGCTTATTATCGGCTTCTGCTGATACACCAGCTGCACCCTTTCCTGGAAGTCAGGGACCTTGAGACCGTAGTACATGCGCTGGTAACCTCACGCCTTGATTTCTGCAATGAACTCTACATGGGGCTACCCTCGTGCTTGGTCCAGAAACTTCAGTTAGTTCAAAACATGGCAGCCAGATTGGTCTCTGGTACATCCAAAAGAGACGATATAACACCGATCTTAAGATCACTCCACTGGCTACCCATTAGTTTCCGGGCCCAGTACAAGGTGTTGGTTATTACCTTTAAAGCCATAAATGGCTTTGGTCCAACCTATCTTCGGGACCGCCTCCTTCCATATAATCCTCCCCGCACACTTAGATCCTCGGGGAGGAATTTGTTACAGCCTTATAAAACAAGGCTATCCACGACCTCCCAGTGGGCCTTCTTAAGCTATTGTGCCCAGATTGTGGAACGGCCTGCCAGACGAGATCCATCACATTACCACCCTAAACAGCTTTTAAAAAGCTATAAAGACAGATCTCTACCAAGAGTCCTTTCTTGAATAGTTCCCCAGCCACCAGAAGGAAAAATCTTAACTGCTGAACTCTGACCTCACCACAGTCCCAACCTATTGTTTATTGTATTGTTTTTAAGTATGTTTTAATTCTTACATTGTTTAATTGTATTTTAAGGAGGAGGGATTGAAAGTTTTGGATTGTATTTTTTAATCTTTGTAAGCTGCCCTGATTGCATTTTGTAGAGGGACGGGATATAAATAAATTTTATTATTATTATTATTAGGGCTGTTGCTAAGAGGGACAGTTAGATAGGGACCATTATAGTAAATGTTCAGAAGTGAGGGACTTAGGCAGGGTCTGGTAGGGGTAGAGTCCAGTAGTGAGGGACTCCCTACGCACACAAAACTTCAAGAGAGGGAGTTGCTGTGATCTTATCCTGAGGGATACTTTGCCTTGGTGGCTGGTGTAGGTTTAGAAAAAGAACCTAAAGATAAGGACGGTGTGAGGGTCCTGGGTATGTTAATTGCTGGAGAGAATGTGGTATAGTTAACTAAACCTGTAACTGAATGAAAGTAAGAAAATAATACCTCAAAGTAACAAACATATGCAGCATCTCAATAAGCAAAATGCTGTTTAAACCTTCTTGTAAATAAGTGTTATTCCTGTTTCAAATACAGTGGTACCCCGGGATACGAATGCGCCGCCTTACGAAATTTCCGGGTTACGAAAAAAATCCATTGAAAAAAACTGTTCCGGGTTACGAAGGTTATTTCGGGTTACGAAAAAAAAATTTGGTGCTTTTCGGCGCTTTTTCGCACGAAATCGCGGCTTTTCCCCATTAGCGCCTATGGCTTTTCGGCTTGCGAAAGCCTTTCGGGTTACGAAAGCGGCAGCGGAACGAATTAATTTCGTAACCCGGGGTACCTCTGTAGAGGCTTTTTTGGCACTTGAGTAATTTACTATGCTACTGGCATTTGCAAATGGGAAAACAGTTTTACACTCACAAGTAAAGAGACTTTCATAAATGGGTGGCAGTGTCATAAATAAAGAAGAAAAATAGTTTTTAGAAAATAAGTCGCCGTCACAGTGGCCAACTACAAGTTGAGCATGAGTGTGATGTGGCAGCTAAAAAAACCAATGCGATTCTAGGCTGCATCAGTAAAACAATAGTGTCTATACTGACATTATTCTTCTTTGGTCAGACGTCACCTGGAATACTGTGCCCACTTCTGGGCATCCCAATTCAAAAAGGATGTTGACAGACTGGAGCACACTTAACGAAAGATGACTAAAATGCTGAAAGGCCTGGAAACTGCACCCTATGAGGAGAGACTTAGGGAGCTGGGTATGTTCAGCCTGGAGAAGTTTAGTGACATGACAACTACGTTGAAATATTTGTAGGGATACCATACTGAAAATAATCAGGTCAAAAGCCAGGTTTTCACACTTTTTTAATTGTAAAAAGAGTTTGGGAGGGCTAATTAAAAGTGGAGTTTGTCATCTGACAGCTCAGCAAACAAACAGAAGGGAAGAGAAAGAAAGGGCTCACGAGGTGTCCAGGCTCACGGCTCCAAAAAAGGATTACAAGGGAATAAATTGTGCGCACGGGCCTAGGGAAACTAGCCCCAGGCCCAAAGCCTTTTCCCAGTGTCAAGGGAAATGCATCACATGGGAGCAATCAACCTTGCAAGAGAGAGAGGCAGTAACCTAACAACATAGGTCCCATCTGAAAAATAGTGGGTACTCTTTACTCTGCCATAGGAATTTTCGCCTTTTAGAAAAGCTACAACAAACCCCTGCATGTCATAAACTGTACAAAACAAGTCTCACAAGCAAGGAACGGAAATCTCGTAGAAATAGAACCAACAAGAAGAGATACAAAGGGGTTAGCTTGGCTCCATCGTTAAACATCTGACTGGGCCTGTGCCATGCCCACACCTTTGGTGTTAAACCCCTGGCTTTCCTAGTGCAGTGCTGAAAACGATTCCCACCTTTGCGCCTTCATGTGCTTGTCTAGGCCAGGCAGGACACATCTTCCGTCGTAGCCCATCCCCATTCCCTATCCCTGTGCACATAGAACTCCGCTTTTAAAATGTGCAAACGAGCTTCCCTTGGGGTGGAAACATGGCCCTTAAAAGATGACCCCGATTCCATCTGTGGAATCTCTCTCTGCTCGGTGGCAAGGCACATTTTCCCTCACCATGGGCCTCAATTGCAATAACTCCGAGCAAGCCGTTGTGTCCGTTCTTACGTTATTTACTCACATTCCCCTGTCTAAGATTTCCTTTAGAAACGCAGGTACCATGGCTTCATCCGTTCAGCTCCCTCCCTCACACCCAACATTTATCCCATATCACGGGGGAAAAAGCTGAAGAACTCCTGTCAAGATATCCAAACATCATCTGGGAGACCACGGCAGATTAAGGGAGTTTATAATTGACACTCAAATCATTGCAATTGGCCTAGCTAGTCAGGCGAATTAGCAAACCTTAGCTTGCTGAGGCAGCAGTACTTTGTTCCACCGGGCCCTGTCGCAACAGTGGTTCCAAAGAGGGTAGCAGGGGTCAGATGAGGCCGCCCGTGGAACACTCATTAACAAGGACAAAGCTTGAGGCTAGCCCTGCCTCTCTGCGGAAGTGCCACAGATAGTTCTGAACAGGACCAATCCAAGTAGTTTTTTTAAAAAAACTGTAGCCTATAGTCCATATAACATTTATAAAACAAAAGGTATAAACGTTAGCCTGGATACTAAAGGTATTCCCTTGCAGCAAGCCTGGCTCCCACCTATGCGGTGAAAGGAGGGAGTAAGAATAGAGAGACCGAGAGAGGGGGTCCTGCCCCCCTCCACCCGTATAGTGCACGTTAAAGTGTTTAGATGACAGTATATGGTGAGATATGGGTGCTTAAAGTCCATTTACCTCCTATACCTCCCTGACAGGACTGACCGATCCTGTATAGACAGAATCATGCCTGCTATCAACTGAATAGACATGGATAGAAACCATCATTTTAGAACGCCTTCGAGATCACAATACTTTTGTGCAGCTAAGGCCTTTGATGCCGAGAGTGGATAGCAGGATAAGGCTCCGGACCGTGCACCCTGGGGGGGGGGGTGATTGCTGCATACTAGTCCTGAGCCTCAAAGAGTGTAGTGGAAGAGGAGAAAATGCTTTTCGCTATGGGGTACGTATTAACAAGAACCTCAAAACTAGGCCTCAGATGCTCGTTACCCAGAACTTCTAGCATTCCGATGGCACATAGCAGCTTGCTACCATGGGGAGGTGTCGTTCTGTCCTTGGCCTTCTACTAGTTAAATCATCCCACCCCAGAGAAGCTAATGGGTATCATTCTTCACTCAGCAGAGAAAATCACACTGGGGGCAATGGTGGTTTACCTAATGGGCCATATAAAGCTTCTGAGTCTGTCTGGCTTCTTGGTCTGACATGTGTAGAGGTCCCTCCCCCCTCCACGCCAACCGTGCATGCAGTCAGACCTACAAACACACATAAAGTGTAATAACAAAGAGAAGAATGATATTCCTCCTTGCGCTTCTGCTTCTTCAGATCATGCAACTGAGAAGCTTGAACAGACAGCAGCAATAAGGGAGGTGAGCTGCCCACCTTCTGCAACACATCTATAAACATATCTGTGAGCCATGACAACATATAGGAATGAGGACAGGGCATAATGGCCTTCAGAAAAACACCCACCCAAGGTATACAGGAGCCTGCTGGGCCAATAAGTATCACTTGTTTTGAGGGAAGGCCCCAGGCCTGGATGGAGACTATGCGAGGAAGGAACCTTGCATTCTCCATGCACCTGGAATGAACTTCCACAAACCCACCGAGCAGGGGGGGCAGATTGAGGGGAAGGATTGCCATAGCACTAGACGAAATGGAGTCCCAGGTCCGCAGCTAAGTCATGACAGTAGAGTGACGTAGGAACCAGTTTCATTAGAGAATCTCAATATGGCTGTAATAGAAGAGTACTCTCTTCCCAAGCAGGACTGGTCTTTTGATCCTCTTGGTGAAGCACCCACTAAGTGGAGGTAATTCGCCAAGGAGAGTTTCCAAGGCCATGAGGGGAATTGCTCTGTTGGGCGTATTCACACTAGGGTAGTTTTGCTGTTTTTATGGATCCCTCTATAACTACAATATCCGCCAGGGCTCCTACAATCAGATACTAATGTGGCTAAACTGGTGGCACTGGAAGAGAATACTGGAGCCCTTGAGGCTGACCCTCTGCTCTAAAGGCTAGGAAGGGAGGGGGTGACTCATCATACGAGGCCTCTGGCCTCCTGTGCAACCCGGATCAAAGCGCCATTTCACAAAAGGCAATGGTGGCTTACAGCAGATAAATCAAGGCAGAAACATGGCCACTGGGGCCCAATAACCCCATGGGAATTCCCTGCCGTGGGTGAATAGAATATTGGGGAGTTAGGGGCTTTTACCACCGTAGAAACAGAAATCTCTTATGACTTTCCTACTGACCCAGCTCGAATGGTCATTGGCAATGGCAAAGAGGGCCAACGAAGCCACAACTTATAACACTAGGGGTCTCCACACCTGATGGAAGAGTTGCTGAAATCTGGAAGAGATTAGGGGTTTAAAGATCTTAATGCCCTTCTTCTTCCCAGTCACGGCTGACCAGACAAACTTCGCCCCTCACCAGCTGCTGGCAACCCCACCTTCTTTAAACTGTGGAAGCGCAAGGGCGGACTGGTTGAAGTGCTTTGCTCCATGTGCTCTTCTGTGTGTGAAATGTTTTCCAAGCTAGAAATTGCTCCCTGTGGTGTTGTTTTGTTTGTTTCAATGTCTTTTTTGTATCAGGACAAGATTATTTTTGATCAGGCGGAACAACAATGTCATTCTAAATTCATATTTACAGGAGTCTACAGTAACAAGAGAGGGACTTGTCCCCTCTGTACCTGTCCAGGTGCCCTCAGCCCTGTGCCCCAATGATTCCACCAAGTCGGCGTGGACCGTTGGTATAAGCCCCGTTGCCCCCACCCCCAGCCCTGAAGCATGAGCCCAAGCCCTCTTCACTAGGTTCTTCTCTCTCGTTCCAGACATCCGGGACCCTCTACTGAGAACTTGGTCATTCGGTTGGGTGTCAGTTCTCTTGCCCTGGGAGCAATGACTTTACAAAAGTGGTCCTAGTGCCCTAGGCCGGGCAAGCAATTCTCACCTGGCAGGCACAGAACTGCCAATGCGAGTGATAAAGCAGCACAGTTGGAAAATTCCTTCTTTTTAGTCGTCTTGAGTTCCAGACACTGTCTCCAGTGTGTTTTTCCAGGTACTTTATATGGGTCCTCTTTCAGTATCACAGGTAGAGCTCCCGCTTGGCAGTTTTGGGAAATGTGTGTGGCTGGCTGGAAGTCCCGAGGTCTGGGTGAGAGGTGATTCCTTCCTTCCTCCATGGGGGAGTCCGTGCAGGGCTCATGGCGACTGGTGGAAAAGGCCTGTAACGGAGGAGGCAGGCGGAGGTTGGCCATTTTGGGTTTTGCGCTCTTCTGAGAAGTCTGGGGCTGCCATTCCAACTTTTTTTGGTGGGCCTCTTGACTACCTCTGTCTTGGTAAGGCACAAATGTGGAGGTTTTAGGCATTCTTTGGCCGCCGGCTTTGGAGAGGACTGAACAATGGCATCCGCAGTTGGTCAGAGTGCCAAACCTTGCATTCCCCTCCCGGGTGCAGGTCCATGGCATGGCTAATCAGGAAGAGGCCGGAGGTCTACAAAATATAACGAGCAACGGAAGGAAGAAGCATTAAAAGCATACAAATAACATGTACAGCAGTGCGGATGGCTAAGCGTAATTGCAAAGCTGAAAAGCAACCTACTGAAGGGAAACAGGCTTCAATTTGCCTTCCGTACTAGCTGCCTACGAGATAGATTGCTTGCTCTGAGAAGTTACGTGAAGAGAAAGCGAAAGAGCTAAGAGAAGCAAAGCAACTAGTCGCCCTAGAGTTTGTGATGGTCTGAACCAGTGCTATGTAAAAGAAGGAGTGAGGGGTAAAGTGGTAAGAATTTTTGACATAGTAGAGAGACTATGGGAGGAGATCAATGTTTTCATGTTCTTCTACTCTAAAAAATAAAATAAAAAATCCTGCAACACAGAAAAGTTAGCACAGCAGTTAGCTTTTTTGTTCGTTTTACTTGCAGAGTCTTCTTTTAAAAAAAAAGTTGGAGAGCAAGCCGGCGCTACCCTTTCTTTTTGAAGGTGTAAGACCAAGCTAAAGTTTAGCAGAGGCTCCACAAGTAAATGTGTTTCTGGTTGTCTCAGGTTTTTCTTGCTCAGGTGCTATGCCCTAACACAGAAATAATTCACAGTATCTAGGTATAAATCCACCCCTTTTGATCAGGGTGCGTATGCACAGCCAAGAGTGGTCTGTTATCTGTGCCTTGAAAGAGGACAATCATAAAACATACTAAACATCAACTCTGGCCTAAGGTGATCATATCTTCACAGTTGGTACCTGGTTATACATGCACCCACACAGAAACCAAATTAGCTTGAGAGAAATATGAGAATAGCCTCCAACGATTTTGTAATGTGTTTACTTTTGTTATCCTTATTGTGAATAATTAGCTGCCGGACGAATTGGCTGAAAATGTTGTGTTGTTTGTTGTTGTGTCCGTCAAAATAGGTTCAACTTACAGTGACCCTAAAGTGAATCGATATGGTTTTCTTGACAAGAGTTGTTTCAGAGGGGATTTGGCCATTGCCTCCACACGAGAGGGAGTGTGGACCTTTCCAAGGCAACCCAACAGATTCCATGGCCAAGTGGAAATTTCGAACTCAGCCTGTACATGCAAGGTCAAGTGGGCTCAACAGGGTCCTAGGCGGAAGATATTAGTACGTAAAGAGGAAGAATAAATAAATCGGAAGTTGCCTGATCCTGGATGTCAAAGTTCAGCTCTTCTTTTGGCACTTTATCGGGGTTGAGTTTAAGCATACAGCACACACATCCTGAGTAGCTGTGTTAGTGATGTCACTTCAGTAGACTAGAAGAGAAGTTAATAAGACATCTCTTGCCAAGAAAAAGGGTCACACCATACATAACATTAATACTATGAATACTATCTAGAAGAAAGGATGCATGAGGAGTGGGAGCACAAGAGGACCCGTAACACCCACAAAAAGTATGTCGAAAGAGACATAATGTCTCAGGGTGTTCTTTGCAATTAGTTTGCAAGAAACAAAGCATTTGACCAAAAGCATTAGTGAAATTCTATGGTTAGTCCCCAACTAGAGTAGTTTTCCATGGAATCACTGTTGACTAAGTGAATCACATGTAGGTAAATCTCATTGATATTCCTAGTTTCAGAATTATCAGTAGGGATCAGGACAAGTTCACAGTTTTTTTTAAAATGGGAATGCAGTGTGCCGACAACGCAAAGAAGTTTGTGTAATGTTTGCAGAGTATGGGGGATAAATATGCACTATATTTGTTGCAGAGAGCTAGAATGATGTAGTGGTTTGAGTGTTGGATAGGACTAAAGAAACCATTTAGTCTGAAACCAATAGGGTGACCTGGGCACGTCATACTATCTCAGCCTCAGAGGATAGCACTGGGCCAACCCCCCCCCCCATCCCATGAAGGAAACCTATCACAGAAAACCCTATGATAGGTTCACCTAGGGTCAAAATGACTCAACAACAGAGAACACTAATATTTATTGCACAGTAAATTGGATATTGCAAACAGTCGTCAAGTCACAACAGATTCAAGTTAATAGTTATTTAGATAAAGCAATTTTTAAGCCACATTTCTGGCTTTAGGGGGGAAAAAGGGCAAGTTCCTCTGTTTCAGCTACTGCAAGGCTGGGGAAGCTTGAGACATTTTTATAGCTCTCCAACTATTTTAAAATTGTGCACATTGTTCATTCCAAAAATGCTGAAGAAATAGCCAAACCTACATCCAGAAAGTGGCTGTTGGGTGGCCCTAGCCACAATAGACTGAAGCATGAAATCATTGCCTCTTATGTTATGCCCTGTTTACATAATGTTCGCTCCTCACCCTCACGTCTCTGGAAGAAACAAGTAAGGCTACAACAGAAGTATCTCAGGTTGTCTAAAACACTAGGAAAAGAATATCAAAAGCCGGCCACAGATATCTCCACCTTTCGAGCACGGCAAGAAGCAAAACCTGAGGAATGCGTTGTCATGATATTGCTGTTAATTAATGTTTCACTGATGTGAATTAAAGATTGCCCTCAATTATTGCTAGGGGATCAAGTTATAACCAGTGATAGCAAAACTTTAAGGCAAATGCCCCAATTAAAGGCCTCCTGGCACGGGTTGTTACCCGGTGCCAGGGGCTAACTTCTCGGGGAAATGGGCTTTCTTGGGCTGGGACTTCCACACTCCAGGAGCATGAATTCTGCCCTCCCTGGGGTGGGAACTTCCAGGGCAGTATTCTTCCCCTGCCCTCCGGCCTTCAGCCTGCGTCTCTGGAAGCAGCTGAAGGCCTGTATGGCGGGGAAGACTCCGCAGGCAGACTCCTGGGTCTTCAGGAGGGAGGCACTGAAAGCCCAGGATGGCCAAGAAGGAGGAGGAAAAAGCACACATCTGTTCCTCCGCTTTCCCACCCTCCACGTGCCCACAA